>NW_026652292.1:54600361-55188808 GCF_009828535.3 Hylobates moloch | reverse complement strand
TTTTTTTTTTTTTGCTGTGTTTTTTTTTTTTAGCTCATCAGCCGTCGTTACTGTTAGTGTATTTTATGTGTGGCCCAAGACAATTTTTCTTCCAATGTGGCCCAGGGAAGCCAAAAGATTGGACACCTCTGCTTTAAACTTTACTGCAAGTTTGGTCTCTTTTGTGGAACTGTTGCTCACCACCTCTTCCATAGCTCTTTGCATAACACATCTTGGTACTAGCATATGTCATATTAGGGTCTTAAAAACTTATGTATCACTCCTCTTGCTCCAGTGTGGCCTCCGTGAGGGCAAGATTATTATTTTTTTTTATTCCACTCAATATCGAAGGAGCTTAAGCTGGCAGTTCTCAAAGCCAAGTGATCTCAAAACTCCAGGACTCAAAATCATTTCCTGATAATATTAGGATATCATTTACTCTTTCAACTCTCATTCTCATAAGTGCACAATAGAATTTTCCTGAGGCTACATGCTCTGTGTCAGTGCAACAGATTGAATTCAGAGTGGATAGGATAATCCAGATATCCTCTGGTAAGATCATCATTCAAGAGATGTGCAAAAGTGTCCAATAATGTCATTCTTCTCACTTTTTTTATATGATAATTTTCTATTAAAATATATTATTTTGCCAGCATATAATGAATTTATTGTGACTGTTTTCAAACATATATATAATTATTTTAAAAGTGTTTTTATTTTAATGTTGAATATGATGAATATCAACAGATATACCCCACATAAGCAAAAGCTCTTTAGGGTCCTCTATAATTTTTAACGTGTAAAGGAGGCTTGAAAACCAAACACATAGGACCACTGACTAAACTAACCTCTGGCACCCATTAAATATTTGATTGACAAAATGGAATAATCAAACTAATAAACCAATCAAGTGGGGGAGACTGTAAATGTTCTAGTGAGGACTTAGGTTTTCCGTTATTTTACAAACTTATTCTAACAAACAACTATAAGTCAGGAAGATAATGAGCAAAACTCATATTGCACATATATTAGTTAGAATAAAAGTAAACTTAGAATATTCATTATTTCCATTATGTAAAATCATGTATTAATTAAAATTAAATTGTAAGCAAATATTACTCAATACATTAGTCAACAGTTAACTAGGTATCCAGGTAGGTTATTAGCTTTTATAAAGGACATAGTGGGTCATGCTATTGTGGTTATACACTGTGAGATTTTTAGGGAGCAGGCTTGTGAAATTTACAAATTTGAAATCAGTTAAGCAAAATATTATACATTTGCTGAGAGTGTTTTACAATGTTTTTAATGCAACTAAATCTTGAAATTTTAATAAAGTTGTCACCTAAAAGAATATATCTCAGCTCCAGTTACAGAAAGCAACATTCTAATTGTCATGAAAATTAAATTAACTTTTAAAAAGAAGCGTATAATATTAAATAAGATTAATGAGCATCTTCAGTTAGAAGGAAAAATAAAATAATATTTTATGTATTTACTCTAGATTTAAGAAATTTTAAACATTATATGCTACTATTAATACATCATACTTCAACTTTTCATATGTGTGTGCATGTATATTATCTGAAATCAAATTATAATATAATTCAGTAGCTTAGATTTACACCTAATTTTTAAATATTATTCACGAATTTCTTCATTGTACAATTGCTTATTAAAGCTGGTAATTTTAAACACTTTTAAAATTTAAAATTTTACTCAGTTGATTTTTACTGCCATTAAGCTATGCAATTTATTCATTTAAATCTCAAGAATACTAGAAACACTATTAATGCCTAATAAATGAGCTGTACATAGAATTCATAATTAACTATTCTTTTAACTCATTTATAATTCTTACTAATTTTCAAAAAATGCTTCAGGTCATGCCTACACAATGATTTTTTTTTTAAACGAGTATTCTCTATTTATTTTTTTTAATGTGGTCTCATTTATGTCCTGACTGATAAGCTCACCCAGGGTTTATATGATTATGTACTTTGTAATTTGAAAATACTGTTTGTTCTTCAGTTTAAAAGGAGATCAGGCACTAGCATATCTGCAGTTTCCTGATTCCTGTGAAAACATGTGACATTCCTCCTTTGCAAAGGTTTCCAGATTCCTTCTCTGCGTGTTGCCAATCCTGCCGCCACCGAAGGCTGATCTTAATTCCATCAGGCCACAGTTAGTGCAAACAATCAAGTTGACCTCTCCACACTCCAGCTCTGCCTATAACATTGTGACATTATGATTATTAAAATGCCCTTTTTGGTGATTATTCAGCCACTACTAGCAAGAAAATCTGAAATGTCTCTGCCTAAAGCATAGCCTCCCCTGAGGAATATGCTAGACTATCTATGGTCGCAGAAGCCCTGAGTATAACCATGACAGACTGTGGGAAAGTTTGAGAGTCAGACCCAGAATGAAAATCTCTGATTTTTCCAATTGTAAGAGAAAATTTACTTTTAAGACAGACCTTACTGATAGGATAAGGAAAACAATACTGTTATCAGGAATATTTATGCAGCAGGGGAATAATCTCCTCTCGTATATCCTTACACCAGACACACCAGGTTTTGAAAAATGTTTAATGACGTAAGCAGAGAACAGGGGTCCCACTGCCTAACTAAACTCCCTGTAATATATTAACATATTATATATTAATTTTTAATATGTCTCTCTTACCTATCAAGGATGTGTTCTGTTGTTTTTCTCAACATCTATTGTTTTTTCCACCACAAAATCCACCCTGTTTGGACAAACTTCGCTGACTCTCCAGCTCTCACCCACCTCCCTCCCACCACACTGCCTTAGGATGTTTTGACTTCCCTTTCCATAAACCTTTTCTTTTTTTCTTTTCTGCAGCAACTCTTTTTTGCTGCCATTCTTTTATACACATCCTATCCAGTCTGGGATTACAGGCACCCACCACCACGCTTGGATAATTTTTTTGTGCTTTTAGTAGGGACGGGGTTTCGCCATGTTAGCCAGACTGTTCTCGAACTCCTGACCTCAGGTGATCTGCCCACCTCGGCCTCCCAAAGTGCTGGGATTAAAGGCGTGAGCCACTGCGCCCAGCCTTACCCCTTATTCTTTTATCTCAGCTAAAGAACTCATTCCTTGAGGACATGAACCAATGCCTTCTCTGCTTACAGTTGCATATGGTCTCTGGGCTTATTTTACTAAGTCCCACAGCCTTGTGTTATGAGTCTCTTAATATCTGTACTTCTACCATGATGATACATTTTTCCAAGAATGGAAACTAGAAGAAGCAGACTCAGACCGATAGTGTTTTCCATGAGATTCATATTGTTTCATTGTTGTGATAGATAATTCCTGTTGTTTTGGGAAAACAAACTTATTACAAACTCTTTATGGTCAATGCACTTAATAATAATCACAAACTGTCTCTCCATCTACTTATTTTTATAAATCATAGGGATCATTTTCCCTTTGTTATTGTTACCAGGTGAAAATCTTAACTCATATCATTGTCCATACCAAATTCCTACCAAATGCCTCATGGGGATGAGGGTTGCTTTTATTATCCTGGTCTCTACCTTTCAAATACATAAAATTTATATTTCCTTCACCCAGAAATTGCGATTCCCTACTCTATCAATTCTTGTACTTTATTTCACTTCTTAATTGTCATATAATAATTTATAGTGTACCTAACAATGATTCAATGCATATAGTATATAGTCATCACATCAGAGTAATTAGCATATGTCCATCATCTCAAACATTTATCATTTCTTTGTGTTGGGAACATTCAATGTCCTCCTTCTAGCTATCTGAAACTATATAATATAATAGTGCTATCTGTAATCATTTTGCGGTGGTAGAGAACACTAGAACCTATTTCTTTCCTCCTATCTAGCTATAATTTTGCATCCTTTAACAAATTTTTTCCTATCCCCTCCTCTGCCTACCCTTCCCAACCTCTAGTATCCTCTGTTCTACTTTTTACTTCCATGATATCAACTTTTTTTAGCTTCTACATATGAGTGAGAACATGCGGTGTTTAACTTTCTATTCCTGGTTTATTTGACGCTTTAAGATTCCAGCTTTATTTTTTTGAGTTATCCTTCTATGTTGTTTTGGTTATTTATAAACTCTGCTATTTATGAAATCATTTTATATTGCTTATTACACCTTGATAAATTATCAGTGTTTTTCTGTGTTTTGTGTGTATATATTTACTTTTTATAGTTTCTCATAAGTATAGTTTTCATTACTTTTAATCTCTTCCAGTGCAGTGCTAATTCATTAACCCATAATAATCTACCCTTCTTGAAGCCAAAGGAAGAATTTTCTATACATAAAAGTCTTAGTATATTAGCAACTCATATGCAAAAAAAAAATGCTGTATTTCATGCTAGATGCAAGATCTGGCCACAAATTAAGAGCATGTGGATTCTCCTCCTTTTTGGTTTTTGGCTTATGAGATTCCCACATTTGCTTCTTCCAAAGACAAAATTCTGGTCCCAAAATAATCACTGAGGAATATTTAAATGTACAAAAAATTAGGTTTAATTTTTTCAATTTTATTTTACTGAAATGCAGAGGTTTTAACTTTGAAGGGGGATTCAAACTTTAAAATATTACATGTAATATCAATTAATGTTTTAGGTTAAATACAAAATTATAGAAATTTATAGAATCCCAAGCAATGGTGCAAAAAGTATATGCTTAATAATGTCAGTTGAAAATTAAGTTTGCTACTTTGAGTTGTTTCTTTTAAATCAGAGGGCCTAGATGTTACATATGCCTTCAGAATTATTTGATGTTAATCTCTTATGACAACCAATTAGTTTCCAAATTTCTCAACTCAAGGGCTGACTAATACTATTGCCTAAGCATTAGGTGGGTCATGTTATTTCAACTAGATACGATGGCTAATCATAAGCAGTGTGTCAAAGACCAGAGGAGTTGAAAACTGGGTAATTTGGAGACACCCTGTCTAAACAGGATTAAGGCGAAACGAAAAGAATTATTGTTTTCCAAACCCCAATGATCCTCGTGATAGCCACTTTCCCAAACATTGGGATTAAAGGTTAGATTCACATTTAGAAACAAGAATGCAAACATGTATTCATGAATAGCCCTGTCTTTAGTGAAAAATTCATCAATGTCCTAGCCCTTCTGTATCTTACACACTAAGAAACATATTTGTGTATGAAGTCACACACAGGAAAATTAATTCTCTCCTATATTTCATTTTTTTACATTACTTTTCTTCATAAAATACACATCTATTTTTGCAAGTTTATCTTCACTGTGTATAAAAGCTTTTCTAAATAAACAGTTTAAGAGAAACATTTTTTATATATGATTTGAATTTAAATATAAACATACAAAGTTAAATATTTCTTTTAAAATAAATTCTAAGAGAAAAAAATTGTACCAGTGTTTGTTTTGCAGTGGTATTATTGCATAGGTTATTAAAACAACTAATCTTTATTAAAATTCAAATAATTTACTGCCATCAACTGTTTGGTATGCATTTTAATTTATTTTTATAAAATTCTGTGTATTTATACTTTTTGAAAGTATACATAGTCCAGATTAAACCATGTCCACAAAAATATAATTAAAACATGAACATTTTAAAAACTTTTATTAGTTTGACCTCCTCCAGTATATAGGGATTCGGTTAAATTAATTTTTTTTTATTAAGTTAATAAGTTGAGGTTGTTTTCATGTCAAAATTACATATCCTTAGGAGGACATGAAAAGGAAGGTGCATTGTGAGACAGTTATGTAACAGCTAGGTAGAGACAGAATGAGATGATAATCCTACTGTATGTTAGAAAGAAAATACATATCTATTTGGTATTAGGGTCATCTGATAGTTTTTTTCTGTTGTAAAAAAAAAGTTATGCCCATATGTGAAGGTCCTCCCTAGTTAAAAAATGAGGATAAAATGGTGGCTCATTTTGTAGCAGCCAACTGGGTCCCTGGATTTGGAGAATTATAGTTGAAAGACTGTTCAAATTAACACATTTCAAAATACTAATTTGTTTAGATTGTCTTTGAAATTTATATAGTTTTTTTTTAAAGAAAGCAAACAAACTCAGGGTTTTTGGAAATTGTTTTATTGGCGAGGTCTATGGATGGACACCATTGTGTAGGGGCTGCTGATTTTCCCTTTACATTTTCCCCATCTCCCTTCCCCAGGTGTTGCTGCCATCACTACCTTTCCCTTCCTCCCCTTTCCTCATGGCAAGACGCATGGAAGAAGAGTGCTGTTAAGGCCTCTCCATTAATCAACAGGTATGGTGGTTCTCATGAAACAGTGTAGCTGCCCCTCTTCTGCATTCTCCATTGATAGTCTGTCTCTTACATTTACAAGATGCATTCATTCACTACACAGAGCCTTCCATATGGAAGAATTGTTCAACTTGAGTTTATATATTTCACCGTGTTATGCATTACCTAAATCCCTACACAGTGGTAGATTTTTCTAAATGTATAGAGTTTAGAAGAATTAATGATATTATTCTCAGGGAAAGTTGCTATGCAGTTTCCTCAACAAAATATGTATAAAAGAAATGGAACTTGCATGTATAAATATGCCACTTTCAACATTCTACAAACACTTGTTACATAACATATCTTTGAAAGTATAAAACAGGAATATTTCTGTGAATTTTATTTCAAAATTTAATAGCATTTGCATCTTCAAAAGCATTGCACAAAATTTTATGCACATAATTATAATACTCATCTGGTTATAGAAAATTAGATATAAGCTAGTTCAAATAAATCTAAATACCCTACAAAGCTATGCCATTCGGATGTGAAAGCTGAATGCATGCTAATTACTTTCTGCAACTTTCTTTTGTCAACTCAGCTGGTGGCATTTGAAGGAGACAGAGGGGACTGTTTTTTCAGTCCAAGATATCCTTCATTCAGGGTGCTATATTTTGAAAGGAGCTAGGCCCTCAGGGCTCAAACTCCAGCAGAGTCATAACCTATAAAACATGAACACTCAGTCATCACCAGGAAGCGCCCGCCTTCTTGACTTCTTTTTTCACTAGTGAAACAAGTCCTCCCAGCTCCTGCAGGGGCTTGTTTTGATGTATCAGGCTTTGCATTATAGTCTTGTGACTCTCTCAGGTTCTTTGAGACACATGACTAAAATGCTACCTTTGGGTTAGGAAGATTCTTGGCAGATGACTTGGAAAAATAGTGTGTATATGGGTGTGTATGCGTATAGCAGCATTATTTGTAGTATTCTTTAAAACAGTAGCATAATTAAGACTTGTCTCTGTACACAAACAAAGCAAACCATTTCAATTTACATGCATTTTCACCAAACATTAAAAGATCGTATTCCATTTTTCTACTGTATTTGAATGCATTGGAATACTGGAGAAATTGAAAAGGGAATGGATGTTAGTCTGGACCATTAATCTTCATTTAGAAATGTATGGCTTTCTATTAGATAAAGCTCTGATCATTGAGTATCTTTCATGATCTCACGTCTACCCATATTCTTTACCTTTATATCATGTTTTAACCTTGAGCGCACACTGCACTCTGTGCTCTGCATCTTTCCCAGAGGGTGCAATCTTTCATGTTCACAGGTCTTCACACGGTTAGGTCTCTCCATCTGGAAGGCACTTTACTAGTGGCTGTTTGGAAAATTCACACACAAAAAATAATAACAGCAACCATGTACTGAGGATTTATTGTGTATGGGCACAATGTTAATGAGTTTCACTTCCATTTTCTTGACTCATTCACACAAAGAAACAATGAGTTAGAAATTATTATTCATTTTATGTAATAGGTAAGAAAACTGAGAGATGATGAAGTCGAGAGGGGCCAAGATCACTCAGGATTGACTCAAGTGGGACATGCCTTATAGAGCTTCTCCTCATTTCTCCCCAGGAAAGCAGTAGTCTCGTTTATGCTCAACTCTTGAGTTACTAGAGGGCAATGATTCCACCTTATGTTTTATGAGCTCTTCAATGTCCACAGTATTTGTTACTCACTAAATGTTGATTAAATGAATGAATGTTTACAAAACAGCCTTTTATCTTCTTCTCCTGAACATGGGCCTTCCCCTCACCCATACTTCTCTCTATTCTGTTTTTATTCCCTACTTAGCTTGTTGCTCTTGGCCATTATTAGCTTCATAGATTACTCAATATATTTTCTATAAGAAATAATTCATTACTTTTCAGTAGATTTAGGACCTGTAACTACAAACTGAATCAATATAAAATAATTTCATCCCTAGAAAGAAATTGATAATTCAACTCCTGTAATATTTATCAAATCTAATGGCAGGAAAGGAAGCACAGAAACACTTATAACTCACACAGAAAGAAGAAAATTTAACCAAATTGTTTAAAGATTTGAGGAAAGGAAATTATGAAAATTATACATGGGATTATAGGAAAATAAAGAGGCTATGCTTGAATAGGAAAACAGTTTTCAGTTTACCACAAAAGGAAAACAGTGGATAAGTAAAAAGGCAGATAGGAAAAGAGGCCAAATTAAGGAGAAAAAAAAAATCTTTGAGAAAAAAGAAGCAAAACAATTTTGGAAACGTGAATTAGGAGTAAAAAATGAAGGAAACATGTCATTAAAAACAACAGACACTGAAAGGACTTTAAAAGAATATGAAATAAAATTGGGAGGGAAAAAATCAGTGCAGGAAGAGAAAAGTTTATTTATGAGTTTGTGTTTCCTTATTCTTAGACAAGCCTTTGAGATAAAATGACTGGAAAGAAAAAGGGTAAGTTAAGATGCATTGATTTGTGTACACTGTATGTTTTTAGGACTTTTTCTGTGACAACAGTTTTTTTGACAGCAAGATACGGGCTTAAGAGTTAATTTGGAGCTATGCATTTAAAACTAAAATAGTTGTGCCTAGAGAATACTGTTGAGACAGGGCTTGCTGGGAAATTAGGATTCAAATCCAAATATCCCTCTCCACCACATTCTCTACCAAGATACTCATAACACTAATTAATCTGTTAGTTTTACACATAAAAGTATATCACCTTATATCTGTTTTTCTTTATGTAGAGTGCCTGAAGCGTAGAATAAATGTTTGCTGAATTAGTCATGAAATGTTAAGAGTGGATGGACACTAATGGTCAACAAATCCCATCTTAGATTGTGCGTGCATCCCTTAACACCATTTATAAGACTTGCTTATCTCCACTTGAATAATTCCAGGGGCGCAAAGTCTAGAGGTTGCTCCTATTTTGGGACATGTTTAACTTTCCAGCTTTTTCTAGCTTCCTGTAACTTGAATCCAATTATCCCAGTTTTCCCTTTTGGAAACACAAAATAATTTCTATTTTTTTTAAATGAAAGTATTTCTAGACTAAAATTCAGACAGACAGTATGTCATAATGTCTAGATATCTAATGTCTCTCTGTTTTCTTTTTTGGTTTATAGCCCCAGTCTTTCTAATTTTTCTATGTTACTTGATTGCAAATCTTTTTAGTATTCTGGTTATTTTCATTTTCTCATTTGGTGAAAAATGGTCTTGCCTAAAACAAGCAATTCAGCATGGGCTTCCACAGTTTATGTTCTTATATTTAGTCAGCTTGAAGAAACTAGCAATTTCATTTGAACACCTTCAAGGAAAAAAAAAAAGAGGTACAGTTTAAAGCTGTGTATGGCTTTGACATTAATTTGTTAAAGGTGTGGTTTGTATAGGATGCAGTATATAAATAAAATAAACATGAGTATGTGTAAAACAACTAATTTTAAAAATAGCAATTGAAGAAAGATTTTCAGTCTTTACTTTTTACTTTGTAATTTAATACATATCTTAGTTTGTGTTGGGTGCCTGAGGTGAATCTTTGCCTAAGAAGTCCATTCATCATTCTAACAAATTTCACACTACAAAATGTAATGTCCCTAAGTGGATAATAACATTGGTGGAAGTAAAAGACAAGCAAAACAAAACAAAACAAAAATTATTTTTTCATTGCAAGTAATTGACTTGATTGACTGATAATATGGTCTTATATATAACAATATATTATATTGTTACATGGAGGGCAAAATAAGATTAAAAGATGTGTAAAGCAAGAGCTGTCAGATCTGTGCTTTCCATAACATAATTTATTGCAAAGCAAATTCTTCGTTTATGGGAACTGTTAGAAATGCCAAATTGCTGTCAATATCCCTTGGTGCAGCCTATTTATGAGTAGATTATGGCACACTCTGCAAGGCCCTGCACATCTGATTTTCAGTGAGTGTCTATGAAGAATATATGGCCTTTTCCAGAACTAGGAAATTTAATTAATTTTCTGGCAGAGAACCCTTTTTATGCCACATCCGTTTTTGCTGACCCTACCCAAGACTTCCATTTTCAAATGTGCTTCATGTATTATGAACCTATATAATCTTAATGAAAGTCTTCCGTATGGTAATTATATTGTTTGACTTTGTACAGTATTCTCAAGAGCTCCAGTGCTGACATAAATTTTTTCTCTATGGTACTGAACATTTCTTTGTACATTGTATGAATATATGCACCTCCCTCTGCTTTTTGACATTCAGTTCCCAAAGCAATACCCTTTAGGTATTAGATTATCTATAAGATTCTTAGGCCATATTCTTAAAACAACAGGGAACCTGTATCTGCTTTGCTATCACTGCTGTTGAAGGGGTATGCCATGTGCAACATGACCAATTTGATACATTTTACTGTGTCTTTTAGTGTCATAGAAAGACGGGAGTGAAAAGCAGGACACAGGGATTAATCACTTAACCTCTCAAGACCTCATCAATGCCATTAAAATGGGGGATTTGGACTAGTTCATTTTCAAAGTGAATTCCAACTTTCTACAGAATATGGAAGACTAGGAATTTTATAAATTGAGATTTTGTTCTAGGTTTGCCAGGAAACTATATTTAACCTCCCTGGAGCATGGTTTCCTCAGCTGCAAAATAAGGAGACTGAGCTAAATCACGGATGTAATCTTTAGTGCTAACATGTGTTGACTTATTTTTCTTTCTGAAGCTATCTCTTGAGAAGGATTCTGAAAGCTTGCTTTGACTGAGTGTCATGGAGTTCTGTGATCATGTGTTCCATTACCTCTATGTCACAAACTTGCATCATAAATTCTGAGAATGCTTCTCATTCAAAAAGAAAAGTTTTGAATGATTATTATAATTTTTAAATTTCTATGTTTTTTTTCTTGTTTGAGGTATACGCAGATGATTCTTGTGCTTAAAAATGTGTGAATCCAGGAAATTGTTTGGTGCTCTTAAGGAAGACAGGTTGAGGAGAAGACAGCCACTTTAGATACTTAGAATACTTTAACTCAGAAGAGAGATGAGGGATTCAACTCATTCTTTGTGATTCTTAGCAGCAGATTGAAAGCCAGTTGGATAACATGGGGAAAAAACTGACTCGACATAAGGATAAAATGTATTACTATAGAAAATGCTCAATAAAGATTGAAACATAGAATAGTCTGTGTTGTGAAATCTGCATCATTAAAGATGTTAAAATTTAGATTGCTTGGCAATTTCTCAAGGCCACTATTTTTATTTTATTTTATTTTATTTTATTTTATTTTATTTTATTTTATTTTATTTTATTTTATTTTATTTTGTTTTTTTGAGACAGAGTCTCAGTCTCTGTCGCCCAGGCTGGAGTGCAGTGAGCAGTGGAGCAATCTCTGCTCACTGTAACCTCCGCCTCCTGGGTTCAAGGGATTCTCCTGCCTTAGCCTCTCCAGTAGCTGGGATTACAGGCGTGCACCACCACACCTGGCTAATTTTTTTATTTTTGGTGGAGATGGGGTTTCACCATGTTGACCAGGCTGGTCTCAAACTCCTGATCTCAAACAGTCCTCCCGCCCCGGCCTCTCAAAGTCCTGGGATTATAGGCATAAACCACCATGCTTGGCCAAGGCCATTGTTAAAGGACCTCATAAAATAGCAAGTTAGATAAAATGAATTCCAGGCTGGGCGCAGTGGCTCACGCCTGTAATCCCAGCACTTTGGGAGACTGAGGTGGGCAGATCACGAGGTCGGGAGATCGAGACCATCCTGGCTAACACAGTGAAACCCCATTTCTACTGAAAATACAAAAACAAAACAAAACAAAGAAAAACAATTAGCAGGGCAAGGCAGCGCATGCCTGTAGTCCCAGCTATTCAGGAGGCTGAGGCAGGAGAATGGCATGAACCTGGGAGGCGGAGCTTGCAGTGAGCCCAGATCGCGCCACTTCACTCCAGCCTGGGCAACAGAGTGAGACTCCATCTCAAAAAAAAAAAAAAAAAAAAAAAAAGAATTCCAGTGCTAATGGTCTGTCATTCCATAATAACTATCAGACATAATAATACCAATAACTTTGTACTTGGATTTTGGTGATATAATTATCAAAGATTTTATCAGAATTGATGATTTAGAATTTTAACATAAGCCATCTGCTTGTTAGCCAATGCTGTAGTGTTCTAGTAAAGTGCTTTATGTTATCAAAGCTGCCTTTTTGAAGGAAAAGTTACTAATTCTCATCTGTGGAATTCACTTTTTCTGTTATCTATAGACTACACTTTGTATCTTCATTTTGAATGCTACTTCTTTATTGAAGTATAACTGACTATAATAAAAGTTAAAATGAAGATCATTTGCAAAAGTAATTTAATTATTTTCAACCTAAGATACAGAACATAAAGCATTCAGATAGAATCATAAAGTATTTTACCTGGAAGGGATTATGAAAATTTCCTTTTGAAATCTCATTAACTTTTTCAAGGTCACTTAGTTAGTGAGACACTTGTGATCCAGGTTTTCTGAATCTCAATTCAGAGTAACCAAATTTACTGTAGTAGCTTGCTGAAAAGTACAGATCTTGGTGAGTTGAGGCTTTCTTTTGTGTCCTTGTATGCACTACTTGTCTTGAATCAGCCGGATGAAATAGGAAAGCAAACAAACAATTTTGTATAGAAGAAACAGAAAAACACTAGGTAGCATAGCCTGCTGTGTTCCTGGAGGAACATGGAGGTCGGTATCCCTTTGTAAAGCTTGACATTACAAATATTCTTTGTAATCTACTAACAACTCTTGCCAGAAGTAAAAACAGTAAAAACAAATATATATTCCAACTTAAAATCAGGAGTTGTGTAATATGAGCTTATCACCACCATCTCATGGCTCTGGTCACCAGAGTTTAACACCACTAGAATTTGTAACAAATGAAACAGAGCAAATTATCGAAGACGTCCAATCATAAACGTTAACCAGACTCAACCATCATTATTTAAGCTTGCCTGTCCACTCTAATCAGGATAACAGACATCAATTAAATAAAAATAATTATAAACACAAGCACATTAGCTGATTGTAATGGAATATTCGTTATTTGACAGAGGAAAAATGTCTTCAGACACCAGTGGGACATATTGCTCAGGATTTTAATTCTTTGTGGTCTTAGCTGAGTATAATAGCAACATAAGCCAGTGTGTTCAAGTAATGAAGAAGATGCAGGAAAATATTTTAAAAACAACCAGGAAATGTGGGTCTAATTTTGAAATTGTGACACTTTTGTGAGGATAAGCTTGGCCAAAATGCAAAAGTTTTACTGATCTCTCTCTCTATTTATAATAGGAACAAAAATTGATATTGGGTGGGGTGATTGTTTTAAAAGGTGTTTTGGATCATTTATTTTAAAGATTTGTTCCCCAATAAGGCACCATACTATCAATGACTTTTCTTCTTATTTCTGAACTAGTTCTCAAAAGGACACTGCATATCGTATGTCTTTAAATATATTAAATAGGCTTTACATTATAAGAGTCTTTTAGTATATATCCATAAGAAATTTTCTTCCAGGGAACTGAAGTTCTAATTTTATCATGGAAATCAATGGAAAAGTTATGTTCGGCTAACGCATTAATTTGCTTTACTGCTAACTCTGCTGGGTCATATTAAGTTAGTGGACAATTTCCAAATATTTTTGGCCTCAGTATGAGTGAGACAAGAGGCACTATTCAAATCATTTGAATATGTTTTATGACACTTGAACTTAAGAAAATTGTCATTATGCTTCAGAGACCGAAAATATCTGCTAAACTGTGATAGATAGAGGGTATTTATAGAAGAGAGGAAAGAGTGGAAAAGGTAGATCAAAACTAGGCAGAACAAATTATATATACATGGAAAGAATCAGTGAGGAAGGAGGTTACAGTTTTTTAAAAAATACTCTTAACTTTTAGTTAATTAGCAAGATAGTTTGCTGGTGGAATGGAAACACGAGAAATTAAGTGTACTGAAGGTGGAAACACACCAGGGGCCCATCTGTAATGTCTCATATAGTTAACTGGGCAGATAAGCTCTTCTTTACATTTCCAGAATATATTTCGTGGATATGTGAGTGGCATGTAATCATAGCATTGTATCAAATACTTATCAAAGAAAACAATATATTCTCATTGTTGATGTTGCCTTAATGGTGTTATAAGTATACTATAATAGCAAAAGAAATACATCCATGTATATTTAAATGATAATTAATAACTTACAGTGATTCAAATAATAACTTTAGAAAATAAAATATATTTCACCTAATAAAACTCTTAACAGTCCACTTTTAGTTTTTAGAATGACAATATCATAAGAAAAAAATCTTCATGTATTTTTGGCAAAACATTTTAAAGTTTTAATAATATTTTAACAAAATTAATTTAATCTGGAAATTGAAGTAGTTCGCAACTGAAATAAATGATTATGGGACATAATGTAGCATTTTGTTTCTTTTTAAGAATTTTGATATTTATCTAAATTAACCAAGAAAAAGCAAACCAGTCATTTCATAAATAAAGTATTGCTATTATTGAAATAGTGACCAGAAAAAACAAAATCAAATTATCTTATTATAAATTTAAGATTGAGTTTTTAAGAAAATAAAAAGTATTATGAACAAATAAAGCATAAAAGCACTTTACTTAGTAGATAATAACATACTTTTTAAGCATAGCTATATTTGCTAGCCCTTTGGTAGGGGTGGAGGAGCCGGCTTGTCTTTTCAATAGTGTGAGGCTCAAAGCACCAGATGAGCAAAATTGGATGGTTCTGAAAGTTTAAGAAAGTATTGAATCATCTACAACTTGGTATAGAAATCACTAGATTTTCCAAAGATGTTACAATTCAAGTGTTCCAGTGATGCTTTAATATATGTTTACTTTTACCTGCAGTTGTATTTATGAGATTCACTACTGAGAATGACTGTTTTTGAAATTTGCTTATAAATTGAGGGGTGCAAAAAGGAACATTTTAGCAATTGGAAAGTCTTTTTTTTTTTTAAGCCAAAGATTTATTGTAAATAAGTGCAAAATTTCAGAGTAGTTTGCTCTAAGGAAATATGTGATTTACACAGCACCATTAGCAATTAAAGTTATGAACTATTTTCTGGGCTCTCATAAAGTCCAAATATCAGAGAGACATATTATCTTGTCTTGTTGGATGAATTATATGTTTTTAGAAAAAAAGTAGAATTAAAAAGTATAACCTCTTATCACTGAGCATTTTGGCAAAAGTAAAACATGAACTATTATTATTACATGTTATAGATTTTACTTTGACATGACTATAGTTTGTACAGAAGTATGTTTCCTGCAGTTGCATGAATATAATATTTATAAGTAAAATGTGTAGACTATTTTTTCTTCCAGAAGGCTGATGGCATTAAATCAGTTTTAAAGTGTCACGTTAGTCCCTGTGACCATGACACCTAAGGATTTAGTTTATAAAAGAAAGTAATAAAGCTTAGATACTTAAACTGCAAATGAAGTTGCCTTTTATCTTAGTTTACAGTACTATAAATGTGTGCCTGCATCTATTTCGGTAGGTAGTTGTTATTTATTTGTCTCTTCCACTTTGAATTAATAATTGAGAGCTTCCATTTTATTTAGCACAAGTCCTAAATGAAAGAGGATATGTACTTAATCAATGAGTAAGCGTCTGGGAGAGCCAAGCGCTTACACTGGATTGCCATTTATTAAATTTTGATAGTCTAACCACTCTCTATTCTATTTTCTCACCTGTGAAATTATAATATAATAACCTACATTAGGTTCCCAATGGTTCATGCAGAAATTATACAGATAGTTAGAAAAGGAGGGGAAGAAAGAAGGGAGGGAGGGAAGAAGGGAGGGAGGGAAGAAGAAAGATTTCCTACTGATTTAGAAAAGGATCAGTCCCCCAGTGCAATGTGGAGATGCTACATCCAAGTAGGGAGCATGGATAATGGATGCAATAGAATATTTTGCCATTACAATAGGACTGTCTCTTCGAGAAATGCTTTTGGGAATGAATCTGAAAATAAGAATTGGCTGTGGCTAGGTCATGTAAGGAAACAGTGCTATGCAGACATCCCAGTAAACCAGGTAGTTTATGAATGAGCAAAATGCTACCCTGTTTTATCACTTTCTGCTGCTTTTTGAGGGTGGAACTCCTTTGGCATAGCCATGTTTTTAGAATGATCATCTAGAGAACCCTTACACAATAGTCACAATAATCATGGAAAAGATCTGGGGAAGAAATCATAGGATATGTTTTATGCTAACTGTTAGAGGAACAATCACAGTGTAAACATCAGATTAAAAATTAAGTGAGAGCTATTAATTCTAAAATATTAGTTAACCAAAATATTATTTACCTTCTTTTGAGTCTCATTTTTTGTTTCAGGCTTTTCCTGGTTATTACAGATGCAAATCAATTCTAGCTGTTAAGAAGGTCTTTTCCGTTTCTCATGAGAACCTCAGTTTCATTCACCTGATTTTATGCAATATGAGATGAGAAAATAACACTAGGACTATAAAAGAGACCAAAAATAAATCTACTGAGTTGAGGAAATGTGAAATAAAATTTAGTTTTAAGATGTTTTATGTTTTAATCTGAGTAAACTTTGTTAGCTCTCTCTCTGAATATAGAATGTAAAACATTGGAGTTGATTTCATTAAAGATTCTAGATGACTAAAATATGTGAATTATCAAGAAAAGACATTGTTGTTATTTGACCTCGAAATGAAGATATGTGGATTTATAGATCTTTAAGAGACTATTTTCTCTCTCAACAGATCTTCTCTTGCCAAATGAATACGGTCACTTATTATTTCTTTTATAGGAACGTGTATGAAGTGCTTATTATATTCTTAATAATACTTTTTAAAATTAATGAGTTTCATTCATATTATATCTTACAAAAATTTATTTAAAGTAGCTTATAAAAATATATTACAAAACCTTGGCACCCCGGGCATGGTGGCTCACGCCTGTAATCCCAACACTTTGGGAGGCTGAGGTGGGCGGATCACGATGTCAGGAGATCAAGACCATCCTGGCTAACACGGTGAAATCCTGTCTCTACTAAAAATACAAAAAAAAAAAAAAAAAAAAAATTAGCCAGGTGTGGTAGTGGGTGCCTGCAGTCCCAGCTACTGGGGAGGCTAAGGCAGGAGAATGGCGTGAACCTGGGAGGTGGAGGTTGCAGTGAGCCGAGATCATGCCACTGCACTCCAGCCTGGGCTGCAGAGTGAGACTCCATCTCAAAAAAAAAAACAAAAAAAAAAAAACAAAAAAAAACATTGGCACCTAGTCATAGTTTGATTATAATCAAAGCATATCTAAATATATCAAAAGTATAGCCCTCTTTTCCCTGACTTCTTGTTCTTATTATTTAAAAATGCAATATTTGTGGTTGCTTTCTACATATGATTATTGCCAATTAATACAGACTTCATTTGCATAAAACTTTTCTGTGTGTCTACTGAACTGGTACCACCTCATTGTTTTTACTGCCATCTTCAAGCTGCAAACAGAGTCAATTCATCTCACGTGTTGTAGCAAATATGGATAAATTGTCTGCTGTTGTTTGGGTCAAACAGAATATGCCCATAGGGTGGTATTTGAAATTTTGTCTCAATAACTTCCAAGCATTTAGTTTTACTAATGCTAATCTCTCCCACTCATCTCTTAATTACAAAGTAATATTTTTTTCATTGTTGGTAATCTACCTCTCCCTTTCCTTAGTCAACACTTAAATTTATTTAATGCACCTCTTTGGAGCTTAATAACAAGAGCAACAGACTCCAGTTGAACAAAAGTGCATTTATTTATGATTGACTTGAACTGCTCTTGGAGGAAACACACTGTTTGAACTGAATTCTTTCTTATCTATGAAAGACCATTAAGGTCCTAAAACACAGATTTCTGCAGTTAAATAAATGCTTAATAAGCAAATGACTCTCGAATTGATAGAAGTTCAGGAAATATGACAAAATGATGCCAAAACTCCTGCCATTGTAATTGGGGAGTTATTACAGAGCATATGCCAAGATGTATCAGCTAGACTTGTTCAAGTTGGACAGCCTATGTAATACTTTTCCTAAATTTCTAACCTTTAAATTATTTAAAGCCTATGTGTACTGTGTATGCACGCACTAAACTATGTATGTATGTTTCTAATTGCAGTGGAAAGATGGTTAGTTAAAAGTGTAATTCTAGGATGGGCGCGGTGGCTTGTGCTTATAATCCCAGCATTTTGGAAGACCGAAGTGGGAGGATTACTTGAGCCCAGGAGTTGGAGACCATCCTGGGCAGCATAAGGAGACTCCATCTCTACAAAAAATTAAAAATAGCAAGGTATGGTGGTGCTCTGTAGTGGCAGCTATTCTGGAGGCTGAGGCAGGAAGATCACTTGAGCCTGGGAGGTTGAGGCTGCAGTGAGCCGTGATCACACCACTGCAGCCTGGGGGTCAGAATGAGACTCAGTCTTAAAACAAAAACAAAAACAAAAAAAAGTGGTAAATTCTATATAAGTGAAGTGTTGATACATTTGAGACTACATTAAAAGCCTTGACTTCATATTAGTACTTATCTTGATAACTGTCCCTGTTG
This sequence comes from Hylobates moloch, assembly GCF_009828535.3. Lineage (NCBI taxonomy): Eukaryota > Metazoa > Chordata > Mammalia > Primates > Hylobatidae > Hylobates > Hylobates moloch. The sequence goes on along the minus strand of NW_026652292.1, from coordinate 55,169,938 downwards.
TTCTTTATTCCTGCTGAAGTGGCAACATCTCAACTGGGCTTTCACCAGGAAGGTAACAAGCATGAGGACTAAGTGACATTGTCATCAGTGTTATTTGCAAATCACAGGAAGTGTGGGAGGTAAAGTTCATTACAGTTGCTGTTAGAGTGAGAAACACAGAAGAGGTATGCCATTGGTAGACAATTGAAGCCATCATATGAAACTCAAACCTTGGCTAATTGTAACTGTAATCAGGAAAATGTGATAAGGGCTGACTCACAGATTCCTCTGGCTTTTGGCCTAAATCTAATCAATCAAAAAGAAGCCTTCTAAGTATAAAATAACATGCCATATGTTGACTAAGCATATGTTTTCAGGCTTAAAAGTCATTGGAGATTTTATAGTTCTTTCTACCTTTGGTAAGTTGTCTTCCTGAATTATACTGTCTTCTCAGTGTCTGTACACATGCTTCCTCTCGCTATTGGAGAGCCCTAAATTATGAAGTTTTCCAAGCTCTCCCTGATTATTTAAGACCAAGTATATGTTTGCATCATTATAATATAATATGCTTTTATAGAAATAGTGGTAATTAATTTCATCTAACAATGAATATTCAATACTACAGAATACCTCCTTTGTGCCTGACCCTGTGCTAAATGTTAGGTTGAATTTATAGAACTTAACCTGCTAGTTATATTTTTTCTCTTTTTTTTCTATTACAATGCAAATGATGTGGCTACATATCCCTGCATTTTTCATAGCTCATAGAGAGTAAGATGGTATAGGCTGTGCATTTTAGAATGTATGACATCTGCCAAATCTGAGTGGAATGCCAGAAAGGAGAAAAAGAGGAAGCAGCACAACCAAGTGAACTACCCCTTTTTCTCATTTCCAAAATAATTTTTCAAGCTGAGGGAAATTTTGACATGAGTTAAAGCCTTCCTCAGCTCTAAGAACAAGACTGAATTCAGAAGATCACTCTGAGTCTGATGGCTCTTGGAAGTCTCAGAGGGGCCATATTTTTGCATGGATGAACCATTCTGGGACAATTTCTACAATATATTAAACACAAATATATTATCTTTCTATTTCAAACACATATGTCTTATCTTGCTCCTTTGATGTATCTTCAGTAAATACATATAATTTGGCTTTGTAAAGAATATTGCATTTTCTATTGGCATTGAATTGTCTTTATATTATCTTATTCCAATAATGGCATACAGTGGAAACTACTCGGTGCTTCAGAGTTCATTTTCTTTGGGAAAAGTCTTATTCACAGCTTTAGTTTGCCATAGGGGAAGTGACAGGGTATATTAAGGTTCCTCAGCAGTAGTAGTTTTATCTATTTATTTATTTTTGAGAAGGAGTCTGGCTCTGTCGTCCAGGCTGGAATGCAGTGGCCTGATCTCGGCTCACTGCAAGCTCCGCCTCTTGGGTTCAAGACATTCTCCTGCCTCAGCCTCCCAAGTAGCTGGGACTACAGGCGCCCGCCACCTCGCCCTGCTAATTTTTTGTATTTTTAGTAGAGACAGGGTTTCACCATGTTAGCCAGGATGGTCTGGATCTCCCGATCTCATGATCCGCCTGCCTTGGCCTCCCAAAGTGCTGGGATTACGGGCACGAGCCACCGCGCCAGGCCCAGTAGTTTTATTTATTTGGGGACTTACTGAATTTATTTTTCATATCTTTGCATATGAGGAGCACAAATGGACTTTTTGTTTTTTTACCTCCCTGAGGGCAGAAATAGCAGCAGAAGATGTGCAGTTTCAGAGCTTTGGACAACAGAAGTAGAAGTACTAGAAGTACTGGCACATAATAGATGGAAATGAAATTGGTCTACATCCGTTTCCACTCATTCAGGCAATTCATGTACAACTAAAAAGTCCTTTCCCTTTTCCACATTTTACAGATGAACTACTTAGGTTTTATCTTTTTTTTTTTTTTTTTGTATGCTGTTCTTAATTTTGGTGAATAGAGAGATGCTCTCTATTCCATTGACTAAGATTCTCTTTTAGAGAAAGTAAGCAATATTCAGTTACTGCTGTAAGTTTTGCTTGAGTGCTTACATTTTAATTCATATTTTATGCCATGCTTTTCCACACAAAGCACTTATGGCATGCTCTAGAATCCATAAGAAATGAATATATGTTAATTAGCTTGCATTCAGTTATTTTACATTCAGCACCTCTTTATTTCTGTTGGTTTATATTCTAATACGATTTGCAATTCTAGTGTGGTATATTTAGTACATGGTCTTTAAGGTATAGTAATTTATATTTTAATTATACGTTAATTTATATAGAATAATAAAATATGATAAATGTTTTCTGCAATGTAAATTTATGTTTACATCCTGACTCACAAGTGGGAGATAAAGCAATTTGGATCAAGCAAAGCATGCAGATATATGAATTGGTTAAAAAATCTGTAGTTTTATAATTCTAGTTACATAAGATGACATTTTAAAAATTGATGGCTAATTTTAGAGAACATGAAATTTATTTTTTCCAGCCTTTTATAAAGTACAATGAATAACTGTTATCAAAACAATTTTACGTTAACTTTGTTTGACTAGAGTATTTATCAAGCCTCCACTTTTTCTTCAAGCTTTTCCCTCTATAGATCACATGATAAGATATCAAATCACCTTACACCAACCAAACAAAGCAAAAGATTTTAACAATTCTAATCATTTATCTTTCATGAGAGATGTTATCTCATGTTGTTGAATCTTCCAGTGCAAATTAGGTTTCTTTCTCATTCTATGCCAGTATTTAAAGAAATAAAAAAGAGTACAAAACTTGTCAACTGGAAATGTTCATGTTAAATATTTTTTCCTTCTCTGTTCTTGCATCTGTATCTTTCCATCAAAAACAAAATAATAACTGAAGATTTATAGTATTTCAAGCAGAAAAGATTTAAAATATTATTTTTTTAAAAAAGGTAGTATTTTCCTATGTGCAGAAGCAGCCCCAGCCAAGTTATTATGGATAATCTTCAAGCAATATCCGGACAGGATGGCCATTTTCGTCTAAAAGTATTTCTGCAGAGTGAAAATGCATTTTTCTCTTGGAATTTTCAGGATAATTAATCTTCAGTGCACATAAGATGATTTAGGTAGATAACCTGGCCTTGTTAAGCATGCTATGCTGTTTCTGACCACCAACATTATAACTCATCAGATTTCCAAAGCAAGGGCTGCTTAAATCAAAGGATTTTCATTGCGGATTCTTGACTGCTGCTGGTTAGATGTCAGAGCTTGGAAGTTACTCTCCAAGTAATTGTAAAGCACTGTTCTCCAATCAGCATATATTATTGCAAGCAAGAACGACACTGTCAGAATTTCTATTTAAGTTATAACTCAGTCATTTCAACTTTGAGTCACACATGCTTAAATGTCTCAACTGGATTAAAAGCATGTTACATTCTTTTGCTATCCATATTGGTGTTCAGGACAAAAATATATTATTTTGATTTTTCTAATTATTCATTAGGGTTAGGTGTCATTGTTTTGTGACAAGATTTACTATCCATAAAGTGTTTCATGTCAGTTTTAATGTTAGCCCCAAATTACAGAGTAATAGCTCTGAAATTGCAGGAAAAATGTGGGGGCCTTTGGGTATGAAAGTAAAGGAAGAGAAACACGTTTTTATTTTGGGGTTTTGATTGTCATTTTTTTTTTTTGTGAGGGGAGTGGGATATGAATTGAGTAAGCAGGGATGTGTTTAGTTTCAAGAAAAACTGGAAGGAGGAAAGCACATATAGACTCTTCACCAACTTTAGCCCAAAGGTTCCCTATTGTCAGTTGTTGAAACAAAACAGGAGGCACTGTATGTTGAGACTTGGCCTTGTTGCAAATAGGGAACAAAACTCTCCTCAGACCATGCATCAAATTACTGTTAAAGCTGAAATGAAAAATCTAAGTTATCAAAATTGTTTTAAAGGACAAAATCCTATTATTCTTGTGAGAGAACATAATTTAGTAAGAAGAGCATCAAAATGGAAACTGAGAGTCTCCATTTTAATTTCTTCTCAGGAAGTAAATTAAGCAATGCATCAACTTCTCTATGCCTCAGTTTCCTTATTGCAAAATTGTGGAATTGTGCTAAAGACTTTTAACATCTTAGCTAGTTTTAAATTTGTTTTCTATGTGCTGGATATTTAAAATTAGCCAATATAAATAAAATGTGGATATTTAAAGTGAAAATAACTTACCACAAAAATTATAACTTAAAAAGTTGTTTTAAATCCATATAAGAATTGTGGCTAAGAAGAATGTTGAACTGCAAGAAGGGAAAGCAATGATTGACATTGCAAAAAGAAAAAAATCAGTCATAAACGCAATTGAGTTTTATCCTCTTGGTTATTTGGTTTGTATGAATTGTAATTCCAGACTGTATTTTCAAGACTAATCATAAAAGAGCCTAATAGCTAGCAATAGATAGCTTCTAAAATTGGGCCAAATAGAATTTCCTACACATTTAGAATCAAGCAATTCTCGTGGCCGATACTATTTTCTTCAATGGATAGTCTACATACGATCTCTTTCCTACTCTGCTCTCTCTCTCTATTTAAAATTATAGTTTATACTTTTGCATGAAAACTACACAGACTCTGATTGGTGGCAAACATAGACAATTGTATAAACTGAAGTGTGCTTTCAACAGTATAAATCACTGGATCTTATTAGGAAAAGCACTGGGTCCTACAGAAGCTCTTGGGATCCTAGAAGTATTCTTACATTTTCTTCTCTCATTCCCATGATATTTATGTTACATTCAAACTGAGCATGTTGACCTACGTAAGCCTTCTGAGCCAAATGTTTTGAGTAGCATTTTCCAAACCTCATACAGGAATCAAAGAATTTAAGAAATGAGGTATCCATAGTCTCTGTGTCTGAACATTTAGTACCCAATCTATAGTACACCCCCCGATTAAGACAAATCATTGCCAACTTTTGCCCTGGAATTGAGTAATGGGAACTGGCTGAGATATATTTAATGCATACTTCTAGCATAGCTGATATCGTAACTCAGACAAAAATTGGTTTGTGTGCCTCACTCTTCCAAGAGACTAAGCCTTGTGAGTAGAGGAACCAGTATTCCCAACTCAGTGTCATCTACTGAAAAGTGTCTTAATACATATTTAAAGAATAGATGTAGTTCCTTGATTTCATTAAAAATGTGTCCCTAAAAGCCAAGTCATAAACACAAGGACACTGTGTCGTCTCCACTGTTACTCCTTGACTTTATTTTGCAAATATTTATTGAGCAGACACTGTTCCAAGTACTGTTTAGCTTCCAGTAATAAAAACAAAATTAACCATATGGAGTCCTTGCCCTACACAAATTCAAGATGCAGTGAGAAGAAGAACATAAAAATTGATCAAAGAAAAAAATGACTATAGATATATATATATACATAAAGGATATTATGGCAGAATTAAAAAACAAAAGACAAGACAGCTCAGCCTTCAAACCAAGGTTGGAGACTTCTTGAGCAGAGCACATGATCAGAATCTTCTTTTTAATCTAAAATCATCCCTAAACTCCATGCTTCTCATCCCTTAACCTTCTAAACACATTATTGTGCATACTTTCTTTTTTGCACAAATAACATTTTAATATTTTAATCATTGAATTTTGAAAGATTAATTCAGTTCACTTGCCAGTTATTTTGAATCCAGCTTTAATAAAGAACTGCCTAACAATTTGCAGTTTTCATGTCTCCATGTGAACAAGACTGTCACCTAAGTTAACACAAGTCTCATTAAATATTGAAAAACAGAAACTGGCATAGGATGCTCTATAGTGGCATAGGATAACTCCAGGTTCTCACCCATACATGTGCCTGTATACATCTTGTTTCCTTTACCCTGTTACAATTTTTCTGTCTTCTCTTTCTGGACAACTCATTGATACATTAACCTCCACAAACATTATCACTTTCTATGAACTTATGTAACAGCTTCAGGATCCTGCATAAAATTGTAATCTTTTCTTCCCTTTATAACATTTTGTATGTACTCTCGGTCAGAGAATATTTACTGAGAGCCTGTTTTGTTTAAAGCACTGCACCAGGAACAAAGAGCCATTTCAGCTCTAGAGACAGGGCTGTTTTAGGCCAGAATGCAGAGCCTAGACTTACTGGTTATTTGCAGCCAACGTCCATCCTGAATGTTCCATGCCCTTGCCGTACCAGTTAGTTAAAGATTTTGAATGTCACCCCTATACAATGCATAAAGAGTCCCTGGACATTTTCAGACATGCCATTCCTGTTTCTGTCCTTGAAGCTGCACTGCTGCACCTGTGTGGCAAATTTCTTGATAAGAAAGAAGCTTGATTTTGTCTCTTTTTTTTTTTTCTCAAAGCTTTCCAGGGGAATGTCAGTTCCTGTTTTGCGAATCTTTTAGGAACTAAAGGACATACTGGGAAAGCAATATAGGAAATTGCTAAACCAAATGAAGCAACGTTTGGCTCCTATAACTATTCAGAGAAGACTAGCAATATGAAACAAGCATTAATGAAAGAGGTTGTCCAAATATAGAAGCCATCTCTTCAGCCTCATCTCTAAATGTATATGTAACTTCTAAGTCCCAGAGATCTAAGAATGCTTGGAAGAGAATTGGGAAAAGAGAGAGAGAGTAAGAATGAGAGAGAGAGAGACAGAGAGAGAGAGAGAGAGAATGCATGCATTAAAATTTGATCTAAATATATGATTTTAAAGTATCTTGTATCTATGTAAATGGAATGAAATTCAAAGTTTTTATTTTGTGGTTTTAAATAATGATAGTAGTTAAAATTACAGATGCTGGAGTCAGATCTCATCTACAGCATCTAGAAGCTGAGACATTAGGCCCTTAAATTATCTTACTAAGCCTCTCTTTCCATAGATAGATTTTACCTAAATTAAAGAGGTACGTATTATTTGTCTACCATTTCCTGTGTGGCAGATATTGCTGCTTGAATTATGTGTTAATTAATGTAATCACCACACAACAATCTGATTACACATGAGAAACTGAGGCTTAGAGTTACTCATTTTGCCTCACCCAATGTGTTAACCTGGTGGTCAGACCACAGAGCCTGAACCCCAAGTACTGTGCATACTGCTGCTTCATGTGCATTATAAATGGGGTTTTATTAATAACAGTTCTGAAATAAATCTATTGTGCTCTAGGAATTTTATTGTAAGTTACACAACAAAGTGTGACAAAGTGATAGTTTTGCTTTCTTCCTGGCACAAATAGTACTTCATGTGTTGAATGATACCTTTTTTTTTTTTTTTTTTCCTGAGATGGAGTCTTGCTCAGTCTCCCAGGCTGGAGTGCAGTGACGCCAACTTGGCTCACTGTAAGCTCCGCCTCCTGGGTTCACGCCACTCTCCTGCCTCAGCCTCCCAAGTAGCTGGGACTACAGGCGCCCACCACCACACCCGGCTAATTTTTTTGTATTTTTAGTACAGATGGAGTTTCGCTGTGTTAGCCAGGATGGTCTCGATCTCCTGATCTCGTGATCCATCTGCCTTGGCCTCCCAAAGTGCTGGGATTACAGGCGTGAGCCACCACTCCCAGCCAAATGGTACCTTTTTTCTTTTCTCTTAACACTTTTTGGAAAACCAAAAGGAAAAGTTTTTATTTTTTATTTTTATTTTTTTTTTACTACTTCTAAGCAATCAACACTGTTTTACAGAACACATCACTAATTGTTAACTAGATTCGTCAGGTAGATGAAGGAGTTTGTATACTTTCTGTAGGTACGGAGCATATATAAAATGTATCATTGTAGTGTAAAGTATCAGGAGTCCAGGTTTTCAGATGCAGTTCTGTGAAGTAGTCAAAGTTGCTTCATCTGTCCAAGTTTTATGTTCCTCATGTGCGAAGTGTACAGTGAGTTCATACACAAATGACACTTTCAGCTCTCAGCTCAGTGATTTTGCAGTTTAGCAAGTAAAGTCTTAGGAAGGACTATTGCATGCAGCTCAGTAGGATAATTCAGGCTAGCCAAATACAGAATCATCTACTTTTTTTAAGTTACTAGATCCACATCACTAGAAATATTCAAAAGAATTTCCTTGCCAGAGGTCACTTAGAAGTTACAACTGCGTTAAGTTGAAAGGTGAACTGCACTAGCTCTTAAAGAGATTGTACTACCCTGAATTTCTTAACTAGCTTGTATGAACGAAATGCATATATAATAAGCAGTATCTTAAGAACTAGCACAGGTTATATTCACATTTCTTAATCTAGGGGGAAAAGAAAACAAAACAATATCTCCATGTAGACTGAAACCAAGGCTCCAATTGCTCTGCAAATTCTGGCAGCAAAGCAATAGGAAAATAACCCAAACACCTGCTGTGTGTTTATGTAAATTAAGTTTAGGAAGGATTATTTCGCTAAAATGTCCCAGGTAATGGTGGCTCAATAATTCTGGCTTTATTGGTAACTAGCATAAATTTGACCTGTGTTTTTTAAAATGTAGTCCTCAAGCCATCTGCATCAGAATCACTCTATTAAAATTGCAAATCCCTGGGCTGCAAAAACTTTTGAATCAGAATTAATCTCTCTCTCCCTGTTTAAACAAGTATTCTTGTCAGTTGTTTTAGAACACTTTGACAAGGCTGCACAGTAAGTGGTACATTGTAGATAAATTGTCTCCTTTTGAGGATGGACTAGAAGTAGCTGCACCAACCATGAGCACACCATTAAAAAATCATTCTAGTCCAGGAGTTCAAGACCAGCCTGAGCAACATGGCAAAACCCAGTCTCAACAAAATATACAAAAATTACCCGTGCATGGTGGCACATGCCTGTGGGGGCACCAACTCAGATGGCTGAGATGTGAGGATCACCTGAGCCCAGGAGGTCGAGGCTGCATGAGCGGTGATTATACCACTGCATTCCAGCCTGGGCGACAGAATGAGACTGTCTCAAAAAAAAAAAATAATAATAATAATAATGATTAAAAAGATGAACTGCAAAGGTCATCTGAGCAGTAAAATATTGAGATGGCTTTATTTATAATTTACTTAACATTTAAGGAACATCTAAGAAGCCTCAGGCTGTGTGATATTAAATGGCAGTCATATCACTTCTTCAAGATGAAAAGGAATTTTTTTATAACCAAAATAATTCCCTCTTTAATTGTCAGATTTATTATTATGGAAATGATGACTGCTCCAATTTTTCTTAATCTGAACACCAGTATTTCATTTGCCATTGCTAAAATGTGTGGACTGTTATGAAAATTTAACATGGTGTTTTTTTTACATGAGTCATTCAGCTGGCTTCTTTTTTTTTTTTTTTTTTTTTTGAGACGGAGTCTTGCTCTGTCACCCAGGCTGGAGTGCAGTGGCCCGATCTCGGCTCACTGCAAGCTCCGCCTCCCGGGTTCACGCCATTCTCCTGCCTCAGCCTCTCCGAGTAGCTGGGACTACAGGCGCCCGCCACCACGCCCGGCTAATTTTTTGTATTTTTAGTAGAGATGGGGTTTCACTGTGGTCTCGATCTCCTGACCTCAGCTGGCTTCTAACATTTATTTTAAAACTTTGATTTTTGTGTTTTGGTGTGCAGGATATTTTTATTTCCTCCAAAGGATTTTCCAATTCTGTCTGCCCTACAGTTAAGACAAAGATTATAAATGGTGAACCACTGTCACCTGGAAGGGGCCACTGTCATCTAGGAAAAAAATAGTCGAATGACGTGACCTAGCCCTAAAATTCAGAGTCGATTTCTGGCCCAGGTACACTAAACTGTCTTCCAGTGAGCATAAGCCTCTTACAATGAGTGAGGTAATCAAGACTATTAAAATACCCAACCTATATTAATGTAATTATCCACTACAACACAAACAAATTATCTCTAAAACTCAGTTACACTTCACAGATCTTATTTTGCTCATAAAATCACTGGCCTCACCTGCATCGCCCACACCCTAAGCTTCATATCATCTAACATGAGATATAATAATTTAGGCACAATCAAGCCTAGTCCATCTCAACTGTACCCCACCCCACTCTACCACATAGAGTGTCAGACTCACTGGACAGCATAAACTCACACACATTTGCAAATAAACTATTTTAACATTTTAGCCCTCACCACCTTTCTTGCCATTGTGTTTGGTTCTTTCTAGTTTAAACAGCTCCATTCTTATGACTGTTTCTTGAACACTTCCTAGATGAGGAATAAATATTCCATGTTACTAAGAGACGTGAAGAAATGATAAATACCTTTTCCAGCCTTTCAAAAGGTAACACGATGAGGAAATAAGACATACAGTCACAAATTCCCCAAAAAATGTGGAAATAGGATTAATTTCTTAATAAGTTTGCCTTTAAATGGCCAAGTGTGTAATAGAGACAGAAATCACATTTACAAAATATTTCTGATATAGAGATAGATTATGAAAAGACCTCTAGATTGAACAGATTTTAGATAGGTGAAAGGGAGAATGAAAGGTACTACAAGACAGAGTGAAGACAGAATGAGCAGAGATTGAGAAATGCTGTTGCATGCTTAGGGAAGATAGGGGATATTGGTGTGAGAATGGAGAGAGTATTACTTGGGGAGATGAGTTTACATAGATGTTTTAGAATTAAATCATAGCACCCTTTGATTGACATACAAAATGTTTAACTGAGTGTGATGAGTGATTGGTGCATTTTTGGAATAAAAGACTACCATATTAGAATTTTAGGCAGATTGTTTTAGTAACATTCGAGGAAGAAGAAAAGTAATAATGGAGATGTGAGGAAGGGGACAAAAGCCAAGCATTAAGATTACTGAATCCATTAAAAGCAGGGAGGATGATGATGGTAATAGCAGCAGGGAAGTGGCTGGAATGAGGCAAATACAGAATAAAACTCCATTGGGGCAAAATATTCCTGGAGTGCTGAGCAATACATATCACAGTCTCCAATTTAGTTTTTTTTATTCTCATGTTAGTTCAGATTCCACTGTATCCAATACGTGCTTGAGAGTGAAAATTGTATTAGTTTCTATTGTAATCTATCTCCATTTTGCCTCGAGAAAAATTACCCAAATGGATTGAGTTACTTTCTTTCAAAAAAGAAAAAAAAATACAACCTGAAATTTGGTGGAAGATGGTGCTGCTTGAATTTATGTTAATTTACTTTCTCTCTTTTAGAAAAACCAAACTTTAAAAAATCACTGGTAAAACAGCAATAGCAAGAAGGAGTACGCTTGAGGGTGGGAAGTGTAAATCCATGGCAGATACCCTTGTCTCCTAGCTCAAATCTTCTCTAGGAAAAAAAAACACACACACTCCTAGACGTTTTCTTATTTCTCATGCCAGTTATGAATTCAGTTGTCAGTAGATGAAATCTTAGTGTTGCAGTTTTCTTTCTTTCTTTCTTTCTTTCTTTCTTTCTTTCTTTCTTTCTTTCTTTCTTTCTTTCTTTCTTTCTTTCTTTCTCTGTTTCTTTCTTTCATAAATAAGTAGTCTTTGATTACTAAACATAATTCTTCTCATGACCTGGGGAGGAAAACAAAGCAGAACTTCCTCACAAAGACAATACTTCCCTACTAAACATGAAAGGTTTTTCTTTCTCTCTCTTTTTAAATTTAGGTGTGCTTCATTGCATAATCAAATGCCAGATATTTAATGAACTAAATTGGATAATAGAGACTTTCTTCCACCACACAAGCCTCTCGTTTTTCTAGATAATGATAAGAAATAGTGGAAGCTGTCATGGGACTTGACTAACTAGAAACTACCAGTTGTGTGTTGGCTAAGTAAAAAGATTAATCTTCCCCTCAAGCTAATTTCTGATAATTAACCAAAATATCCGGGAGTGCCAAGACGAATTAAGCACGTAAGGTAATATTTTATAACCTCCTTTGGAAAGGATGTCCCTTCCCATTATTCTCTATCACCTGGCCCAATTCAGCAGTTTTAAATAAGCATTCAGAAGTGCTGGAGTTTCACCCTTTCAATGAGGTTTTAAGAGGGCTGTCTTAAAGGACATAGGGTGGGCGATGGGGGCAGGGGAATGAGACTAAAGGCAAGCTAGGATAAATTAATGACAACTACAAAAGAGAAAGGCCTTTTATTTAGTTAGCTTGTATTTCTCTCATAGATTTTCTCACTCTTTTTAGCCTAAGCTAGGCACCTAGCATTACATCTCTCTGGAAAGAACCACTAGAGCAAGGAGATAATCGTATTGTAGTTCTCTGGCTTGTGACTGTTTCCGACTGTGGAGCTGCCAGCAGAGATTTCAGGAGGAGACAGTCCCCCTGAGAAGGAGAGAGACAAAGCAACATGTTACAAACCCATCAAATCCATCCAGTCCTTCCCTTTCATTGTGTGTGTGTGTGTGTGTGTGTGTGTGTGTGTGTGTGTGTGTGTTTATTTGTGGTGAATCTCTTACCAAAAACTTAAACCCAGGAAGGTTTAAGTTTCAATGAACATAATTGTCTCCAACCATCTATAGTTTGTTTTATGAAAAGCCATGAAAAATGTTCTCAGAGAGGACACATCACTCTGGAAAGTTCTAAATATGAGTAATAGTGTATCTCCAAAATCATCAGAATCATGTTTCTCCTTCATGACTAATATAATACAGGCCCTTCCTTCACACGAGAAAAATCATTATTGTACAAGAATACTTTTACTCATACATGCTCTGTGTTTTCTATATCCTAGAGGGACTACCAGGTTTTCAATTTTCAGCAGACACATTCCAGAGATAATATTATCTGGCCCATCTGTTTTATGTTTTTAAGGTACTTCTATTTTGTAAAGCAACATGTTAGTGTTTTCAATTTTACTTGTTACATGTATTTACTTATCTATTCTTTCATTTTTAGCCCTTGACCATATTCTATACTCTGACAGCAGCTTCCAATTGGTTTACTTTGTATATTACAAGCACAGTAAAAAAAAAAAATGCCCTTGGTCCTGAAAGTTCAATTATTTTAAAATGTGTCAATCCTTACTCTCTGTGAGTGTTTAAAGCTGGCCTGGTCTCCCTCCCATATCCCTTTGAGTGTATTAAGCCAAATAAGAATGTCAAACTTCCCCAAGCCGCCTTTGGTCTCTAACTACAACCCTTAAGAGCATTTCCATTATGTCCTTCAATATCTTTCAGCTCTAGTAAATCCCTGCCTGCTCAGGTGAGCATTTGTCTTACTTTGAAAGAATCTGCAGCCCTCATAATGTGGTTGTTCATAAATGCCATCACTTCACAGTTAGGATCTCCCTGGTTACAAAATGCAAATCAAAACATCAGTGGGCTTTAGTATCTGATACAGACTTGGTTTGTAATAACTCCAGGAGGTTTTATATCTACTTTCAATATAAAATTCTTTTAATTTTATTTATTTTTATTTTTTTTGGAGACAGAGTTTTGCTCTTGTTGCCCAGGGGCTGGAGTGCAATGGCGGGATCTTGGCTCACCACAAACTCCACCCACCACACCTGGCTAATTTTGTATTTTTAGTGGAGATGGGGTTTCTCCATGTTGGTCAGGCTGGTCTTGGACTCCCAGCCTCTGGTGATCCACCCACCTCGGCCTCCCAAAGTGTGGGAATTATAGGCGTGAGCCACCATGCCTGGCCATAAAATATATATATATATATATTTTGTTTGTTTGTTTGTTTGTTTGTTTGAGACGGAGTCTCGCCCTATCGCCCAGGCTGGAGTGTAATGGCTTGATCTTGGCGCACTGAAACCCCCACCTCCCGGGTTCAAATGATTCTCTTGCCTCAGCCTCCCAAGTAGCTGGCATTACAGGCGCCTGCCACCAAGCCCAGCTAATTTTTGTATTTTTAGTAGAGATGGGGTTTCACCATGTTGACCAGGCTGGTCTCAAATTCCTGACCTCGTGATCCACCCACCTCGGCTTCCCAAAGTGCTAGGATTACAGGGGTGAGTCACTGCGCCTGGCCCATAAAATTCTTAAAGAAAAGCCAGTAAATACACAGTAATATGGGAAACATGTTTGGTTGCTATTGACAAAGTCTTGTTGACTATTTTTATCTCATTCTTGACAGGATTTAGAACAAAATTCATGGTTAAACAAGAGTAAACAATTATGCCACCTGATTTTTCAGGTTAATAAGTAAAAATTATTTTATTTCATTAAAAATAATCAGTATCTTATCAGGAAACTGAGTAATTATTAAATATTTACCCAGTTGAGTCTCATAAGTAATAGCAAGTCATTTAAATCTATGCTGTGTTTGTTTGTAAATAGTTGTTTCCATTGAAAACATATGGTTATTTTAATACATGGGTGTATTTCAATTTTGAAGACTTTAATCCACATTATAAAAAGATTGATAAATAAGTAGGCATTTATCATATCGTTCTTTAAAAGCCTTCTGTATACAATAGATATGAGAAACAATACTTAGCTGAATTTTCTTATTTGCAAGAATTAGAACTAGTATCTCTATAGGTAGCCCTAGGTTCTTTTCTCTGGGCCACTTTTACAATAGAGTGGAGCCTTGCCACTCCATTACAATTACCCTTTTAATAAAAATTATACTTAGAAGCCCTTATCCCTGGTTTCTTCTTTTTCCTGACCTATTCCCCCAGACAATTTGGCCCATTGCTATCTGTGGAGTGCTCCAGAAAACATCTTCTAAATGAATCGGTACTGATTAGCAGGCTTTTTGATGTCAGAACAGGACCAACCTCAGTCATCAATGGAAGACTTTCTTCTGGAGGCAAAATAAGATTTTTCTTCTTCTTTCTTCCCCTTTTCTCCTTTTGTTTTTCTTCCTTGCCTCCCATCTCTAGGAGGAAATATGACTTGTATTTCAGCCAAATTTGGAATACGGTGGTACATTAAAAATTTTCACCAACTGCACATTTTCATGCACTAGACTGTTCTCAGAAATTGTCTACTTGAATTTCACTTTGGCACTCATATTATTCATTTTGTCCTTTCCTCTATATAGTGCGAGTCATGGAGGTTTTGTGTAGGCTTGTGACTCTTTATCACGCAGCCTAAGCGCCCAACTTTTCCCCTTCTCTGGTCCTCTGAGGATCTCTGGAGTGTCATCTGATCAAGTTATTTTGATGTTTTAAGAATTCTGAACAATTGTATTTCCTCATGTTGACCATTTTGAAATGAAAATCATTTGGTATTAAAATAACATGGTGGAGAGCGTTGCGTATATAGTGACGTAGAGATGCATGCTCCTTAGCTTCATATAAATCTAAAACTTACCAGCTGGTTATTTTTTTTCCATAGTCTGAATTTTCTTTGATGTTTGGCCATATTTCATGAGTATCACTCAAAAGTTCATTTAAATGTTGCAGTGAACTAAATATTATATGTATGGCCCAATTAATAGAGGCACATTCTGTTAAAAATCTGAGTTCATAAAATCCTGACTCCCTTATCCTAAGATTACATAAGAAAACATCTTATAAATGAATCTGTACTGATTAATATCCAGGATAAATGATTTTTCTGTCCTGCCTCTGCCTCCAGAATGCTGGGTGTGACCTTGGAGA
Organism: Hylobates moloch; assembly: GCF_009828535.3. NCBI lineage: Eukaryota > Metazoa > Chordata > Mammalia > Primates > Hylobatidae > Hylobates > Hylobates moloch. The sequence continues at coordinate 55,154,468 of NW_026652292.1, read as the reverse complement.
ACAAATCTTCCCTTTCTGATCCTTAATTTCCTCATTTGAAAAATCATGATTATGTCAGTCACTAATTATTTTCTAAATACTATTTCCACACTGAAATTCCACTTTAAGAATTATTATTATTATTATTTTTTTTTTTTTTAATTTATTTATTTTTTTTGAGATGGAGTCTCGCTCTGTCGCCCAGGCTGGAGTGCAGTGGCGCAATCTCGGCTCACTGCAAGCCCTGCCTCCCGGGTTCACGCCATTCTCCTGCCTCAGCCTCTCTGAGTAGCTGGGACTACAGGCGCCTGCCACCACGCCCAGCTAATTTTTTGTATTTTTTAGTAGAGACAGGGTTTCACCGTGGTCTCAATTTCCTGACCTCGTGATCCGCCCACCGCGGCCTCCCAAAGTGCTGGGATTACAAGCGTGAGCCACCGCGCCCGGCCACTTTAAGAATTATTTAAACCCTCAAACAGGAGAATCTTAGCATCCTGTTTAATAGCCCACATAGCCTTGGTATCAGAAGAAAGTAACCATGCTTTCTTTATGATAATATTTTTATATTGAGAAGTGCTGTGATTTGGTGAGAAAGTTTAGATTTGGTTCAAATGTGCATATGTTTAAATTTTTTCTTAGTTATGTGATCTCAGGCAAGTTTTAAACTCTCTGAGCTTTGATTTTATAATTTGCAAGAAAAAATATTGGAATGATAGTATATTAGAAGTTGTTGTGACTTTTAAAACACCTACACCATTAGCTGGCAATATTCGGCATTCAATAAGTGTTTTTTCTCTTCCTAATACAATATGCTTCTTTTGTTTTAGTAATATCTGTAATGAAATACATCAATTATTAATTAATGTACTACATGTAAGTGACTGTTGAAAATTCAAGATATTTATTATTCCTCTTTGGTAAATAACAAAGACACAGTTTTCACTGATATAAAATAAGGGGATGATAATGAAAAGTCCATCTTGAAGGGGGCAAGATAAATTAATTATTATTTCTGGATATTAATAAAAAGTTTTATTCTTAAACAAAACCACAAAGAAACCATGTGTAATATTTAGAACTTTTCAAGTTAATAATAATTTTCATTGGTGAGAAAAGATAAGTGAGGCATCAGATGGCTGAATGAGTGATCCTTAAAAAACAACTAGGGGGCCAAGGTGGGCAGATCGCCAGGTCAGGAGATCGAGACCATGCTGGCTGACACAGTGAAACCCTGTCTCTACGAAAAATATAAAAAATCAGCCAGGTGTGGTGGCAGGCGCCCATAGTCCCGGCTACTCTACTCGGGAGGCTGAAGCAGGAGAATGGCTTGAACCCGGGAGGCGGAGCTTGCAGTGAGCCAAGATGGTGCCACTGCACTCCAACCTGGGTGAGAGAGCAAGACTCTGTCTCAAAAAAAAAAAAAAAAAAGAAAAAAAAATTTTGGTACTTTCTGAAATTGAAGCTGAAGTTTTGATTGATAATTTGCTTAATCCTTTTGCCAAATAAGGAAATACTAAAGATGAGAACAGACAATGAGATGATCAGTATTACAAATATCAATTCTGATAGGCTCTCTCAGCCATAGACCAAAAGTGGTTTGACTTTTGCAATATAATCGAGTAATGGAAAATGTATTTTCTTCCATGTCATATCAGAAATTTTTGCAGTCTCAAACATCACTCTACTGACATGCATAATATGACATGCACTATCATATGATCTTGAATGCCAGTCTTTATTTTATTCTCACTGTCTAATAGTGTTACTTATTGTTTCACTTAGCTGTTTTTTGATTTCCAATTAAATTCAAAGGCCTTGAAGTCAGGGACTATATCATTAGTATTTTATATCTCTCCCACCTGGTCACAAACCTGCATAAAATGAATTGTATTCTTAAATTCTTATTGAGCCTGATTTTTCAATAGTAAATGCACATTCCACACACTGCTTAATATTACCAACTAGCAAGTTTTTATTCACAGCTATCTGACATTGTTTATTGTCCTATTCACTAATATGGCATCCCATTCCCCACCCTGACACTATGGTGGGACATAGCAATAAAAAAGAATTTTTGTCACAGCGATTTTAACAGTTTCGACAACTGTACCCTAGGTGCTTTCCCTTTGTTATACTGTTAGACTAGCAACATTAACCGTTTTAGGGAATAAGGAGCCTTCTGATTTCTTTGTTACTTTATATATAAGATTAAGATGCTTCTTGCTTTAAGATAGAGTGTCAATATTCACTTTACATATTACAAATCTCATCATAAAACAATTAGGCATAAAAGTATTCAACATGACTACACTGGAGCTTTCTGGTAACAAACACATTTTTCTAAATATAAGACTAATAATTTAAAGTCATAACAATCTGAAACATGCCACATCATTATCGAAACTAAGATGGTACAACTAATATAAATTGTTTTTTTCGTGTGTGTCTGTTTCTTGTTTTTTTTTTTTTTTTTTTGGTTTTGTGAAGCATATATTTAGCTATTGGGGAGAAACATGGGATTTCCTTCCCTGATTAACAAAATTTAGTCTACGCAATGGATACTGACAGACATAAAATGAAGCTGAACATGAGCACATGAGCATTAAGAATTATTTCTAACTCCAGTGTTCATATTGTGATTTCTCCAACTGATCCTCAATAGAAGAAAACACAAGGCTTGCAAAGAAGCATCGAGTATCATACTCACTCAAATATGTATGATTTGTTCATTGTTAAATGAGAAAAAAATCAAAGCCCTCTAATATGTACATTTGAAACTATTTCTGTCTTTCCAAAAATTATCCAATTTTTAAACAATTGTTGAAGTTTTAAAAGTGGGGTCAATTTTCGTTAATTTCTATGGACTAAATAGAAATTTCTATCACAATTTGAATTTACCTATGAATCTCTTTAGTTATTTATTATTTTTTATTTTTTTAAGACAGAGTCTCGCACTGTCACCCAGTCTAGAATGCAGTGGTGAGATCTCAGCTACCGCAAACTCCGCCTCCTGTGTTCAAGTCATTCTCCTGCCTCAGCCTCCTGAGTAACTGGCACTACAGATGTGTGCCACCACGCCCAGCTAATTTTTGTATTTTTAGTAGAGATGGGGTTTTCACCATGTTGGCCAGGCTGGTCTCGAACACCTGACCTCGTGATCCACCTGCCTTGGCCTCCCAAAGTGCTGGGATTACAGGCGTGAGGCACCGTGCCTGGCCTATTTATTTATTTTTAATCATGAACGTTTAAAAGAAAAATAGAGCTCCAGTGGTTGGGACTAATTAACACTCCCCCCATTCCTCTGTTTCCTTGTTATTTGTAGATTATTATTAATGCCATCATCAACTACGAAGATCAGTAATCTATGTGTGAAGCATTTTAAAGCCACCAGAAAGTGTTGTATCACTTGAAGGCCTTATTAAGTTTATTGACAGTAGATTATTGTTGGGAACCATATTTCATATTTGGATGCCAAGATTTATGACAGATTTAGTTACAAAGGAAATGAATTTGATGGGTAGCACATGAAGCTTTGAGCTGCATGAAAAAATATCATGATTTTTCATAATGTTACTGTCTCACATTGAACTATCCGGTGCCTTGCAGCCCAAGGTTGAAGCAAATATTTTATTAAAAATCAAATCAATTTTAGACAATAAAAAGCTCATATTCTATCAGCGAATAAAATACAAGCTCTTCAAAGAATCCTTTTTAAATTAATAGAATATATCAGTTTATGTATTATAATACAGCTTCGAAGAATAATAAAGGATTCAGTTTTCACTCTCCTTAACCTTCCTCCTTAGTGTGAAGTCTTCTCATGCCAGTGTCGATCTGATATGAAAATGCTTTGTGTTGTATATCACTGAATTTTTCTTTTTAAAAAAGTGCTACTCTCATTTATTTTTTGCCCTCTAAAATGATAGTCAGAGTTCATACATTTTACACTTTAGAAGCCATTCACCATTGTTGGCAGCCTATGTTCTGTTTCTGTTGGTACATGAACTCTATGTTAGAACAGAATTGCAAGTAAACAGATAGGAGGAATAAGTTCAAGAGTTCTGTTGTACCGTAGATATGACTGTAGTTAATAACAATGTATTGTGTTCTTGAAAATCACTAAGAAAGTAGATTTAAAGTGTTCTTACCACACAAAAAATGATAATTATGTGGGATAATGTATATGTTAGTTAGCTCAATTGAGCCATTCTACTATGTGTACGTATTTCAAAGCATCATGCACATGAAAAATATATAATTTTTGTGGATTTAAAATTTCAATTAATTTTAAAAAGGAGAGAATCACACTGGGGCAGTGTGCAAAGGGGAGTGTGAAGAGAAAAAGAGAAATTAGGAGGAGGCATTCTCTAGCCCCGTTGTCTTTTTCATGTGAATTTCTCCTTGAGGAGTCTTCACAAGCATTTTCAGCCAGTTCTCTCACTTTCAACTTCTCTCCCAGTTTCTGCTTACTTCTCTTCCTCATCCCACTTTTCCTGGCTCGTATACTTATGCCCTATTTTTATTCTCTCAAGAAAACCTTCACCACCTTCTCTCTCATAGGAGGTAGAATTGTGGTACCATCCAAGCACGTCACCGAGGTTTGGCTTGATCTTCCGAACAGGGCTGTCATCTCCCCTCAGACTCCTAATTTGAGAATCCTTTTATATATTTCCTCCTTTTCAAAATAATTAACAAAACAACTCTTAACCCATTGTGTAATACATATGACCTGCTGCATTATATATAAAATGCTATTATGAAAGATGCCAGATTTTTGTTGTTTTTTTTTCCAGTTACTTTGCATCCACTCTTTCCATCATATGGTCTCTTTTACTGTCCCTCACATATCCAGAACAGGAAGAACACTTGAATCTACTTCTGATAGTACCTAGAGAGAGTACTGCAGAGTTGGGGAGGAATGTAGACATTTCCTGTGACACTGATTTTAGAAAGAATTAAAAATTTAAAGAAAAATATTTCATTGGTTTAAGCATTAAACATTAACTGCAGTTGGGATCTGACAGACATATAATCTTTCTGCAAAATCAAGTTTGTCATATAGGTAAGTAATTGATAACATGCCTCTACTCTTATCTGGACATCACCTGCCTCTTGTTAGGATCAAGGGAGTAGGTAGCTGCAGGGGGCATCTTTCATAGCTTTATTTTGGTCTCTGACTGCTTGCACCTAAGACCATGTTGGAGTTACATTGGCCAAATCATTTGAAAAGAATATTATCTAAGTAACCATACATACACATATACAAGTAGATATAAATCTGTGTCTGCATCTATAAGTGTATTTTTATCTTCATCTATCTAAAATTTAGTTTTCTTTTTAATGGGAAAAAAGTAGCAATTTTGTTTTAAACTATAATTACTATGAGCCAAAGGATTCCTGATATTATTTGGACAAAGATGAAAATCAGTCTCTAACAACTTGAGTGGAGGACTAGTTTGTTTTAAATTCACTGCATGGGTCAGCATCTAACTTTCAAATCAACTATACCATTTGTTTAATAAAAAGCTAACTTTAACTTATGGAATTTCAAAGAAAAAGCTATTTCAAATTCAGAAAAAGAGCATACTTATACATTTGCATGATCATTCATAGCTTTATTTTTCATCCCACTTTATTTCAAATAGTGTTGGAGGGATTACTTAACCCCTAAAATGTTAACATATTTTTGTTTCTAAAACTGTGTGGCCTAGTACAAATCAAGTGACCATAATCAGTATGCATTTCTTGTAGAATGGAAACGTAAGTGACATTTTGAAATATTTTAATTGCATGTTCAGAAGTGCTAGTGGATATGCCAAAGTCAGAATAAGATCCTGAAACTAATTAATGTGGCTTCATTTATCAAGAGCACTAGAGCTGTTATAAATACTAATAATAGCATTGTAACAGTATATTTCCATTTGTCTGTTGATACTCGCTGGGTACTGTCATAGTGCTCCACACCACTGAGTAGAAGGGAGGCTTTGTGTGAATTTCACAAAAAGCATTCCACATTTCTCTGTAGTAAGTTCTGAGACCTTTTTACTGACATTAGTATCCCTAGTACTAAGATTGATTGATTTCAAGAAACAACTGTATTCATGTTCACAGAGTTGCAGGATTAGTAAAACACATTCCAAATTCAAACATACTAATTAATAAATATATGTAAAATAGAAAAGATTGTCTTGCTATTCTTTGGGGGAGGTAAAAGTGAGCCCAGAGGAGGGGTTCATATGCAAGGGTTAGTTTTTATATAAAATCTTGCCTCGCAACTAGAGACTGCTGAAACAGAAAAGACTTCAAAGTGACATTCTTGGATAAAGGCCTGGCCTTCATTTCTCATCCTTAAATATTTGGGAATCTTTGTCAGCAGAGTGTTTGTTCGACGCTTATTGTGAGAACATATGGAAAGAGCAATGGATTAGGAAACCTATATTTGGTCTTGAATCTTCTGTTCCTTGGGAACATTTTCTCCCAGCCAATTTTACTTCTCAGGTCTTTAGTTTCTTCACACATAAACATAAGGAAGTTGGACTCACTGACAGTATAGCTCTTTTCAATTAACTCTAAAGACTGTGATTCTGTGATCGTTACTCTAAGATGACTGGTGCCCCAAAGAAAGAGTAAAACTTAAGGTTTAGAATTGTATGCAGGAGCAAATTGCCTGCCAATATGTAATTCCAAAAATTTGTGTGGCCTTGTGAGTCACCTCTAAAGGTGGCCAGTTTGCTACTTCTATGACAATGAAATTTCCAGGTTAAATATAGAAGAGACCACCATGGGCAATAAAGGTAATTCCAGCAGAATGCGGCAAAGGAAGGTTAAATAAAATGTTTATCTTAGAGAAAGAAAGCCAGCCACAGATGAGCATAAATATGTGTAAAGAGAAATGTCCCTGAAACTTTAGTTACATTTGTTTTCTGGGGCAAAAGGCTAGATTATTAATACCATTAAAAAAAAAAGAAGGGGACATTTGTGCACTGTTTTATATTTCATCTTTTTGTTGTTGTTGTTGTTGTTGTTGTTGTTGTTGTTTTGGACAGAATCTTGCTCTGTCGCCTAGGCTGGAGAGCAGTGACGTGACCTCTGCTCACTGCAACCTCCACCTCCCGTGTTCAAACGATTCTCCTGCCCAGTAGCTGGGATTACAGGTGACTGCCACCACACCCAGTTAATTTTTGTATTTTTAGTAGAGATGGAATTTCACCATGTTGGCCAGGCTGGTCTCGAACTTGTGACCTCAAGTGATCTGTCCACCTTGGTCTCCCAAAGTGCTGGGATTACAGGCACGAGCCACCATGCTCAGCCCTTATATTTCATCATGCTTAGAAATTTCATTTGTCTTTGTTTTGAGTCAGAAGATCTACTAATTATTTATTAGACTGATATTTTGGTTTCTTTTTGGGACGCATTGTAGATTATTACTTCATTTTTTTCAATAAATATTGTTCCAGGCTAGGATGGTTATAGAACAGGCCTTGAGTTCGGATATTTTAACATCTAGTAAAATGGAAAGAAGATGGCTTTAGAAAGAGAACGGCTTGGGTTTTAGTGGTGACTATGCAGTCAACTTACTAATTTTGTGACCTTGGACAATTTATTTAACCTTTTTGACATTAAGTATTCTACTTTGAAAAATCAGCAAAATTTCTTACCTCCTGAACTGTGACAGAGTGAAATGAAAAAATTTGTATGAAGCATGTAGCATTGTAGTTATCATAAAGTAGATGCCCATCAATACGTAGTTGATCTACCTTCAGCTAACTCATCTTACCTTTGAAATAAGCACATTTTCCAATTTTTGAACTTTTAAACCTATGATTTAATCCTTGCTTTGCACAAAGATGTATGACCCCGAGTAAACCATTGTCTTTTGGGGCTGCAATGTTAATCTGCAAAAAAAAAGGGTTTGAGCTAGATAATTTTAAATATTCCATTGTCTTCTCATCAAATTTTATCTCTTTTGGTTTACTTAGATTTAAAAGAACAACAATAACAACAACAAAATAGATGCACTACCATCCTCTGACCCTGTAACAACCACGGCATGTTATACCCCAAGACTATCATAATTATTGTGATTTTTTAAATTCAAAGCTTAGTCTTTTGTAAGAATCACCTTGAAAAGCAGGATAATTTTTACCTGAAATAGTTAAAAGACTTGAGATATGTATTTTCAATTCTTTCTAAAACCAAGAAAACTTAATCTGCATATGGAATTCTTCTTTAAAAGTTGAAATTTTCCTTCTAGTATGGAGTCTGAGACATCTAACTTACAGTTTCTTTTGGCCTGCAATTGATTTCTCCTTGCCTGCTAAATGATAACTACTGATTACATTAATATTCAGGTCTGTCCTCTCTTCCCAAGAGGTCATTTTTAGTCTTTAAAAAAATTAGTCTATTTTCTCCTGAGAATAGAATTATTATTTCCCATGAAGATGGTTTGTAGCTATAAGTGCCTTTCTTAAAAGCACACAGAAAAGCAAAAAACAAACAAACAAGGAAAAAACCCACCTATTTCTACATAAGCATAAAATGATTCACTATTATATAGATATTGTAGCAAATCTGAAAAGCCGAACCAGTCAGAGACGTGTAGATAATCCTGGTTTCACCTCCTCCCACCAAGAAAAGTCTAATGACCTTATAATATCATTATGAAGAAATGGTTGAACAATGACAAAGGTGATCTTTGCACAATTTGATTTTTCTTATCTGAAATTTAAAACTGTTCTAATATAATCAGAATCCATTTGAAAATGTCTTTGTTGGCTGGTCGTGGTGGCTCATGCCTGTAATCCCAGCACTTTGGGAGGCAGAGGCGAGCGGATCACGAAGTCAAGAGATTGAGACGATCCTGGTCAACATGGTGACATCCTGTCTCTACTAAAAATACAAAAATTAGCTGAGTGTGGTGGTGGGCGCCTGTAGTCCCAGCTACTCGGGAGGCTGAGGCTGGAGAATTGCTTGAACCTGGGAGGCAGAGGTTGCAGTTAGTCGATATCACGCCACTGCACTCCAGCCTGACGACAGAGGGAGATTCCGTCTCAAAAAAAAAGGAAAGAAAGATAATATCTTTATCTTTGGGCATAACATTCTACAATACACTGTGACATTTTACACCTACATGGAAATCACAGTATTCATAGATCATAAATTAGAGAAATTGGCCCTTTTTCTAGTCCATTCCTTTATGATTTTATTATGAGAAAGCTAATACATATTATTATTCTACAGTGCTCCAAAATCTTCTTAAAATCAAACAAACAACAACAAAAACAAAACTTAATCCAAGTATATCATGTAATTGATTTACAGATCACCTAAGTAAGAAGGTTAGGAAAAAGTAATAATCCATATCTATTTTATACCAGGTTTTTACTTGAAAATCTTTTTTTTTTTTCTTATTTACCTATTGCTTGTATGTCTTTTTTGTAAGGACACTCAGCTACTGCCTCAAAAGCTTCTAAGTACAGACGTCAAGTTGGCTCCATGAACCTCATTTAATAGCTATAAAATGAGGTGGATATTATTCATAGTATCTCTGGGAAGTTTTGCCATTAGTAATTCTTGAATTATTTTACATAATTTTAAATCATGAAAATGACTTGTAAAATAGTATTTTTCTCCCCATATTCTCAGCTTCTCAGGTGGCTGAGGCAGGAGGAACCCTTGAATCCAGAAGTTCTAGTCCAGCCTGGGGAACATAGTGAGAACTTATCTCCGAAAAAAATCAGTTTTCTTTTTCCTAGGTACCTATATAGAATTAAAATAAATGTGAATACATTTATTTTTTATATATTTTTGGAAATATTTTGAGATAATAGTACCATAAGAATATTTTTATTTTTAAATATTAGTTGGAATATGAAACAACAAAATAAAATATTGGTGCATAGTCATACTAATGAAACCTAAGAAATACTTTTCTTATTAGGGCAATTTAGGAGTGTGTGCCCAGGAGGAAAGAACCCTAGAAGTATATTAGGGGATATTTAATTTCTAGGGAGGGTATTGTACTGCAAATGGTGATCACTCACCAGGTCACTGTCAAGATGAGACTGAGCTAAGGCAAGAATATAAATTATTTTAAAGGCCAGATTTGCATCTGCGAAAACATGCTATTCCTTAGAAAGCACACAGACATGAGTTGTATAAAAATACTCATTTATAAAAATTGTGTGTTTTATTCAGTTTGGCCATCTGAATCACCACGTGAGAAAGGAATATGAAAACATTAGACATCATGGTAGGCAGATAGAAACTGCACAATAGTACCATGTGATAAAAAATGAGGGATGCATACTGCAGAAAACACATTATTTTGGCATGTTTCTGCCCACAAGTGTATCAACTCCATTACATTTTTCTATATGATGAATTACTGAGAATAATTATACTCAGAATATTGTAATATGTTAGTTAGATAGATGGGTAGACAGAATTGTCACCTACATACTGTTAGTTATAAACAGTTGTAAACACTATAGTCTGAATTAAACAGAATTCTCAGTTTATGAGAAGCCCAACATTTTCCATATGCACTGTCATATTCCATTTTTTTCTAATATTCATATTTCATTAGCATTTAGTACACAGGCCTTGGGATTGTTGAAAAAGAAATATAACTATATTAAATTTCTATATTTGTGAACTATTTATCATTTAAGTTATCAACAAGGCCTAGTTAGTTTTGTTTAAGACACTAAATCAATTTAAATCCCACCTCTTTTACTTTTGATATGCAAATATTTTTACTTTGATGTCGTAGCAATATAAATTGAAGTTTGCAACGTGAACTGCCAATGCTAATTTGATTACTTTTGTATTAGTGTTTAGTGTCACAAAAATAACAAGAGATTATTTTTTAAATGAAACTGGGAATGGAAGAACTCTTTCTCTGCAGGCCCTCTGCAATGATGGTAGTATTAATGCATGTACATTAATGCCTGATGATTCTCATAGAACAATGAATGTGATCTTGAAGGCAAATCATTCAAGATTTTTAGAAAAACTGACAGCTTGATTTCTCTTTTTTAATTGAAAGTTCATCAAAAAGTCCTCACCTTACTTTTTAACAGATCAGAGACTTCAAATCTACTTAAAATATTTACTGTAGATGATTTAGGCCACAATTTATTTTTAGCATTAAAAATGTTTTATGTGAAGACAAGGTGCCTGAATTGTGAATGCAAAAGTTTTTGGACAGAAGTGAATCACAGTTTTTTTTTTCCAGAAACTTGTTTCTTAGATTATTTGATTTATTTGATAAAGTTGAAGAGATTTCTCATGATCTGTCACAACAAGAATGGTGTAAATATCTGATTGCAAAACAAGCTAAGACAGGTACTCCTAAAACCTGTTGAAAAACAATTTTTTCTCTCTCTCTTTTTAAATAGTACTTATGAATGGTATCTCTCCAAATATATACATCTCACTAATATATATATATAGATACATAATCTGTAAGATATCCCAGTGATGGAGCTGCAGTAATATTGGCCACCTGTAGTGTGCCTGCAGCGTGCATGTTGCTTGTCTGTTTCTTGATGAAATGTCTGTGTAGTGTCTGTAATTTGTATTATGCCTGAAAGTCTCTATGCTCGTTAACCTTTTACAGGTGCCGCACCATTCCAAGGAACTGCAGGTACTAAAAGAATGGGCAGTACTTACAAAGTAGAGGCACAGAACCCTTGTGAACTCTAACCTCTCCTTTTGCCTACCTTTAGGCAATGTTTTGGAGGTCGCTGGTCTAACACTCTATTAGTTAGAGATTCATAACCAAGCTAAGGAAGTGAAACAGAGGAGTAGCTAATGATTGAACAGGGGTTATGTTGTATACTTCCAACATATCACTGATTATCTGACACCCTTCCCCACCAAAAAATGTATAAATTTCAGTGAAAAGAGAGAGGGAGAGAGATTGAGAGATATCAATTAATCATTACTTTATATATCAAATTGTCAAAAGTTTTGCCTCAAACTATGTCTAGAAAAATGTATTAGAATTTATTCACATGCTATTGACTTTTCAAAGGGTTCCTGATAATATACGTGGTACCTGGAAATAGAATACAGAAGTTAATCAGATTAGAATGTAGACAAATACAGACTAATAGACTGAAGGACCATATACAAAATTTATTACACTAATAAATATTGAGTTCTATTTGGCAGATTCTCTTTATGATTATAGTATAATTGTATATAATGTAGTCAAATAAGAGCAAGCATTCAGCATTATTCTACATTTTTTCTTTATAAAATTTAAAAATTTTGTGCCTAAAGAGGAAAAAAACATGCAATGATAGCTTCAAAGAAGTTGAGCAATGTGCATATATCTATGTATCTATCTATATATGTATGTACACACACTATATAGGCACACACTATATATACACAATATATAGAGAATATATACACTATAGAAATGTTTTCAGCATGATAGCAACTTGAGTGATAGAGAATTCTCTTCCAGAATGCTACTTACTGTGATTTTGCATTAATACCTGTAAATTCCATGTGTGATAGAAAAAGAAAGAATTCTTACCCTTTCTATCCAGTGCTTTTGTTTTCTTTTTCAAAATAGTCACTTTGGTTTACAGATGTTTTCTTTTATATACTGTACCATGTTTAAGAAGAATATAAATCAATCTACCTTGGGTAAACACTTATTAAGTAGCTACTGAATAGGCTTTGGCAAACTACTCCTATAATCCCACAGACTTGCTAGAGTTAGGGAATACTATTGTGGTTATGAAAATCATTAATGCTATTAAAAATATTGATGTCAATGATATTAGCCTTCACCATTGAAACCATTTTCAAGAGCTAAAAGTGGGCACAGCATTATATGATCCCACTTCTGCTTAATGGCCTCACAATCCAAATTGCCATCTTGCTCAACTTCCCCATTTTTAAAATGCAAACTTTTTTATAAGTTATTTATGGATATTGTTAAGAATAATAATCCATCCTCTTTTTTATAGTAGGTATAAAATAATTATTGATAATTTTTTACATATATAATGAAAGAAAATTGAGGTCAGGTATAGTAAGGAAGAGAGGTATTCCATTTTCTTCACTTTAGAAAATGGGATTCTATAGATGTAAATGCTCCCTGCTTTGTTTATTTCTTCATCTGTTTTTCACAATACACCAGGTTCTTTCCATCTAGATGTTATGTTTTTCAAAAAGCCATCTATTTTTAAAACTCGTTCTCCTCCAGTATAGTCTGGAAGCACTCAAGACTCAAGTCACCACGGAAATGTTGCGAGTTTTAAAATGATGTCTGCTAAATTATGCCATTGGCTGAACCTCACTCCTCACCCCCAAGTCAGAAGGTCAGTTTGTGTTTTGCCAGCCGTCATTTTTACCTAAATGGACAACTTTCCCACTGGATCCTATGAAAGATAATGTGAAAATGACAGTTCATCTTCCTCCAAAGGGCACCGTTGTGAGAGGGAGGAAAGAGGACAGAGACTAGATAAGAAGAAAAGAGTTGAGGGATACCCCTGATAAAATGAGCACTTAGCCCTTAGTTTCATTTAGATCAGCACTCTTGAGACTGAGGAACTGATTTTTTAATATTTTATTTAATCTTAATTTACATTTAAATAGCCACATTTGGCTAGTAGTTATCATATGGGACAGTGCAGATTTAGATCCTCGGGTTCTCATTTAACTTTAAAAGGCAAAGGTTAAATGTTTTTACTTTAGTATTTGAAATTGACACCAAAGAATAAAAATAGTCATCGTTCTTTTGGAGAGTCAGTGTTCCTTTGGTAATTCTAGATTATTTCTCTTGGCTTCCTGTGGTTTTAGCTTCCTCCCTCACAGAAAATAATTAAAATATTGCTTAAAATTAAGATTTATATAAAATACATATATTTATGTATTAAATGTATATAAGACAGTATTTACATACATAAACACACATATACACACAATTTTTCTTTATTAGAGGAATTTTACTAAATATTTGGAAAGACTTCATGCAATTATTGGACATAGAACAGTCCTTAAAACTTATTTCGTGTGGTGAGTAGAGCCATGTCTTTGAAATCAAACAGATGAATGATCAAGTCCTAGTTCTGTGACTAGGTGAATGACTTTGGGCAAATAACGAAATCTTCTGAGGCCTCAGTTTCCTTATCAAAAATCAGGGATCATAATGCTTTGTACATGGTAGAATTGTGTTGAAGATAAATGAACTAGTAATATAAAGGAGGGAGCATTGTGCTTGGCTCATAGTGTTTGTGAAGTAAATATCAGCATGTCAGCCAGTCTTACTTTTAATGTTGCATAACCGTCATATGATGCAACACGTCCTCTAAGGAAACTTTTATTCTTTATGGTGGCTAATAACAGATAATTTCCAATCCAGCTGAATACCAACAGTGCCACTGGGTTTCAGCACTTCTTCCTCCACTGGCCACACAAAGATATGAGATGATCTTACAGGGTGCCTCAGTATAACAACAACCTTATACCGTTAGGGGGAAATGATAGTATTTTCAAGTGTTTGAAGAATTGTCCCAAGGAAGAAGAAATAAATGTAATGTAATGATGCTTCCTCTTCAGCTTCCAGTTGTTACTTTTGCTATTGTCAAGCCATGTCCCCGTTGCCTTTCAGATGGGGCTAATTTCTCTACTGTAGCCATGCTTAGGGAACAGACCTCGTAAATCATCTTATAAATCACAAGAGTTAGCCATAGGAGAAGGAGCTGATGTTACCAGAGGAGACAGGAAAAATAAAAAGACGAATGCTAAATACGTAAAATACGTATAACAAGCTGCTCACTCCTTGCTCCCAACTACTGTTGCTAATGTCAGTGCCCAAGGAGGACTACTGTCCCATTCTTTTTTTTTTTTTGACGGAGTCTTGTTCTGTCACCAAGGCTGGAGTGCAATGGTATGATCTTGGCTCACTGCAACCTCTGCCTCCTGGGTTCAAGTGATTCTCCTGCCTCAGCCTCTTGAGTAGCTGGGATTACAGGTGCCCGCCACCACGCCTGGCTAATTTTTGTATTTTTAGTAGAGATGGGGTTTCATCAGGTTGGCCAGGCTGGTCTTGAACTCCTCACCTCAGGTGATCTGCCCGTCTCAGCCTCCCAAAGTGCTAGGATTACAGGTGTGAGCCACTGTGCCCGGCCTGTCCCATTCGTTTTTGATTGACAACCCTCAGAGATGAAACTGCCACTCAGAACTTCTATAGATGTTTCCTTCATCTCACATGTGCTCTGTGTAAAGTTGGGGGAGCCAAGGTATATGCTTACCTATGGCTCTTCCAATGCTAGTTTCTGCATTTCCCATGTATGTGATCCTACATGGGTAGATGCTGTGCTTGACAATTTTTTGAAGTAAATTGAAGAAATAAGGTGTTCAGATACATTCAAGTCTGGTCATGATGGTTTACCTTTCCAAGGTATCACCGTGCTCCATTCGTCTAATGAAACCATAATCGAGACTGAGTTAAAACATAAACAGAAGGAGCCTTCAAAGCAGCAAGATGCTATGAAAATGACAATAATGATAAATAACATGGTTCATAAAGTGTGAAACTTCATTAATTGTAGGGAAAACCCGTTCCTAAAGTAAGTATTAGGTAACTGTCAAAAAACAGCATTGTCATATCAGGGCATTAGATACACTATCGTTTTAGGTTTTGATACTGCTTTACAAGAAAAAGTCAACTAAAGCCAGTACATGAGAAAAGAAATGTAGAAGTTTTATTTTTTATTATTTTTATAGGAAAAAATACTTTAAGAGATTTGAAGACCATGTTCAAATTAGATTTTTTTTTTTTTGGCCAAATAGTGATAATCCCAAAAAAACTTCTGAGAGTTGGAACATTTATTCAACTGTAAATTATATGAAGATTGTAATAAATTTTATTTAAAACCTGCAATGCCCACTAAATGTTTAGAAGAGAGAGTGTGTCTGTGTGGGTATAAATTCACAGTTCATAGCATCCCCAAAATGTGTAAGTCTGGAGACCAGAAAGGGAAAAAAAATGCTAAGTTGGTTAACTAGTTGAATAGAATATTAACATGGGCAGTGAAAAAGACTGTATTATCAGTAAACATTTTAAAGTATCAGTACAGTTATTTTATTTAGAAAAATAAGTATAATGGTGGTGTGGGGGGCATCCTACTAACTGCTAAGGTTGGAGTAAAAACCGTCAGAAATATTGATTCTTATAATCTACAATTATGTATTTTATCTTTGTTAAATGTCTTTATAAAATTTCATTAAGAATAAAGTATGCATTTTTGCCTTTATGTAAATTATCTCAAAGTATAAGAAATGGAAAGCTGTAGAATTTAGCCAGCCATTGGAAAGGATGCCCTGAAATACCTGTGTTCTCACCCCAATACTCTCGCTATTTCTGTTCAGTATCTGTGAACTGACACGATGACCCGTGACACCTTTGTTGTACCTATGCTTTGATCAAAATAAGCAGCCATTCAGAAGTAGATGAAAAAAAGCAAATTCATTTTATCTTCGTTCTGTACCACAAAAATTGGAGTCCAAATAGAGTACGCAGAAACTCAAATTTGAAAAGATAGGTGATAAAAACCAAGTTTGTATAGAATTTGAAGATCAGCTTTCTAATATGCCTTCCTGAAGGCATGGTTGATACGTAAATACTTCAAACTTCTACTTAGTCATTTGAAATTACTTCATATGTTGAGATGGTCCTATTAACATTTAAGTTTCTGTGTTCAGGTTTAGACTATTCAATGTTTTGTTAAAAGTCAAAGCATATAAACTTTGAAAATGTATGAAAAATCACTATCCTTTATTAAAAATATACAATATTAAAATTACAGTTTTCTAATATAGGTATATTCAAAACTATCACCCAAATTGGCTTTTGGGTGATAGCTAAAATATCTCTATATAAAATCTGGGCTGTTTAATGTAGCAATTGTTAGCCAATTATGACAATTAAGCAGTTGAAATGTGGCTAGACAAAATTGAGATGTGCGGTTAGTATTACAAGCACACCAGATTTAGAAGATTTAGTAGAAATAAAAGGAATATTAAATATCTCATTTTTTTATTGATCACATATTGACACAATATTTGGTTATATTAGGTTGAACAAAAGACATTATTAGAATTAATACCATTTTAATTTTTTTAAACATGGCTTAAAGGGCATTTTAAATTATGTTTGTGGTTCTCATGTGGGATTTACGTTATATTTCTTCTATTGGTCGACATTGATGCAGACAGTTTATACGCATAAGGTAAATGGCAATTTAAAGATGAATGACGGCCGAGCGCGGTGGCTCACGCCTGTAATCCCAGCACTTTGGGAGGCAGAGGCGGGAGGATCATGAGGTCAGGAGATCCATCCTGGCTAACACGGTGAAACCCTGTCTCTACTAAAAATACAAAAAATTAGCCGGGCATGGTGGCGGGCGCCTGTAGTCCCAGCTACTCGGGAGACTGAGGCAGGAGAACGGTGTGAACCCGGGAGGCAGAGATTGCAGTGAGTCGAGATCGCGCCACTGCGCTCCAGCCTGGGTGACAGAGCGAGACTCCCTCCCAAAGGCAAAAGAAAAAAGATGAACGAGGAAGGGTGTGTTTATTTCCTATTTCCACTGTACACATTACCACAAACTTAGTGGCTTAAAACAGCACATTTATTATCTTACAGTTCTGGAGTTCAGAAGTCCAAAGTGTATCTCACTGGACTAAAATCAAGGTGTCAGTAAGGCTGCGTTCCTTTTGGAGACTAGTGGAGAATCCCTTTTCTTGCCTTTTTCAGCTTCTGAAGGCTGCCCTCCCACATTCCTTTGCTAGTGGCCCCATTTTTCTGTCTTCAAAGCCATATTGAGCCTTATACTTCTAACGCTGAATCTCTCCAGGGCTCCCTCTCTGCCTCCATCTTCTCGTGCAAGGACCCTTTGATTACATTGAGTCCACCAAGATTATCCAGGATAATCTCCCCATTTGAAAGTCAGGTGATCAGCCACTTTGATCCTCCACCCCTTGCCATGTAACCTAATGTATTCACAGGTTCCTGGGGTCAGGACATGTACATCTTTGGTGGCCATTATTGTGCCTCTTCAATATTTATACATATATTTATATTCACGTCGAATTAAATATATAAAAATCCATGTATCTTCTTTCTATCTTTCTGTCTTGCCTTCGCCCTTTCACAGAACCTTAGTGCCTTTCTTTAGACTTTCTCCTTTGTTTCCCTTTTGGTAGTAATTTTCCTTATCGTCTAACACATGCTGACTGTCTCACCCAAATAGTCATAGCCAAAGGCCAACACATGCTGAATGAAAAAATGAAGTTATCCATTTTAATGTGGTCATTCTAACTAGGGCAAAACCCCTCAGAGTCTGGAATTGTTTGCAGTGTTCCTCAGGTAGACTAGTAACTGTCACAGTGGCTATACCACAAAGAAAGCATAGTGATTCCAGTGGGTGAGCACATTTTCCAGCATGGATAGAATCAGTAGGTCTTTCATGAAGAAAAAAGGGCTTTGAGACAAAGCCAAATAAAGGAAAGAGGAATACGACTTTTCTTCCCCTCCAAGAGACTTTGTTGGTTTAGCACACCTGCTCAGACCTTTCAAGATGATCTTGGGACGTGCTACTGTTAGCTGAAAAGTGGGTTCCTTCAGAAACTGTAGAAATGTGGCAGACATTCGCTAACATCTTTTTACCCTGTCAGACACTGGGAAAACTTAGTTTTATTTTTATAGTATAGTTGATTAGACATATTTCACCATTGTTTTTATAATACTGTGGAATAACTAGGTTTAATTATAAGACAATTGATGAGAACAGTCATTAGGAGTCAGAATTTGGCCATTGGGTTTTTTCTTTTACACAAAAAAGACTCAAATACTTTTTCAAAGGTAATAATCCATGGTGTAAAACACATCTTTTAACATATTATACTCTGCATTGCAATGATTAAATTGTTTTCTTGCTTTCAGTAATAACAATGATTTAACTAGACTTAGGAAAACTGCCTATTTACTCTATTTATTGGACAAAGCTAAATTGGATACTAATTGCCAAGAGGTATAACTGTAAAATCAGTGAACCCTAAACATGGTGATTTAAACACAAGCTGAATGTTTTCCTTCTTTTCTTCTTTTTTTGTTTTACATCAGTGTACTATTTCTGAAAGCTTTGCGTTATTTCCACATAGGTTATTTTTATGGGAAAATTTACCAGCTAAAGAGTGACATAATAAAGTTGTTGAGGAAAACAAAATAAATTTATTTATAATTCTGTAATTTATGACATTCTTTTAAATTCTATAAATGGTTATTTTAGAAAGTATAGAAGAAATATTAATAACGTGATATGGCAGGAAAGGAAAAGGCTATAAAAATTAGCCCATGGTAATTTCAACCTCCAGTAGGATATTTTTGTTAGAATTTAAAATGCTTTTAGGATTGAAGATGTATTTTAATAGCTTTAGAATTTACCCTATGACTATATAATTTAGAAAATATAAATGTGGATGGTAGTAAATTTTGAATTTTCATGCAGCAAGTAAAATCCTTAAAACTGAGGATGGGCTGGGCGCGGTGGCTCACGCTTGTAATCCCAGCACTTTGGGAGGCCGAGGCGGGCGGATCATAAGGTCAGGAGGTCGAGACCACGGTGAAACCCCGTCTCTACTAAAAATACAAAAAATTAGCCGGGCGTGGTGGCGGGCGCCTGTAGTCCCAGCTGCTCGGAGAGGCTGAGGCAGGAGAATGGCGTGAACCCGGGAGGCGGAGCTTGCAGTGAGCCGAGATCGCGCCACTGCACTCCAGCCTGGGCGACAGAGGGAGACTCCGTCTCAAAAAAAAAAAAAAAAAAAAACTGAGGATGAGGGCAGACCGTATCATGCAGTGTTGATCAAGGCAATTTCTATATATATTTAAAGATGGTGATTTAAATTACACAGAAATAATTGTGCATTGATTTAGACATTTGTGTCTCAGAGACACATGCCTACACAATTTTTTTTTTTTTCTGAAATCATGCAGATAATGTTGAACTCTTTCTTTAGTACAGTTTGGCATCAGCAAAGCGTGTTGGAGGTGATAATATATGCTGAATGATATATTTGTAATCAAGATATTTTAAAGAACACTTAATAAAGGGAAGCCATCAGGCCAAACAAATTATCTTTTTTTCTCTTTATTTTTATTGGGGGATGGGAGAAGGAAATAATCATAAAGTATCCAATATATAAAGTTGTTGATTTTATGTGTGTGTGTGTGTGTGTGTGTGTGTGTGTGTGTGTGTGTGTGTGTGTGTGTGGAGGCTTCGGCAAATAGAAATAAGCCTCTAAAGTAACCAAGTGATAATTGAATTAAATATAATGAGCAGTTCAATTGAGCTATTACTAAGCAAAGGAGGGAATAAAGGAGGAAGTTACAAACTCTGCCAGAGGAAGCTTGGGCATATTTCACAAAGAATATGACTTTTGAAATAGACTTTTAGTTTTATAAAACTTATATTACAAGAATTCTATTGCCCATGTGCTCATTTATTAAATAAGAGAGAAGAGTTGGCCAGACTAAGATTAAGGTGAAACTATGTGCAAGAGAAACAGCCAGAACCAACAGTAGATCATGGTAGATGCAGACCATAATGTTAAGGTGATCATCTTGATTTCTGGACAATGGAATGCCATTGAAGAGATTCATGAGTTATTCGATAACTTTCTCAGATTTCTGTTTCTACTTATTAAAATGGTACAGGATAGGTTGAGGAATGGAGGGAGGAAGGGTAGTGACTTGATGTTTTTTTGTAGTTGTCTGACTAAGATATGGATGAGAATATAATGCAATACCTGTGGGCAAAGAGCGGTAGGATCTCCTGGAATGGTGGTTCTCAAAGTCTGGTTCTCTCAGATCAGAAGCATTGACATTGCCTGGCCAAAAATGCCAATTATCTGGGGCAGCATTGACATTGCCTGGCCAAAAATGCCAATTATCTGGGGCCTATCCCAGAACAATTGAATCAGAAACTTTGAGGGTGTGATCCAGCAACCATGTTTTAACAAGTCCTCAGGTGAATCTGAGGCATACTAATATTTGAAGACGACTGTCTTAGGGATGTATTTTCAGAGCAGAACCCTCAGAATTGAAGAATTGATGGGATTTGGGGATAAGGAAGGTAGAATAATCAGGAACAGCTAGAATTTCTATTGTACAAAATGGAGAGGGATGTCATTACATGAGATAAGATATATGAAAGAAGAGTTAGGTTAGGCCAAAAGGGTCCTTTTGAAAATATGCAGTTGGAAAGGAAGCTGTCATTGGAAACAAAATAGTAAGTCTAGAATTAAATGTCAGGAATTTGGTCTTGATTAAACCAATTGTCAGTCTTCACTGCACTGGAGAGTCTGTTATTAATGTGTTTGTAGCTTTCCTTTACAGTGAAGGTACCTGGATAGAGGGTGGGACACCATTAGAATACGTGATGCAGCAGAAAGAGCCTTGGACTTAGGGATCACAGGACCTGAACTCTGGCTGTGACCTATCACATCTATAACACCACCTGGCTATGAATACTAATTGGGTTACCTGTGGAAAGTCACTTCTTGAGATCTAGTTAACTACTTAGAGACCCAGATGTTTTGTTAGTCTTTTGTTGTTGTTTTTTTTCCCCTCCTTATCAGGACAATGGAAATGTTGCCTGTGAACATAATTATTGTGAGAAAATAATAAGTGTGTGAAAACACAGCATAGTCAACAGGAAACACTTAATAGATGATAGGCTCATCCTTCTTGGCTATTTGTTGATTACACAACATTTCCTTTGATTTATCCAAAAATTTGGTGGAGAAGAGGATGAAGGAGAGGGAAAAATATTTCTCAGGACATTCACAAATATGCAGAGGAAATGAAGACCAAATTGTTGCCTGAAAATTAATTTGAATAGAGCATCCTTAATATAGCCTCATATAGTTTCCTGGAGAAGATTATTCAGCAATACATCTAAAAATACTGTTACTAAGGGATTGCCGAAAAATGAACAAGGGTCTTTTGTAAAGACATGGGACCAAAAGATACATTACATTTTAAATTTAAAATAGCAATGCACTGTAATGCTTTGCTATCAGCTACACCAATTAATGCAGATGATGCTAATTAAAAGTAAATTTAGAGAGTGATTAGGTTCTCTCACCATTGTTAGGGAGAATTGATTCTTCTATAGATCTAATGTGTTAAAGTAAGAAGTTAATGATATATTGATGTATTTTAAAGCACCTAATTTAGATTATAATTCTGAGAAAAACATTTGTGTTAATACTGAATATTAAATGACAAACGTTTTCTCTTGGATAAGGAATGGCAACATTTATGTAACCCTAGAGCAACAGACATGTTGATGTTTCAAATAAATTATTGTGCATGGCTGTTTAATCTCAATTTTAGTTTTATAAAACTTATAATACAAGAATTCTATTGCACATGTGCTCATTTATGTGGCAGTATACAGCTGTGTGTGGCATAATAGCTATATTGAACAAAATTATGTGCTGTAGAACTTGCTGCAAAAATTTCATGGTCCCATCTGGAATAGCTTTGCAATTGAGAAGGCTGAAGTGGGCAAAGTTTTTACAGGATTATGGAAATCAGTAGTAGGGTTTTGCTGTCAATTTTAATGTTTAGAAAATAAGGTCAGTAGGTGTCAAAGCTAGAAAAATTTTTTTCATATTCAAAAAGAGTTTCTATTTGGAACAAAGTTACTCTTGCTATAGGAAAGTCTGAAATATATACACAGACATCTAGTTTATATCTGAACATATTGCCCTTCAATTACAAGGTGTATCTTAAACAAAACAAGTGAGTTGAATTTTGAATAGGTTGATATATTTCACCAATATAGGCAGTTTAAAAGATCTGCTATCCTGGAAAATTATTTTCTACGGACTTAACATTTAGCTAGCATTACATAAGAATTAGGAAATTTGTTGTTTATGGGGAAAGGAGGAAAATGTTAAAATAAGTATGAGGTCAATTAAATGGTAGGACGCATTCATCGCTTTCTTCTATTATCTTCTATTGTTTCCCTCTATTCCTCAATTCTTCTTGCCTCTCTTCTTTCCTTCTCTCCTACAAAACATGTGACACAAAGAAAAGAGAAGAAAAGGACAGAAAAAGAAACAGCACAAGTTCCATCTATGTAAAACATAGTAAAACAGAGTTTGAAACCAGAAAATAACCTAAATATGGTTCTTAAAGCTAGCAAAATGGTGACAAAATGAAAGAGCTATTAGTATTGTTTTTAGTGTGAACTATTCTTTATGCTGTGATGGCATATTTTATATAGTTTAGAGTCTGTGTACACACAAATACACACTGTTACATAGATGGTGAAGCATCAAAAGTATATTAATTAAACGGGGAAACTAGGAATGTAAGCGGTGGCAGTGTGGGCAAAAGAATGTTGATAATACAAATGTATGTCTAATATGTATTTAAATCCAATATAAGCTCTACTTTTCAATGATTACAGTAAGGACATTTTGGCTACATATGCAATCATCTGTAACAAAAACCTGTGGACAAAAAAAAAGTTCATAAAATTGTCCATGGCTTGACTCATGTACCCTAATTTAAAAATATTAGGTAAAGCCATGTAGTATATTTTGATTCCCAATACATAAAATAATAAGACAGATTTTGTGTATTTTGTAGGTATGAGTGCTGAAAGTTATCTTCAGAATATATTTTAAACCTGGTTAAATAAGTATTAGTTAAAAATTTTCATAATAAAACATTAAACACATGCTTATATATACATAAATAAGATTAACAAGAGCACATAAAATCAACATAAAATTGCACTCATGTATCTGAGGAGTGCTTTCACTAAATCAGAGTGAAAATTTTTTTAAAGTATATGTTTGTGTTTCTATATACAGCTACACATCTAATGTGTTTGATGACCATCATATCCACACACACACATACATACATTCAAATATGTAAGGAATCATTAACTTGTATTCACTCAAACACAGTTGACACACTCATTTATAAGCATTGATTTATATTTTGAAAAGAAGTTAAAAAGCACACCTACTAACCTAGTCATTAAATCGTGTGGTGAAGAAAGAATGAACAAAACTCTTATTATGTAGAAGCTGTTTGGAACAGTTCCTTTTGATGTTATTTTTATTGTTGAGAATATTTACATAAACTAAAGGAAAAGTTCAATATGTTCATATTTGTTGTTGGGAACAAAATTATTTACCCCTACTTCTATGTTCAACACTGTAATTATTTTCTTAACAGGTATAATATTGAAGTCCTATTAACCAATTGCAAACAAGAACAAAACAACAAAAGCATTTTTTGGATTGTACTATTTAAACTAATTATAAACTCCTAATAATGATGATCAAATACGCTGAGCCAATGTGATAGAATATAGCTTCTTTTAATATTTAAAGCAAGCTGCTTTGCTATTTTAAACAACCATAGATAACAATTGCTCCCCCATCCCTACAAAATCTGTCAACCTGACTTTTTTCACCTAATTGGGAATTCTCAGCATGCTTATAAATGCACACACTTGGAAAATATTAGCCAAAAATGTCGAGTGATCCTTACACTGATTTGAGTAAAAATGTAATTTTGGGGGTATATTAGCCTTTCAAGGGGATAAAATGATAAGCACTCAGGCACCATGGTTTCACCAGCAGTGCTTGTTCACACAGTTTCACATCAGACTCATTGTTCCTATTTGCAGCAGTGTGCACAATTTAATAGCATTTAATAGCCCAGCAGTTTCACTGCACCACTCACAATGCTCCAGTATATTTAATGTAGATCAGTTTTTAAAGTAAATTGGCATAAATAAACTTGGTAGAGTTTTAGGCTCTACTTAGATTGCTCTTGAATATGGAGGGAAAGATTTTTTGCAATGATGCTAACAAAATTAGTTTCTGATGCATGACTTGAATAGGAATGGAGACATAATCCCAGAAAACTAGAAAATGTGTTACTCGAACAAATAACAAAATTTCAGTAAAGTAGAATACCTCTTTAAATAAAACTATGCTTTAGTAATTAATGCAAATTTTACTGTAATTTTGGCATGAAATAATTATTGCTTGAGGTATTCTAAGTTCAACTTAATAGAAAAATCAAGGGGAAGAATGATGCATGAGTCTGTTATATTGATTCTGTCTATAGTTACAGCCCCAAATATTTTGACATGTGCATTTCTGTAATATCTGAAGCTCCATTCCATTTATAATCATAATTCCCCTGCTGAGATCATGGCTTGTGCTGATACCAGCCTGAGCCTCTCTCCTTTAGGTCAAAAGACAAGTAATTTATATGTTTTAATTAGCCTAAACTTTAGCTCTGAGTAGATGATTTTATCTTAACACTTTCATAGATAAATGCATCCTTTGAAACGTAATAACTATTTTCACATTATTCATTCATGAGTAGAATTCTGAAAAGCACAGTTAGTCTAGAAGAAATAAAATCATGCTTATTTAAAATTTCTTTTAAAATTCTTACCGTGCTTATTTGTTTTAAGCCTCTTGATCACCTCTGTAACTTCCCTCCCAGAAGCGTACTTTCATTTAAATATGTAACTTTTGGATTCTTTCTTCTTTGCAGACTTTCCAACTGAAAGATTTTTCTCATCTTGACAATGAATATGTACAAAGTGAATCTTAAGTAGTAGCATCTTACCAAGAAATTTTCTGTCTAGAGAGACAGTGACACCTGAAAGAAGCTTCCACATTGTAAACATTTCACCACAAAAATACTATTTTTTTTTCTTCTTTACCAATTGCTACTGCCCTGTACTCCTTCTAATCCTCGTTTTTTTCAATCCCTTATTTCTTATCCGAAGTTCTTGGAACCAGAAATGTTTCAGATTTGGGATTTTGTTTTGGATTTTGGAATATTTGCATTGTGATTAGCAGCTCAGTATCCCTTATCTGAAAACCCAAAATCGGAAATGCTCCAAAGAGCATTTTCTTTGACCACTATGTCGGCGCTCAAAAAGGTTCTGATCTGGGGCCGGGCACGGTGGCTCACACCTGTAATCCCAGCACTTTGGGAGGCAGGGGCATGTGTGGATCACGAGGTCAGGAGATCGAGACCATCTTGGCTAACACGGTGAAACCACGTCTCTACTAAAAATACAAAAAAATTAGCCAAGCGTGGTGGCGGGCGCCTGTAGTCCCAGCTACTCGGGAGGCTGAGGCAGGAGAATGGCATGAACCCGAAAAAAAAAGGTTCCGATTTTGGAGGATTTCAAATTTCGAATTTTCTGATTAGGGACTCAACCTGTACCAGTTTCTTCATTTTAACTAACACTAAAATGAAGTAGGTTTTCTTTTCTTTTGTACAGACCTGGCACCAGCATTTTAGGTTGTCTAAGAAAAAGAATGTCATTCTCCCCATATCTTTTGAGGCCCAGATGAGTGAATGTGCAAATCCTGCTAAAGTTTCCAAGGAGAAGAGCTTCTTTGGGGTCATTAGAGGTTTTACTTCACAGCTATTCTGACCACATTTCCTGTTATCCAGTGGCTAGGGAAAGCCTTTCCCATTGATAAAAAATTGTTACATTGGAGAGACACATTTAACTTCGGTTTGTAAGTAATCAATAGTTATATCCCATGTGCCGCGTTCTGCTAAGTTTTATGGGCCAGAGGAGAGACAGAGAGAGAGAAATAGGAAGCAGAGCCCTGGCCTAAAGAAAAATCACAGGAAGAAGCCATACACACGTGATAGCTCATTTACAACGCAGGGCACAATATGCTTTATTTACTAACCTAGGAAGTACAGGCAATACTAAAATAAGGAGTGAGACTGATCAATAAGAATAACATAAGGCCAGGCGTGGTGGCTTACACCTGTAATCCCAGCACTTTGGGAGGCCGAAGCTGGCAGATCACTTAAGGTCAGGAGTTCAAGACCAGCCTGGCCGACATGGTAAAACCCCATCTCTACTAAAAATACAAAAATTAGCTGGTCATGGTGGTGCACGCCTGTAATCCCAGCTACTCAGGAGGCCAAGGCACAAGAATCGCTTGAACCCGGGAGGCAGAGGTTGCAGTGAGCCAAGATCCTGCCACTGCACTCCAGCCTGGGTGACACAGCGAGACTCTCATCTCAAAAAGAATGACGACAGTAATAACATCCAATATTTATTGAACATTTGCTACCATGCCAGATACTGTTTGAAGTAGTCTTGTTTTCAGCAATCCTAAAAGGAGGAACAATATTATTTCCTTTTTAAAGATGAGAAAACAGAAGCACAGAGTGATTAATTAACTTGCCCTAGATCACACAGCTAAATAGCTACAACAGCAATCAAACCCAGGAAGCCTGACCTCTGAGCACACAGGATGATTTAGTGTAAGTAGCGGTCAGAATGAAACACACAAAAAATGCAAAATAAAACCCAAATCCCTCAAATCTTTATTGGTGAATTTACTATGTGAAATAGTACTTCTGTAAAATTGAGCAAGTGAAATTTCTGAGTTTAACTTCCTTTTCATAAAGTGTAGTTAAGTGTATTTGGCCTCCAGATTGCAGGATTTCTTGAATTTCAAATGGTTTATCTTGTAAAAGTGCTGGACGGAAACAAAGTGCTTGGAAGATGTTATGTTTTATCTGTTGTTGAGGTTACGAGGAATTGAGTGTTGCTTGGGCTATTTATAATGGGAAGGTTGGGAAGCTGGAAGCGACACTCCTTTGCATTTATTTGCAGTGAGCCTTTCCCCAGTCACAGAGTTGAACACTGAAAGTGATGTGGAAGGAGGGGAATGGGCATGAGTGGAGGCACCACAGGGGCAGTGCTAGCTGTCTGCCGGTGAACACATAAAGAATCTTGCTTCACTATTGTGTCATCAACCCTTCTTCAAAAAGGGATCAACAGATCAGCTGGAAAGGGAGAAACCAGGTTGGAAATAGGTTTCAAGTGTGAAAAAAAAAAGATAAAATTGGGAAGTAATGATTTGCCAATGTGTTCCCTCTGTTCTGTTAGGTTTATCGGCATGATACGATTTCAAAACCATATACGCTTTTTCTCCCTGTGCTTGTTAACATTATTTTGTTGAGAGTCGGATGAAAGATTTTAACCATTTTGCAAGTAGAAGTTGAAACAGGTTGAGTTTATATGTTTTTGTAAAATACGTGAAACATAGCAACATGAGGCAGTATAGGTCCAGTGTGGTCACTATTAGCCACGTACAGCTATTTACATATGAACTAATTAAAGTCATTTAAATTAAAAATTCAGTTCTATTTTATGGCACACTTCTATCATTGCAGAAAGCTCATTTGGATGGTACTGATATAGAGTAGTGGTTAACAGGTAAAGTTAGATAAATTCCTGGGTTGCAGCCCAACTTCATCACTTACTAGCACTGCGACCTTGGACAAGTTCATCTCGAGCCTGATTATTTCATCTGCAAAATGGAGATGATAATAATATCTATTTCATATAGGTGTCAGGAGAATGAAATAATATATGTAAAGTACTTAAGTCAATACAAATAAAGGGCTAAATAAATTTTGACTACGGTTGTTAGGGACTAATCATGTTTTTAGAGCCATTAAATCAAATGTCATTGATTGGTTATAAAAGGATCAATTGTACATTTTGGGATTAAAATCAACATGATAGTAGGCCCCTATAATGTTTAATTGTAACACATTTTCACTTCCATATATTCAGATATATGTTTTCCATTTTCAAAGGAGATTTTAGGCTATTAAACATTTTTTTAAAGCACAAATTCACAGAATTGAAAATGATTAACCTAATTTTAAGCAGATAAGGCAAGAATGAAGGATGAGAATGAGATCATATGGAAGACCAGAGTTAAAGGATGCTATTTCAATTGCATAATAACAAATCTTAGCTGAGAGGCCTAGTAATTATGGCCAAAGGGAGACATATATTTAGGCATAATCTTAATTTTATTGTACTGTTTAATTTAGATGTGATCCAAATGGATGTAGGAAGTTTCACAGTTGCAGTCATGTATAATGTGAGTTTAACTCATGCTTCATAAAAAACAGGAACTAAGCCAGGTGTGGTGGCTCATGCCTGTAATCCCAGCACTTTTGGAGGCTGAGATGGGCGGATTACCTGAGGTCAGGAGTTCAAGACCAACCTGACCAACATGGAAAAACCCTCTCTACTAAAAATACAAAATTAGCCAGGTGTGGTGGTGCATGCCTATAATCCCAGCTACTCAGGAGGCTGAGGCAGGAGAATAGCTTGAACCTGGGAAGCAGATATTGCAGTGAGCTGAGATCATGCTACTGCACTCCAGCCTGGGCAACAAGACTGAAACTTTGTCTCAAAAAAAAAAAAGACAGGAAAAGAAAAAGAAAAAGAAACAAGACCTTGGCAGAAAATGATCTATTACATGTAGCTATTTTAACAGCCTACTATTGTTTATATTTTAAAAAGCAGGCCCTGCTAACCATCCAGGGAAAAATTACCAGGAATAAGTTTAGGGAAGCCTGAAATACTTGCTTGGTAGTGAGGCACTGGTATAACTTGGTGGCTACAAGCACAGAAAATGGAGTCTGATGGTTTGGACAAAATGTCTCTCTTACATTACAAGCTGTCTGGCTTGGAGAATTGTTTAATCTCTCTCTGCCTCAATTTCTCATCTGTAACACGGAGATAATAATCGTAAATACTCACTTGCATTTGTTGAGAAGAATAAGTTAGTGTTTTTAAAGTATAGTGCCTGATTCTTAGTGTATGCAATACATGCTGTAATCAATATTAGACAAGAGTATTGAAGTGGCTGACTGTGACTTTGGAGAATTCTTCTAGTTCCTTTCTTCCTCTGTTTTCCTCCTGTGAATTTGGTGTCAAACCTTGTCAATTGTTTGCATTGCAAAGACTGTCTTAGCATAAAAGAATACATTATACAATTTTAGTATAAAATAACTTACGTCCAGTTTTAATTGTTGAATTTTTCTGAAAGTACTATGCAATATTTTCACACAGTTTCTAGAAGATATGGTTTTATGGGGTTTTATTGTTATTTTTTTTAAATATGTGGATGCTCTCTAAGGCAATTGTCTAAATAGTTTTCCAAATTCTGGAAAGAAGGAGCAAGAATATATGCTAATGGAAATTACTTGGAGAAACCTGAGTAAATCTAGTAATTATGTGCCGTATGTGGTAAGAAAATTAGATAGTGCACTTAAAATGATTCAATAATTAAATATGTATTTATTAAATCATTTGTAGTAGCTTTAGTATATGACCTCAGGATTCAAAGACAGCCATGTTGTGATTACCCTTGAAGCTTCATTGAAAAGTGAATTACAGAATCAGCTTTCTTTTCTTTTACTGCCTGAACATGCTTTACCCTGAAATATCATTGTAAAATAAACCTTCCTGTTACAACTATTGCACACCACTTAATCACTGCAGCATGACATGGGGTAGGAGTTGCAAGAAGGGAGGGGATAATGTCATGAAAAGTTGACAATAAACAGAAACAGTCAGAAAATTACTTCTGGGAGATGGCAGATGATGAGATATTAAGACAGAAGGCAGACACTCTGCACAGCAGCTGGAGAGGAGAAAAGGTGCATTAGTCAAATGAATTATGAAAAAAAATGAAATCAAGTTCCAGAGAGGTGCCAACATTGTCTTCATGCTATTGGGTATTTTCACTTTCTGAGATATATTCATTAGTTGCACTTTTGGTCAGTTTATTACTTGGACAAAAACAATTTGGATTATAGCTTTTGGGGAAAAATATACTATTCAAGTGATTAACTTAAGAATGATATGATGGTTCGTAAAAATAGACTTAACTTGGCTAACTTGAATCACTTACTTTTAAAAGTCATTCTCACAGATCATATCCAAAATGTTTGTTTTTCAATTCAGGAATTAATCCTCAGGATGCATGTTATTACTTTGTTAAGTTAGATTTTCTGGGCAATATGGTGAAAATATAAGTAATACAAAAATTTTAAATGAATATTAGTGTTTCTTTCTCTTCCTGTATTTCTCTTGTTAATTTACAGGGTTTCCTCTTTAAAAAAATAGCAGCTGTAAAATAGCCTTTGAAGATCTAATTCAACCTCTTTGTCCTATTTTCTAAAACCAAATGGACAGCATTGCATTATTCTAACTCCTATATCCACAGATTGCCTGCCATGTTTTTTTGTCCATTCTTCTCTCTATTTTCTACAGTTTAGTAAAATTTGTATTAAAAGAAATCCCTTCAAAAAGTAATTTAAAGGAGAAAGTTCCCCTTAAGCTAACATAGTTCTTATTTCTTCTATTTTCAACTTCAGTTCTTTTTTTCCACTGTGTTCTCAAATTTGCAGGGTTATGTAATTTTAGATAAGTCCCCTGGCTGTTACCTACTACTGCCACACTGTATGTCCCATCACATAATATACAAAGCCACTTTGTTCCTGTGAAACAGTTCAGCCAGTTCAGGGTGCTTTCATAATCAGGATAAAGAGAAATTTGGAAAATTATTGACAGGTAAGTGAAAGGCATTGAGAATGAATCCAATTTTCTATAACACTAGTTCTGCATAACTAAAATGTAAAATAATATTAACATGGAAATATTTTGTAATGTTTTATTTATTGTATATGTAAAATGGCAGATCAGCTTTACTCATGTGATACGTTGTCAAACATATGAGATTAGCAGGACAGTGTTTCTTTTAGGTTATTTCCACTTGCTTCCACTTTTTGACATTGGAAAAATCTCACTCGTATTAGTGGAAATAGGGAAACAGCTGTTTAGAATGTCGGTAGAGAGTTTTATTTTTACTGAAAGCAAGTGCAGTAACATTTATATTAAGATTGAAGGTCTGCATACATTCACATACACACAGAGACGCATTATATATTTTTGTTAAAGAAAACACAAAATCTACATAATACCTGCCAAGAGTCATAGCAGAGACCACCAACACTGTGGTAGCAAGTTCTGATGACTTCTAATGGGGCAAAATTCCAGTCACTAAAATTGAATATATTCTGTGACTTAGATATATGTCATTAATTTTCAACTATTTTTTTTGTTATCAGGATGTATTTTTTATATATCTGTATATATTCATCATCTCTATCCTTGGTCTACACAGCAAGAATGTATGGGATATTTTCAGGAAATTTATTTTGGGCTGACTTCTCCCAATAACTAGCCATAAGATATTCTCTATACTAAAACAAACCCCACCTTTAGTTGGGCCCAAAGCATACTGTTGAGGGTGATAAAGATGAAGCTCAATAGTTGATATTCATTGACTGCTGAGGTAAAGATGAATTTTCTAGTAAAACTCCAGAAAGCAATTCTTAGGAGGTAAAACTTTTTATTGACATAGGGCCAAAGGAATATTTTGGGGAGCTTAGATAAAACTGGCTTTGCCATTTTTGAATTATATGCTAGAAAGGAAGAGGGAGGAAATGTGTTCCCTACTGAATCATAAGATTTCAACAGTTTTTTATGCCTGCAAAATGCAAAAATGCCTTGTGGGTATAAACCTCAAACTTGGAATACTGTCCTTCTTATTGTATTGAGAAAAATGTATTGAGAGCAAAAGCAATCCACATTCACATTTATAAAGCTGGGAGGGTTTTGCAATTCATGCCTGGATGAGCACCATATAAGCATTTTTTCCTGGCTTCTCAAACCAACCACTCTATTATGGAACTTTATTAAGAGCTAGAAACTTAATGAAAATCAAAGGTTTAAATGTAAGTAACATATTTTAAATAAACCTTCATTTATCTAGGCCTGAGGCACTTATTAATTTACTTGCTTGTTTTTTGCTTTCTGTAAATCTTTGCCTTTCCCTCCTTAGTTTTAGAGAAAATAGGTAAATTAAGGCAATATTTTACTTAAGGATTGTAACAGGTCTAAAAAAAATTGGAAAAGGTAAGATTATATGAGATATATCAATAAGAATCAACTTTAACTTGATTTGAATATCTCTACTGAGTTGATGCCATGAGTTAGAAGTCAAAATTACATTTGTAGAAGTACTCTACCTCAGAGCTCCTGCTTGTATATTAAAAATATATTTGCATTTCACCTAACACTAAAGCAATATTCTTAAGCATTTTGGAAGATAATTTGACCATCTAATAACTTGTCTAATTTTCAACTCTAAATAGGTGTAATAGTTTCAAAAACAAGGCAGGTAGGAGCATGTTTAACCAGACCTCCACCTACAGGAAATAATAAGAATAAGAAGAAAAAGGGTGACAAAAATAATATGATGATTTTAAGTCTAGTTTTTTTCTCAGTCATATTTTAAAAAATAAAAAGATGAGCATGATAATTGCAGCCTTTAGAACAATTTTATAAACAACATATTATAGGTACTGGATAGAAAATAAATGCCATTCTTCTTTCCCCCGATAAATCTGTTGAAATATTTGTTTCCCCTATATCAAAATAGCAGACTTCTTTCTTGGACCGACATAAAAAATCAAGCCCATCATTTTTCTGTGGGTTTTTATAATATGTATAATACCCCTCAATTAACCATTGTGATCAAAATAAGTCAAGGTAAATAGCAGACAGTAGGTTCTATTGACAAGGGCAACCACAAGGTTACAGTTTTGTAGCAGGTGTGGAATATATAGATAGATCATTCATAAAAGAAATTAAATTGGAAGATAACAGATACATTAAGCTATTTTATAAGAAGATATTAAAGTACTGTGCTGCTGTGAGAAAGTACATCAAATTGCTTTTCTTATTCAGTATGTCAGTTGAAATACGGTCACTATTCTTGGAACTTGTTCTCTTTGTAAAATTCAACATGGATCTTTTATTCCTGATATTTGGCTCCTTTCCAGGCATGTGTCTAGTGAAGTATCTTGAATTACAAGCTAATAATGGTTACTTTTAATAGATTTCTAGGTTTTAGAACCATTTCTTTCCATCCTTCTCTTCTTCTATTCTTCTTTTCTCCCTTCTTTGCAGATAAGACATGTTCTAATATTTGCATACATTTAAAATGAGGAACTTTACAACATACTGAGGTGGGACCCATAGAACGAAAATCACAGAAAAGGCTGTGGTATATATGAATTGTCTGAATTGTTTTTAATAAATAATAAAGTACAATTTCATCAACTCTCAACTTTAAGGTAATTACCTATCAAATCACTACCATAGTTCAAAACTGTAAACACATTTATTTATTTAAAATTAATGTTTGAGACTATACTAAAGGAAATTGACAAATTACATATGGAAAAACTGTAATATACTTTCTTTTTTAAATACAGCATTCATATACCATAATTATTTTTTAAGGTCTACTTTTCCAATAATACTGTCACTTAAATCAACAAAAACAAATAATTATTTTTAGTGTAGCATTCTTGCCTTTTAGTTAAATATTTTAATTGTATAAGCATTTGCTAAAAAATTACATACCCTATATTTTATTCAGACATCAAATGAATTAGGAAAATTTTAGTCAGCACCAAATCTTCTTATTAGAAACAGCATAGTTTGAAAACCTCAATAATTTCTTTTGAAAGTTTTGACAATAAGTGGATTTAAAGCTGGCAAACATAGTCTCTTGCAAGAAAAAAGCTACATCCATCTCTCAGGTTTGATTTCCTTTTGGCCATGTAGAAAATACAAAAGAAATAAAAATCAGTCAGTACACCAAAACAAACCAACAAACAACAAAACAAAAAGGCAAACCCTCTTTCAAGGTTATATAAATAATATTCGTTTTATTTTTCTAATTTATTTGTCATGTTGGTTTATTATTGCCGAATTTATCCTCTGGCTACTAAATATAGAAGATGTCTCAATTTTCATTACAAACGGCCCCCTTCTAGAAAAGCAAAACAGCAGCACTCACAGAATATGTGTCTAAACTTAAGGTTTGATGCTTTTAGAGAGTCTTGTTATTTACTAGGCATTGGGTACAATGTACTCAATACATTTTGTACCAATGAGGCATAAAAATCTACTTTTTATTTGGTAAATGTATTTGATATATAACTTCAGATAAGATTTCTCTATGGAAGAAAAAAAATTAACGCTTGCATTAATCTTGCCAGAAAAGTTATTTCTACTAAAATAGTAAAAATAAGAAATTATCTTAATAGAAAACAGAGATTTCTTTCCAGCTTTTTTATTCAATTTAAAGCAGATGTCCAGGCTCACACCTGTAATCCCAGCACTTTAGAGAGCCTAGGGGGGAGAATTGCTTGAGGCCAGGAGTTCAAGACCAGCCTGGGTAACAAAGCAAGAGATGGTCTCCACAAAAAGTAAAATGAAATAAATTAGCCAGCTGATTTACACAGAAGTTTGCATTGCTATAGAAAAAAAAGGAAGTGGCCTATTTAAATTATACAGCAAAAATCTACCCAGAGGGGTCAGGGAAACAGAAAAGAAATAGCATAATTATAAAAATGCTTGGAATGCTGCCATTAAAGAATGAACTATATATATTTAACGTGATAATCATAAAAAATGAGACATTTAATGATGAAATATACTTGACTTACTGAAAAAGTTACCTGAAAAGGCTTATACCTATGTATTTTGAAATTGTTTCTACAGCTACTCTATTATAAGCAGTTTGCATGACACCGATTGAGATTTTAGATAGGAAAGAAAGGCAGGAATGTACACAACGACAAAAGAGAGAAGTGGAGAGGAGGATGGGACAGGACTGGACCAAACTGAGCGGAAGGCAAGGGAAGGGAAAGCACAACTACACATAAGCCAGTTAGATAATCACACTTGTATTTTGCAATTCCGCATTGATTTTTATCTTAACAAAAATGTTATGCTTAAAATATTAAATGAGAATACTTTTTTTTTCTGTCACCCACGATGTAGAGAAAGCTATAAAACTTGCGATATATAATGTATTCCATAAAATTAGTAATATGCTTTTCTTAAATGATATCACCGGAAAATGATCTTTTAGAATTGGAGTATCATTTAGTTTTCTGATAAAAATCCCTTTACAGAGGCCTCTCCAGCCACTCATTCCCTTTTTCTCACTTGATTTTAAGTTCCTGCACAGGATTTATCCCTACCTGGCAAATACTTGTTTATTTATGTGTTTGTTCCTTATATGTGTCTCAGTTCTAGAATATAAGCTAATGTGAGAGGAGAGAAATTCTCTTGCATGCACATCAAAGACAATCAATATTTATTAGGAGAATGGATAAATAAATATATTTTAATGTGATGAAGTTCCTTTTCAATGAAACTGTGTTTTTCCATATCACCAATGATAATACCTTGTCACCATAAGTTGACCTGAATATATGTCAATGGCTGACCCTCCAGACTTGGCGATGAGAAAGTTCCTTTAAGTTTCATTCTTGTTCTTTCTCGCAATGGAAACAGCGCTACTTCATGCCCTTGTCTTTTTCTGTCAGAAAATCAGAATGCATAAACTCAGCAAACTACCAGTTGCTTTATTGTGCAAATAAATCCAATCCACATCGCACTTTATGATGAAATGCCAAGTCCATGACAGTTGTATAATACATCCTTACAGAGGTGTACTGTGAAATCCCACGTGATGATTCCCAGTGTGTTTTATAGGTTTTATTGACATAATAAGTAAGATACGTCTGTCAAATGGAAACATATAACACAAACCATGGAACACTTTGTCCCTATCAATCAAGAATTGCCATGAAAATACATATATAAAAATCATATTTTACAAGCGTGTCACATCAAATCCTTGCACCTCCATTAAGGCCCAGTACAAATTCCGACTCCTTTATTAATTCTTCTAAAATCTCACACTACCCAGAATCTGTCTCTGAACTCCCTCATAAGCCTTTACCCATGTCTGCATTATATCGTTTAACACATTCTTTTCTAGAAGAGTAAAACTATTAGTATATGGGTCTTTAATATATAACTTTCTATCATAAAGTCTTCAAAGGTAGTGACAATGTTTTCTTTGCGCTTTCCAAACTACCCAGCATAATGCCTTATTCGTAGGAGAATCTTTAGAAATATTAATTATAGATCACTTGTGTAAGTACAGACTTTATATTTAACACATAAAATGTCAATATCTAATTTAAATTTATTTTGAAGTTGAATGTATTAGTTATGTTCATGTGTACACTCTTCAGTTTCACAGATTAATTTTATGGTATGGTTACCAAGATACATAGCTTCTGGTGACAGAAAAGATGGGCCTGGAATGGTGGATGAGTTTAATATAATTCATTTTATTTTATGCAACTAAATTACTCCAGGCCAACATTCCACCTGCCAAATTCAACCAACTATTACAAAAATGTAATGAAGTGGTTTCTCAATGTCCAAGGACATTAAAGTAACAGCTATTAATGACCAATGTTCAGGTTCTTTCTACTTTTTCATTCACAATTATTAGATTACGAGGACCATATGGATCTTTAAAACCACTTTCTGAGTGGAGTGTTTTGACTAGAAACAGGTTTCGAACATTCTTTTAGGTGTTTTTGAATAATTTCTTCAGAAAAT
Organism: Hylobates moloch; assembly: GCF_009828535.3. Taxonomy (NCBI): domain Eukaryota; kingdom Metazoa; phylum Chordata; class Mammalia; order Primates; family Hylobatidae; genus Hylobates; species Hylobates moloch. Next base: position 55,116,984 of record NW_026652292.1, on the reverse strand, counting down.
TTGGCTTCTGGTAATTTTAGAAGCATATGATTTACTACATGAGCTTGCTAAGCAAGTAACTGAAAAGGACAGATTTTTTTTTTTTTTTTTTTTTTGCAGAACATCACTATTGCTTTTTTTAGACAGGAGAGGGGGAAAGGCCATCGTCTAAACCAATGATTCAGCCATAGATTGTTCATTGAGCAACTCCAGGGGGCACCACTTACAAAGGCAACAATGGGATTGGTGCTCTTGGATCCCTGGAATGCAGTGGTATCAGTAGGAAGTAGGAGGTTATCACAAGCAATGTTATAGTAAGATGGGTAGTATTTGTTAAGGAAGTAATAATTTTGTGGTCTGTTTGTATAAAATTAAATGAGCAAAATAACCCTGGAATCCATTTGTAGGATAATTTCATTGAAAAGACTCTTACATGAGCTTTCTCAATAGAGTCTCAAAGCAAATAATTGAGTATAAGGGCTATTGTGTGTGGGGTGTGTGTGCGTGTGCATCTGTGTGCTGGGTGTGTGTGTGTGTGTTGGTGTGTGTGTGTGTGTGTTGGTGTGTGTGCATATGTGTGTGTGCTGGGTGTGTGTGTGTGCTGAGTGTGTGTGTGCTGGGTGTGTGTATGTGTTTGTGTGTGTGTGAGAGAGAGTGAGAGTTGGGTATTCTTCTTGTTTACAGCGTTGAGCTCTTCTGGACTATGTGTGACAGGAAGATTTATTTAATTTATGTGAAAAACCATTTAAGAGAAGCGTTAGCAATGTTGCCAGTGGTGTCAGAGAAGCACACCCAGTTAGCCAACTGTAAAAGCTGCCCAAGAAGCAGTTATTATGCACCTTTACCTTCTAGGCATAGTCTGAATCTTACTATCTTCCAAATGTCTGCTTTTAATTCTATCTTTTGAATTGGAGTTAACATAAGACATAATTTATGGGACTAATCCGAAATTGAATTAAGTAATAGTTACCTTATTTTTAAAAAAATAATTTAGATCCATTTTATGCACAGCATGTGATAAGGGCTATACTGTAAGCTCAATAGAACAAGGACTTTGTTAGCTGTTTTTTGTTCATATATACACTGGTCCCATAGAGATGGGAGGATCTAAACAGCTCCCTGCACATAATGCCTAACAGACTTTCAGAATTACTTATGGACTGAATGAAGATATCCAGAGTAGAAGAAATTAAGTAGAACAGTCTTTTATTTAATAAAGTTTCTGATAGGAAGATTCATTTGACACACACACGTACATATATGCATATGCACACATATCTACATACACACTATCACCACCACTACCACCCAACAGCAACAATAATGATTGTATAATGAAAGCAGTGTCGTCTATTTGATTGGCTGTTGTAGTGAAAACAATACAGAGAGGAAAAAAATAAAATTAAATTAATATTTAGCTCAAGGCGGGGATAAATAAAGAACTCTTTTTAGAGTTGAGAGTGCATTGATTTTATCTTTGAATATAGATACAATGATGATCAATAGCTAAGAGGCTTGTAATCATGGCAGCACACAAGTGGCATTACTAACACAGGACTTCTTTTTTTTCTGAAAACGAATATAATGATATGTGTACCCAATAATGTTAAAGCAATAAAACTTTCCACTTACCTGAGTAACTCAAAGACAATTTCAGTCTTGTTTTAATTATAAATTAGACAGTTTTAATAATCCCCAGATTTGTAACATCAAAGTGTGAAACTTTATTTTTCAAACCTTTGGCATTTTTCAATCTTATGAATATTTGGAAACCTTAATTAACTTGGTGAAAAGGCTGAAAAAGAAGATTATCAGCATGTGGTGATTGACAGGATAATAAAAATTTTCTTCTGCAAAATTCTGATATATTTAGTCTGACTTGAGTTTCTCCCTATATCAATACTTATCTCATTTTTATTTTTAGTTTGGCTGAATCACTAAAAGGAAATATTCACCAATGTAACTTGGGGAGAAAGATTCTGATCAGAAAACCACCGTCTTTGAACCTAGTCAAATTTTAAGTAGAAGTGAACTACATCTATCTAAGATGATATCTTGATTCCTTTAAACCTTTTCTTCACTTACTTCCAGTATCCTTAAACTTTAACTTACCTGGCATGTACCTGTCTCTATATCAATGTCTTTCAATTCAGGAACTATATGTGATATCTAGCTTTATCTTTCCTTGGTTTGATCATTTTCAATCCCAAAATAAAAGCAAAGCCTTGAGGCTATTCCCATTTTATTCTGCATTCCTGTAAGATTTGAGATAAAGTTTTTCTAAGTCGTGTATATTTTGGTAGAATAAGGAAATTGAGCCAAAATCTGCAACTACCTGGCACTCTAAATCCACTGATAATTTGCAGCATCTCATTTGTAATACCTGACAGAAATTGAGGCAGCTGTTTGCTTATGTATTTGTTTTTACAAGTTGCTTCTCCAACCATGATTTTCTATTTCCTAGCAAGTTCATAAAAATACCAGAATATACTTTTGAAAATAAAATCCTTATATATTAAAAAATCAGAAAATGGCCAAGAGATATAGGGAAATGAAATATCTCTAGCCTTGTTTTTTCACCAGATAACTAACAAAAGTGAAAATACAGGTATGGTATACACTGTCATTAAAGCTTAAGATAAATAGGCACTTTGATTTATACTTGGTGAGAGTGTATATATCTGCACAGCTTTTAATGGAATAGTTCAGAAATATGTATCACAGGTAAACTGTATATGACTACCGACTCAACATTCCATTTTGAGGATTGATCCTAAGAAGAGAATTAGTACTCAAAATGTATGTACATAAATGTCCATTACACCATTGTAGGTAACTGCAAAGATAAAAAAGATAAATGTCTATATATATGTGGGCATAGTTAAACAAATTATGATATATTTATAAAATTAAATATATAGTCTTAAAATGATTTGCTAGAGTTATAATTATTAACATAAGAGGTTTTCAAAAATTAAAAAGCATGATCGTATTTCATTTATTTAGTAAAAATGTTGATTAAATTTTACCTTGCATGAGGCCACATGTCTGGTCCAGGGGATAAAATGATAAGCCTACAGAAAAGGATTCCTGGCCAGGCACAGTGGCTTGTGCCTATAATCTCAGCACTTTGGGAGGCCAAGGCGGGTGGATCATCTGAGGTCAAGAGTTTGAGACCAACATGGTAAAACCCCGTCTCTACCAAAAATACAAAAAATTATCTGGGTGTGGTGGCAGATGCCTGTAATCCCAGCTACTCGGGAGGCTGAGGCAGGCTTTAACCCAGGAAGCGGAGGTTGCAGTGAGCCCAGATTGCGCCATTAAACTCCAGCCTTGGGACAGAGAGAGACTCCGTCAAAAAAAAAGAAAGAAATAGGATTTCTGCCTTTGTGGAGCCCACAGTTAACTACAGGAGAGGAACCATTCATTAAAGACACATATACGCACATGCATAGACACGCACATGCACACACACCCACAGGTACGCATGTAATAACATAAGAGGAGAATTCTGTTAGCTGCCTGGAAGAATAGTACCTGGTATGCTAGGAGTGGGGAGCTGGGGATATTGTTTTGATGAGAGAAGCAAAGAAGGTAGAGGTCTTTACAAGCCGAAGTAAAATGTTTCATTCTGAAAACAATTTTGCAAACAAAATGAAGTAAGTGGCTTGTTATTGAAACAGGAATAACCGTGGCCTGGTATTAATGAAGAAATAGAAAAGTAAATGTATCCATATGTAAAAACTATACAGACCCCTAGTCCCATTGATCCTGGGCACCCCATAGAAACAAACAAAAACTAACCTAATTTCTAATCTATGTTTCCATTTCAACGTTGTAAAAGCTGAGGATCAACATAAACAGTGGCATTCCTCAGAAAATCCCACCACAGGTCAGAATGAATGGAAGCTCTTAGTGAGAATTCTATCATGCAGTGACTATAAATTCTTTAGAAATAAAAAAGCATTTTCCCTTTATTGTTTGGATTTTATTTCAAGGTGTGTGAGATTCTCTCCTCTCTCTCTCTCTCTCTCTCTCGCTCTCTTGCACACGCATGCGCGTGCACGTTCACTCTTGCTATGTGTGTGTGTGTGTGTGTGTGTCTGATATGAGTACTTAAGAGACACTGGGACACTGGATATTAAAACAGCTTCTAAAGTGTAGGCGAATCAAGTTCTAATTCACAATTGCACTGTAAACTTCGGAGTCTCTGCGGTTGTTAAGCCCTCTTAAGCTCTTCCCTGATATCCAGTGCCGGCTTCCAGAACAAAGAAAACAATTAAAAAGCAAGAAAAAGAAGTACTTCAGGACCTGTGTGCAGAAGGGTGTGGATTCAGAAACTAAACACTTTGTCTTCTATAAAGTGGCACAAGCCATAACACCCCAGCAATCTTAGTTTAGTAAATTAACAGTAGGATTCTCTCTGCTTTAATTCAAATGCAATCCAGGCCTAATTACTACTGTTCACAGCACACTAGCCATTTCTTTGAGTAATGCAGGGCTGTATATATTCCCACTGTGAAATCCATGTTTGATTAAGATTCACATTGATTTCTACCCACTGATTGTGTGTAAAGATTCTCATCCAAATTGATTTTTTTTTCTCCTCCTCCCTTTTCTTTATTTTGCCTTCTGAATGGTAGAACTCAAGAAGATACTTGTGTGTATTGGAAGAAAATATTTTCTATGTTTACATTCGAAAATAAAAATAACACATTATGAAAATATTCTGAGAAATATATGAACCAACGAATGTTTCATACATGTTTAATCAGTTTACAAGATAAAACTGTGCATGGGAAAAGAAAACATAAGTCTTGATTACATTTGACAGTTTTGTTGATTAAGTCATGGGATGAGGGTTTCCAATGGCACTAGGCCCAGAGAATTAGATGCCATTACCTCTAATTCATTAAGACACTTTCAGTTGTTATCTCAAGTGGTCTCACATAGCCCCTAGGGAAATGCAGGTTATAACTACCAGAAACTAGATTCATCACCACACAAACAAAAATTCTTCATTTTCTTATTTCTCTTTCAGACCTTCTATGGAGGAATTGTCTTGACCAACATGGGCTAGAAAGAAACTAATCAAATGAAAGGACTATATTTCTTTGAAAAAGGTAGTTCTGACCTTTTGTATGGTCAGAAATATGCTAACTGTTGTAATCAACAGCCCCAGAATTTTAGTGCTTTAACCCAACATACATTGACTGTTTGCTTATATAATTCAGTGTGGGTGTCCTGGGGGTGGCTTTCTGTGGGACTCAAAGACCCAGATTCCTTACCTCTTGTAATTCCAGCCTCTCTCAAGACTTTGGAGTCTTTTCTGTTCCTCAAGGAGATAAGGAAAAGGAAGTGCAGCACCAATACTTTTTTTAATGGGTCAGTCTTGGGAGTGGCACACTTCTCCAGGTCCAGAGACATGAGTATCTCTAATTTCAAGGAAGGTGAGTAAATATGGTCTAATCTAGAGACGTGGAAGGAGAAAAACATGGTTGGATGAGCATCTAGTGAGTTGCTATGACAGGAGAAAATTCACTGAGGAAGTTATTTTCTTTTGGAAATAAAGAGATACAAAATAATACCAACACAGCAACGTTCATCTTTGTGAAGTGTATCTTTAGTTTTGAAATTATAAGGTGAGTGTACTTTTGGTTAGGTTAGGAAACTTAACGCAGCTTATTTTGCTTAATTGATGTTCTAGGAATAATTATTGTCATTTAAATATGTGAAATAAAGAACACTTCCTTTGAATTACATTTTAAGGAAGTCAGTGTTTAAACTGCAAAGGCTTCTTAATAGTTAATAGTAGTGAGTGTTGATTTTCTGTAGCAGTAGACTCTGTTTGCAACAGATTGTATGAGAGTGCCCTTTGGGGATTAATAATAATTTTTAAAAATCTCATGTGTTTAACTTGGAAAACAACTCCTAGGTTTACTGATAAAGGTATTCTTAACACCATGGAGATTTTGTGATTTTTCACAGTTGATGATGATTATTTCTAATGGTAGAGTAAGTAATGACTTTAAAAATTCACACTATAAGCTTGAAAATTCCTAGTGCTTAGTTTTATTGTACGTAATTTTGCTTACTGTATCATTAAATCTATTTAGGTAATGAGGCAAAACATTTTCTGAAGCTTGGTAGGAAAGTAAAAGAAATACATTAAGAATAATGCATGACTGAATATTTCGTACATTTCTTATATGTTTATTTAATTGAAACATATTCTTGGATCAGAGAGCACATAAATGTCAAAAAGAGATTTTAACCCAGGTATTGCAAGTGTAAATCATATTTATCATCAGGAGAGGTGAGGAGAATGTTTAAACCTTCCTCCATTCCTACTTTCAGTTTTTCCATAGAAAAAAGTATGAATACCAAATTTTTCCGTATTTTGATAACTGTTGATTGAAAACTATTATGAGTAGGCTACCTGGTTAGAAAAATACAGAGTTGAGTCAAACTTGGCCCTTGTCTTTCAAAAATCTTACACACAGGGGTAGAAATTATGACTAAGTGTCATAAGCTGCTGTGCAAGGTAGAATATGGTGAGCGTGACAAGGAAAATGCAAATAAAATAGACCAACAGTTAAGATGAAGGAAAAGCACGGGAAAGATAAAGGAGAAACAGGAAATGGAAGTAACATAATCAGGTAAATTATGCCAACTATCTTTGCTCAGAACAAGGGGACTGCGTTCATAGGTAAAGGAAATGAGAGAGAAACCGGCAAATGTTTGCAATGGACATTGAAACAAAACTTAAGACATGTTAGTATGGCACTTCTGAATTTAAGGAGACAGTGGGCTAGGCCGTGAGGTCAAGGTTTAAAAGCAGAGCATTTAATTGGCAAAGCTGATGTGGAATGAAAAAGTACAGTCTTTGACTCTCCCATTCAGACCTGATTATTGGCAACACCAGAATCGCAGTTTGCATGGAAGCTGGCTATGGTTTAAAGTGGTCTGGAGGTTGTAAAAATAGACTATGGCACTCAGATGAGGCTCCTGCATGTATTTTATATTTCACTATCCCTATTCTTGTCCTGGCATCTAAAGCTTCCCCTTCTAAAAGAATTGCTGGGAAGAACAACAATTTTATAGTCAGACAGACCTGAATCAAATTCCTGCTCTATCTCTAATATAGCAGTATAATTTCAACATTTCTTTTTTTAAACCTAAAATTACCTGAAATAAAACTGAGGAGAATTCCTCATTTGCAGGACTATTGTTAGGAGTAAGCAAAATAATATGTGTGTGCAGGTAAGAACCTAAAACAACGTAAGTACAATAGTGATCTGACATGACTATTCATTTCGTTGCTTGCCTACTTTCATGTAAGGGTCAATTTTTCCCTCCTTTTTTTCTATTCCTCCTTCCTTCCTTTTTAAAAATTTTATTTTAGAATTACAGAAGAATGGCTGTACATAAAAGCTAGGCTACAGGATTTATCTACCTTACATTCCATTATAGCAAAGAAAGACTGAATACAAAACAAAGCTCCTAGAAATCGTACTCAGATTTTAGGAGGAGTTGAATACAGAAGGAATGTTCAGAGACATGTAAAAGAGAAAGCGTTCTAAACCCAGCAAGGACAAAGTAGTAGAACTCAAGGTCAGGGAACGTAATGAGGCACAGCATAAAAGAAGCACTGTCAGAGGCTTTGGAGACCTTGATGTCCATTTGGGTGGAATCAGGGATTGATGCTTGTCAGTAAGAAGAACATTAAAACTTTGAAATGCTAGTTTATGTGATGTGGATGGGTAGTGATGTGTTTGAAGAGAGTTCTGTGTTTGAGGAAAGATGTACTCCAGAAAAGTGGAGTAGGATAGAGAACTGTGGAGAATAATATTTGAAAAATATGCACTTTTTTCAGAGCACTCAACTAATCATTGAAAGAAACATAATTTCCTTTAACACTTGAAAAAACCTTCAGGGTAGATATAATTCATATTTTACTTTCCTTTTCTCAGTTTAGTTTTTATTCCTGTTAAAAACTGAAATACTAACATCTGTTTAATAGGAGAATTGAAAAGATTACAGGTTACTATTCAATGTACCTGGTTCAGTGCCAGAAATATATTAGGCTCTCCTTAAAAATGGTAGCTATTATAATTATTCTTGTCATTTCTGTTTACGAAATACAGAACTTGAAGCTCAAGAAAATTTTATAATTCTAGATTATTACATAAATAAATATTAGAATCAGTACCATAATTTAAACCTGGTTTGTGTATAATACTGAAGATGGATATATTCTTTCCAATTTATCACATTTATTTTTCACTTCCCAGACTTTCTCAAAGCATTTTTTCTTTGAATCTACACAATATAGCAATATTATTCAGAGAAACAATGTGTGATTTTACTTATAATTACTAAAGAAGTTCTCATAGGAACCTAGGCTTTCTGCGACTTTATATATATATATATTTTTTTGAGACAGAGTCTCACTCTGTTGTCTAGGCTGAAGTATGGTGATGTGATCTCCGCTCACTGCAACCTCTGTCTCCTGAGTTCTAAGTGATTCTCCTGCCTCAGCCTCCAGAGTATCTGGGATTACAGGCACTCACCACCACGCCCGGCTAATTTTTGTATTTTTAGTAGAGACAGGGTTTCGCCATATTGGTTAGGGTGGTCTCAAACTCCTGACCTCAAGTGACCCACCCGCCTCAGCCTCCCAAAGTGCTGGCATTTCAGGCATGAGCCACTGCGCCCGGCCTGTGTGACTTTTTAAATGTTTAAAAGTTATACAATAAATAACCTTATGGAGAAATCGTGATCCTGTTTAAGGTGCTGGTAATATTTGTTATTTTTTTAGCTGGTGTAATGAAATTCACAATTCTGTGTCATTTTCTCTCAAGAGATATCCAAGAAAAGGAAAGGTTAACATACATTTTTTCAGTATTTTCGGAGAAATTTTCTCACATATAGGACATGTTGAATTTAACATCTTGCATAGCATCTGCCCTTTCATTTTCAGCTATGAAAAGCTAAATGAAATGGCTATTAGTATACAAACAGCATTAAGAGAGTGACTTGTTTCTTAATGTAGTTCTTCTAATAATTGGAAGAAATCCCAACTCTAGCAGAGTGGAAGTATTTGGAGGATTCTCGTTTTTTCTTTTCTTGCTGTTCAGCTGAAATGTTTTGATCCCAACTGAACAAGGATTCAGTCTTGCGTTGTTCTTTAAGTACAAGGAGATATATGAGATTGTTTTGAAGTAGATGATTTATTTTCTAATTATCATAGGTAGTTAACAGATGCATGAAGAAAGAAATGTTTCCACTTGCCTATTATTTACTAGAAAATTAATCTAAAACCTATCTTTTCACACTGTAATATTCATCCTCAATCATGCATTTTAAATGTTTCTTATTCTTTCCCAAATATGTCAAGAACCAGTTTCTCCATTATTTCAGAGATTCCAAGCCTAGTGATTTTTAATTAAGATTGCATTTTGCAAATTCAGTCTTTGTAAATGTAAAACTTACAGAATATATTTTATGGCACCCACTGAAAGTATGAATATAACAAAAACTCTTTTTCTACTAAAATCTTCATGGAAAATGCTGGAAGTTTCCAGGACATATAGATTAAAAAAGTAACAATGCTTAACATACAAGACTCAAACGTTTTTAGACAACCACTTGTGGATATACATGTTTTTTGAATTTCACATAGTTATAATTACTAGTATGTGTCAAACAGTTTACCACGCATTGTTATATGCCATGTCTTACACTGCCATTACTGAGAAATTCCAAATAACTTTGAGGTCACGTTGACTTTGGTACAACCAAAATATTTGCCAGCATTAGACTTTTATCAATAACTCATGAACCTTCTTACATTTTCTCTCTTTATGCCCACTAATCTATGACATTTTTCCTGAGTTCCTTCCAATTTTAGACATTTTATTTGAATTATCTTTCTAAGTACAGTGTCATTTGCCTCTATTTTTTGTGCCACAAGTTGTACCTTTGATATATTTAAATTTAAACTTTGCATTTTGATGTGGAAGTAGCAAGGATTCCCGAGGCTATGATCTGATCGGCAACAGCCAGGCTAGCAGCAAGGGAAGTTGAGATAACAACAGTGGGCATACTGAAATGAGCATACTGTTACAACACGTGTTCGTAGTTTTATGAACATATTATGGAGCTGACAGATGCTATGATAAATTTGTATAAAGATATTGTCTGCAGCATAATTTTTATGTATTGCCTTTAAAGCTGAAAGTGTATGTGTCTGTGAGCAAATATGTATTAGCGTACATGCTTTCCTGCCTGCCTCCTTTTCTTTCTTTGGGACACAACATTCTGCCACCTTGGCTTCCCACATAATTAAAAGTTTCTACACATTACTGATATTTGTAACACCTCTTATTTTTGCCATAAAAATGTGTTGCACTATTGAGCTTTCCTTTGGGGGGAAGAAAAACACAAGCATGCACACACACATAGACACACATACACACTTGTGGACTCATGTTCTAAGAGCATGGCCTAATGGTGCATGACTGCCACATTAAAAGAAATGCATTCAGTGATGTCACAAAGCTGGTTGCCTCAGTTGATCTATAATTTGATTCATTAATAAAAGTCAGCTTATTGGTAGTATTCTCGCAAAGGCTTCAAATTATTGCATTTTAAGTAAAAATGGGAGTAAGATGCTAACATCTATTTCTAAACTTTTTAAAAAACTAATCTAATGCAATTATAACACTAGAATCCTCTGCTGAAGTCCCACAAACTTTCGTTCATGATTTGCCATAAGGAAACCCAGCCCCAGCTTTGCTGACTAGTAAGATAAATTTATCTTTACCAGACCCAACTCTCTGCCATTCTGCTAAGTCTTGGTGGAGTAGCTGAATTAAACCCCCCAAGGACTCTTTAAATTGCCAGCTAAGCTTTCTTGGAACCTCGTCACAAATAGGCATTATGTTCTTTGTGAGAAAAATTCGCTCTGCATTTGATCAAACACCTTAGTTGTTTGCTTGATACAGAACCCTTCACTATTTTTTATAATATTCTACATTATTCAGTTTAAAACTCCTATATTCACATTTATATGTTATGTATGTGTATGTATGTTCTTTTATATTATTTTATTTTATTTTATGTTATTTGAGACGGAGTCTAGCTCTGTCACCAAGCTGGAGTGCAGTGATGCAATCTCAGCTCACTGCAACCTCCGCCTCCCAGGTTCAAGCGATTCTCCTGCCTCAGCCTCCTGAGTAGCTGGGATTATAGGCATGTGCCACCACGCCCAGCTAATTTTTGTATTTTTAGTGGAGATAGGGTTTCACCATGTTGGCCAGGATGGCATGGATCTCCTGACCTCGTGTTCCACCCACCTTGGCCTCCTAAAGTGCTGTGATTACAGGCGTGAGCCACTGCACCCAGCCTGTATGTTCATTTATATATGCATAATATTTATATATCCTTTCCTATATACAAGTATATTTGACATTAAAATGGATTATTAAAAGTGATTATGTCTCTGATTCTTGGTTCCCTTGAAATTACTGTATGTAACATTTCCATGTGAACTAACCTGCTTTGTATCAATCCTGCTTGTCCTTTATTGGTATTTTATCAACTTGATTTAATTTAACTGTAGAAATGCTTCAGTTTCCTGTGGAAATTAGATTAGCCAATTGAATTTTAGCTGCTGCAACTTTTTGTATTTAGATGACTTATTAATGACCATGGTAATTTTGTACCTTTTATAACTTTTATTTTTAATTTTTTTAATAGAAGAGAAATACTCTAGAAAGTATTCTTAGGTAAGCCAAATTATTTATTTTGCATGGTACTAACTTTGAGTAGCCTTAAATAATGTCCACTGACATAGCTGTAGTGATATTAGGATATATAAAAAATTATATGATATGCAGTGTTATACACAGGAATATTCCTAGAATAAGAGGATTCAAGAATGTTCTTTTATTTAAAATCCTTGGGTTTTTTTGTTTCGAAGTTCATGCAGTACACCACACTCAAGATTAATTATTTAAATGTGAAAATCTTCCTTAAAACAGAATAGAGGAAGTAAAGTGTTTTATTTCAAAATTACCCAAATTGTAGTACTTTGGGCTACTGAGGTAGAAGGACCTCTCAAGGATAGAAGTTTGAGACCAGCCTGGGCAATATAGTGAGACCCTGCTCTAAAAATAAAATAAAATTAAAAAATTCGCCAGTCATGGTGGTACACCTGTAATCCTAGCTACTCCAGAGGTTGAGGTGGGTTGAAGTAAGAGGATCACTTGAGACCAGGAGTTACGGCGAGGTCTTACCGCACTACTTCACTCCAGCCTAAGCACCAGAACAAGACCCTGCTTCAAAAAAAAAAAAAAAATTACCCAGACTTTAGGATTAATATTAAAGGTATTGAGGGAACATGTTTTAAATTTAACCTTACATAAGCTACAGTTCTTCATGATGGATAACGCATGAGATGACAAACATTGAAAAACATGCTAATCTTCCAACAAGAAGCTCATTCTAGAATAAGTTGAGGCTTTGGGAGATAATATATTTGTGAAAAAAATAGAAAAACAGATTATCGTGTCACAAAAGCGATTATCCTTGTAATGAGAAGCAACCCCAAACTGGTTGTATGACTTTGATATATTTTGATGATTGACTATGCCCAGAACAGCTGATTCAGCAGGGCTGAAGAAATGTAGTTTTGGCAAAGGTGGCAAGAAATTTCATAAACAATTACAAAATCTTATCTCTACCACCTGAAATTAGCAAATATTAAATATTTCTTTGATTTTGAAAGGCCTTATTAATCATTTCTTTGATTTTGAAATGCCTTGTTAATTATTTTTACTGCTAATCATTTGTGCTCTCTGACCAGCATAAAACAGCTATAGCACATTAATGCATCACAAGCAACTGTAACCAAATTAAAGGCCTATAAGTCCTTTTTTTGGTGTTGGAGATTCTGTGCCTATTTCACCTAATGTACTTTTAACTAACCATAAACTAAAAATAGTAGCTTGCTTCTGAAGATGTTGGGTCTCAAACATCAAAACAGAGTCAGAAATGTCCTAGGTGCCCAAACATCTAGAGGGGGGCTCAGCAGATGGGAGTCAATGGAGTCTAGAACAAAGTCTTGGATTAGAGTGGGTTCTGAGTGGAGCATGAAAACCAGATATTTGCAGGCACAGCTGAAGGCTTTGAGGGCACATTACTCCAGCATTTTCCTGGAAATGGCGGTGCTATCATAATGGTTTAGCACTGACAAGTCTTGGCTCATAGCTCTAGCAAGGTAATTTATAGAGAACTTTGAAGTCAGACATACTTGGGTTTGCACATTAAATCTGCCACACTCCATTCGTACTATATCCTAGATGGAGTGGTCCAGAATTCTAACAAGTGAGTAAAATGCCAGATGAAGAATCCGGGCAACATTTGGAAACTACAGGCAGGCAGATAGGCCTGATACTGTAGATCTGATATGAAGCCCTTAGCTCTGGGCTGGGGTTCAGGCATAATAAAGTTCCTAAGGATCATACACTAGTCTAGCCCTCAGTCTTAGAATGGACCTTGGCAACTCTGTGGGTTCTGAGCATAAAGACAGAGAAAGAAAGACTAATGCAGAAGTAGCTTAGAAAACAAAACAAACCCACTAGACTAGGCTGGGTTCTAACAAGTCTTGAAGAAATGCTCAGTTTTCTACTCATGAATGAATTAGCTACTCAAAAGACCCAATGCAGTTGTAGCTCTGCAGTCATTAGTACTTCTAACTATGACTGAGAGGACAGTCTTTGGGTTGCGTGTGTATGTGTGTGTGTGCGTGCATGTGTGTGTGTGTATGTGTGTATGGGAGTAGTGTTCAGCAGCAAGACTGCCAGTTATACTCACTTGTCCTATAAGACCTACCCCTGTTACATCATCTCAGTAATCCTTCCTTGTATCCTCAAATTGCTTTGTCTTCTTTAGGGCCAGCTATTTAGTACTAGGATGTTATTCTTGCTCACAAATAATGGAGAAAGTCATGTAGTTATTTGCTCAATTACCAATAATAACCCAAACTTTTGCATTTAGGAATCCTATCCAAAGACTAGCCAAGGTTAGCTATAGACAAGGAGAGAAAGAAAAAGAAAAAGAAGTTGAAGTTTGTTCTCCAAATTGTGTCTTCAGGCTAAGAGCCAAGTTACACTTTTATTTACATATAATTTCAGTCATGAACAGCATAATTTCATCTTATTTTAAATTATTGGTGCTTAGAAAAGAACAAGTAGAAAAAAAGACTGAAAGTTTTAGTGAATTTCAATTATGTATGGCTTAGCAGCAGTAATTGAAAAGCTAATTTGTTTAGTAATGAACTTTATCTGCAAAAAGAAAAGACAAGACCGCTACTGAATTCAACAGCAATGACTTACTCTCCAGTTTCAAGCAAAAAAGACAATAGAACTTGTCTATACCATTCTTCAGATTGGTGAACATTAATCATGCTTTGCTTTTTTAAAAAACTGCAAGACAGTTGTATTGGCGCAAAGAACGTGTTGATGATCATAATTTTGATTATTGCAGAAAGAATATTTGATGGTTTCTGAGCAAATAAGAGGTGTAGGGCGTTTTCCCAAGAAAGCTCTCTTGAAGATACTTAGGAAGAAAATGCATCATCCTAGATTTCAACCAGTTTCCTTTCTAGTGATGTAGGTAAGATCTGCACAAAAGTACATGTAATATAAAGACAAATGGGGTTATTTGAAGAAGAGTTACAAGTGGTGGTAGTATGAGGAGGATGGAAAGATCACATTTGATGTAGGCCTGGAAGAGGAAAGATGGTTAAGATTTTATCAAGCACGTATAAAGTGATTAAATAGTGATTCTCAATGAGGAGAATTTTTGACACCTCCCCGACCCCCCAAGGGACACTGGCAATGTCTGGAGACATTTTTGTTTGTCACAACAACGGGGATGCAACTGGCATTTAGTAAGTAGAAGTCAAGGATGCCAGTAGACATCCTGCCATCCACAGTACAGCAACAAAGAATGGTCCAACCAAAATTGTCAATACTGTCAATCCTGGAATAAAAAATCATTTCAAGTAGAAGGAAGAATATTCACAAAAGCAAGGCTTGTGTCCTTTGGGAAATGCTGTGTAGTCTAGTTTGCCTGAGGTATAGATTATGTGAAAGAGCATAAGATAAGTGAAGGCTGTAAGGATAGTTTATGAGCGGATGTGGACAGATGTTGATGTCAGATTAAAGAATTGTATTTTCTTATTTGTTGGCCTTCCCAATACCAACTAATAAAATATTTCACTGGATATAATGCAAATTAAAAGAAAAAAACTTTCATTATTCAATGTTATTTCAAATATTCAATAGATTTTGTTCTTTTTAAAAATTTATTTCCATCTCAGTGTAAAGAATTAAAAGGGCCTTTGGAAACATATACAACTAACTCTTTAGAAGAATATTCCTATTATCTGCCAGTTTCCTTCAAACTTACTTACAAAGAATAAGAGATCACTTCCTTAGATAAGTGCTGGGATTCTTCTAACTTAAGCCTTTCATGACTTTCCTCCATTAAATATTTAATTATTTTCAAGGCATTTCATGATTATTTTAATTACACATAAGTAGTACGTAATATCTGTATGGTGCTAACTCATTTTATTGCTCAATCTCCGAAAGCAGCAAGATAAAATATAAAGCTACTTATTTTATTTTCAATTAACTTGTTAAAAAGCTTTAGTATATCTACTTTAGTAAAATTATTTGTTTATAATTATCTGTATGTGTCAGACTATGATAAACAACTTCTTAAGATCAGAGAAACTTTTTATCAGATGATACACCCTTCTTAAAAAGTTTGGCCTCTAATTATAGGATTATATTTATATAAATTACATGCAAGATCATACATCTAGAGAATCCTCATGTGGCTCATATTCTTTATCAATGCCAAAATAACTTTTAAAAATGTATAAGATTATTGCATTAAAGAAATAATACATGGCTGGACCATGTGGCTCACGCCTGTAATCCCAGCACTTTGGGAGGCCAAGGTGAGTGGATCACTTGAAGCCAGATGTTGGATACCAAACTGGCCAACATGGTGAGACCTCGTCTCTACTAAAACTACAAAAATTAGCTTGGCGTGGTAGCTTATGACTGTAATCCCAGCTACCCAGGAGTCTGAGGCACAAGAATCATTTGAATCCAGGACATGGAGGTTTCAGTGAGCCGAGAATGTGCCACTGCACTCCAGCCTTGGTGATAGAGTCAGACTCTGTGGAAAAAAAAAAGAAAGAGAGAAAGAAAGAGACAGAGAGAGAAAGGAAGGAAGGATGGGAGGGAGGGAAAGAGTACATGTCATTGTGAGCACTTGATTTTTACAAATAATCAAAATGAGTTATCTTAAAATCAAAATTCAAATCTTGAAACAATCCATTTTTATATGAAATTAGAAGATAAGAATTTTGTCATGAAATGATGTTTTATCTTAGAATCTATTAATGGACAGTTAAGAAATAAGAAATAGATTTTGTGCAGTAACTGTTCCTTTCGTCAAGTCTCTGCCTTTTTTGGTAATTATTCACATAATAGTGTTTATGACTTTTTTTGGTAATTCTTCTTGACTCTTCTTTATTAAAGTTTACTTTTGGACAGGAATCATAGTGTATTGGTTAGCATTCAGAAAATACTTATGGAATGAGTAACTTTAAAGTAATATTATCTGATTTTTTTATAAGGCAGTTTCCCAAAAGTACACAATATGAAATGCAAAATAAAAATAATGTTAAAGCTTCATGTAAAGCCAATAGAAATGTACTTTTGTTAGGTCCTTAAAAGTAGACCTCACGGATGGTATCTTACAGCAACATGCTAACAGCATGCTCCATCAATAGGTCTATCAAACTATGTGCAGCCGCCTAACAAATTGTAAAATATTGATTGAAAAGATAACATGTCTTTTTAAACTTCACCAGGAAAAAATAGTAAAATTAGAGAATCTTTATTCAGATAACAGAAGATAGCACTTCAATGCATTGTATTAATAATAGAAATATAACAAAATGGAGTAAGAGGATGGGGAGAAATATCGAGATGACTATTTTTGCTGCAGAATTTGCTTCAACATGCTAACTCCAATTGCATCACATTATACAACTGGAATCTACATCAGAGCTTCAAAACTTCAATTCGAAAACTCACTTCAAGATATAAAAACAAGCTTTTGGCAATGCTTTTTATTCAACATGGCCCCTTACTTGCATAGACAAGTTTAATCATTACAGGCATTACCCGACATCCCCCTTTTAAAATCATTTCTCCATCCAATCCTTTAATTCCCAGTGCTTCCTAAATTTCTCACCTCCACTTTCATACTCACTTTTATACTCAGTTGCTACTTTTCTGTAGCTCTTTTTCTTTTATATTAAAAACTATCTAGGCCGGGTGTGGTGGCTCAAGCCTGTAATCCTAGCACTTTGAGAGGCTGAGGTGGGCAGATCACCTGAGGTCAGGAGTTCGAGACCAGCCTAGCCAACATGGTGAAACCCCATCTCTACTAAAAATACAAAAATTAGCCAGGTGTGGTGGTGCGCCCCTGAAATCCCAGCTACTCGGGAGGCTGAGGCAGGAGAATTGCTTGAGTCCTGGAGGCAGAGGTTGCAGTGTGTGGAAATCGCACCACTGCACTCCAGCCTGGGTGACAGAGCGAGACTCTGTCTCAAAACAAACAAACAAACAAAAAAACTATCCAGATTTATCACATCCAGCAAAAACTCAACTTATCCTATCTTGACACAATAGTCCTCCCTAATAGATTTCTCCTGCCTCCATCATCTTCCCTTTCATCTTCTATCCCTTACTTTAATTCTCTACATCGAGTTGGACCTTGGCTTTAGAGGCATATTAAATGCTTCCCTCTATAGAAAATTACCTTCCCTCATGCACCACCTCAAAAATCTAAGCCAAGTTACCTAATTTTAAAAGGAAATGATTATTCATTATTAGTAATGTACTTTAACAATAATTACGATATAAACAGAAATTGTGTGCATTAAATATTATGGTTTTTGATTTTCAAATTTCATTGTAAATATAGCAGGGGAGATGTTACCTATTCTGAAAACACATTTTTACAACGAGGACAACTAAAGCCTAGCTGCTCAGTACTTTTACAAAATTTCAGATAAACATCAGAATTTAGAAATTGCTACTTTAATATTATCTAAGTCTCATTTTACCTACTGGTTATGCTACTCCAGAATTTTTTTAGGATTGTAAAAATCTATCGTCATTTCGTCATTTCCCTGCCCATTGCTTCCACATTTATCCTATAATCTCGCCATCTGTTTCACTGACATGGCAAACCCAGAGGGCAGGCAGCATATCTTATCTGTGAAATGCTGTATGTAAGTGTGGATTCTCTGTCAGCATTTAAAAAATAATAGAACTTCAAATAGGATTGATTTAAGCCTCCCTAGTCAGCAGTTAGTCTTGGTGACATGAATCACTCTTTCAAATGGTAATTTACACCTGTTACCTGCATCCACAGGTTGGAAAATGCTTGCACCTTAATTAATTGCATCCTTGTGATGTGGGAGATTGTATCCTCAACTCTAAGACGGGGAGACTAGGAAATAGAGAATCAACAGCTTTTCTAATATTTCAAAGAAGAGTTTTGCAGAAGAAAATTAGAATTCAGGTCACTTTTCATTGAATGATCGATGAGGTTCTTTAGGAATCTGTGCTCTCATGGGAGAAACATGGTGATGGCATCTCTTCCAGTAAGATATGTACTTGTCCTTAGCTTATGCAGTAGCATCAATTCAATATGACCTCAGCAAACATCTATTTTTTTTTCCTTTTTTTCCTTTTTTTTTTTTTTTTTTTCTGAGATGGAGTCTCACTCTGTTGCCCAGGCTAGAGTGCAGTGGCACAACCTCGGCTCACTGCAACCTCTGCCTCCTAGGTTCAAGCGATTCTCGTGCCTCAGCCTCCCGAGTAGCTGGGATTACAGGCGTGTGCCACCATGCCCAGCTAATTTTTGTATTTTTAGTAGAGACGAGGTTTCACCACATTGGCCAGGCTGGCCTCAAATTCCTGACCTCAAGTGATTCACTCGCCTCAGCCTCCCAAAGTGCTGGGATTACAGGCTTGAGCCACAGTGTCAGCCACATCTATGTTTCTTAATAACACTTTTGCTCTCTGCTTCTGTAGTGGCTGATGTCATCCTCAGAACCAAAGAGCAGGTTGCATGCAAATTACTTTTAGGCGAGCATGACATTAGAATATAATTCCCCAAATGGTAGTGCCACCATATAATTAAGCTACAACTGATGACAAGTATCTGACATCAGATAATCATTTAATAGAGGAAAATGGGAGGCAGTTCATTATTTTAAAGCATGTTTTCTTTAAAGTTCCTTGAGGATGTGGAAGAATTTTCTTGGCATTCAAATGATTTCAAAATGTTTGTGTGTAATTATTTTTTGGCAGGTTTTAGAAATATATTTATGTTAGTGATAAGTGTTTCCTTGGCTGACATCATTAAGTGTTCATAAGTCCTGTAAGTGGACTTTCACCTTTAATTTTTCCCTACCAGAGCACATGTTGTCTGGGTTAATGTGCTTTTTGTTCCTTAAAGTTGAAGAAAATCTTAGGAAGTGCTAAGATAGAAACTTTATAAGGTATTATAAATGTGTTTTACACAAAATGTGAAGGGTTTATTGTTATAATAGCTTAATTTGTACTTTGCTAAGCCTTATTTGGTCTTTTTCACTGAACATAGAAACTGAGAAATTGTAGTTCTTTTTTTTATTTTTGAGATGGAGTTCTACTCTGTCACCCAGGTTGGAGTGCAGTGGTGCGATCTCAGCTCACTGCAACCTCTGCTTCCTGGGTTCAAGCTATTTTCCTGCCTCAGCCTCCTCAGTAGCTGGGATTAAAGGTGTGCACCACCACACCCAGCTAATTTCTGTATTTTTAGTAGAGACAGAGTTTCACCATGTTGTCCAGGCTGGTCTTAAACTCCTGACCTCAAGTTTTCTGCCCAAAACTCAGCCTCTCAAAGTGCTGGGATTATAGGTGCAAGCCACCGTGTCCAGCCTTTACTTCTTGAAGTATAAAGATAATGGTAGATCCCATCTCCAAAAGACTCTGAAACTAACATTTGTACATATATGTGAGGCCAACTTGGTAAATTACAAAGAGAAAATTGAATTAGAGAGTGAACTATATAATGTTCATTCTATCATCAAAAATGTTTGATTATTTATTGTGTGCAAAACACTATACTGCACTAATAGCATACTCTGTTGTGCTTGTAACTCTAAAGTCAGTACGACTTTGAAAATTCCATACCTGTATTAGTTCATTTTCATGTTGCTGATTAAGACATACCAGAGACTGGGCAATTTACTAAAGGAAGAGGTTTAATGGATTCACAATTCCACATGTCTGGGGAGGCCTCACAATTATGGTGCAAAGTGAAAGGCACGTCTCATATGGTGGCAGACCAGAGAAGATAATTTGTGCAGGGAAGCTCCCCTTTATAAAACCATCACGTCTCATGAGACGTATTCACTATCACAAGAATAGTGTGGGAAAGACCCACCCCCTGATTCAATTACCTCCCACCACATCCCTCCCATAACACATGGGAATTGTGGAGCTACAATTCAAGATGAGATTTGGGTGGGGACATAGCCAAACCATATCAATACCTTACTACCGTCTTTACCTCTCCAACATCATCTCCTGCATTTTGAGTTAATGTTATTTAATTGTCTCATGTCATTTTCTGCATTTCTCTAACCCCATCTCTGCCCCGTTCTCTATCCTTGAAAACTCTCGCCTGATCTCCCTGAAATTCAGTTTGTTCATCTGTATATTGGGAATAACAATGTAACCTAAAAATTGTGAATTAAATAAATCCATGAAACATTTTGCTTAATTGTTAGCATATACTAGTTAAGCAGAGATTACTTGCTAATATTTCCATTATTGATATTCAGAGTTCAGCTTAGATATCATGAGCTCTCCTGAAAGGGGATCTCCCAGGTCCCACTACACTGTGTTCATATTTCTATTTGCAAGTCTAGCCACGTTCTATGTTACTGTGAACCTCATAATTGATAAGTGCCTTGAGAATATGGGCCATGTGTTATTTCTTCCTTTATCTTCAATGATTAAAATATTCAAAAGTCTCACATGTTGGAAGAAATGCTCTAGAATATAGACAGATGGCTGATAGTATTGGGAATATTTTACCTTCTCCTGCTGAAAGCAATCATTCTTTCATATCCATTGCTCTCTTTTCTAAAAGAAATGCTGGTGAGTGCACTCTAGAGATATTTAGCCAGTTCTCACTTCTCCCACCCCTTCTCTGCTGTGAGGCCAGCATTTGTGGTGTGGACTTTGCTTTAAATGCTGGAAACCTACAGGAACTATAATATCATAATAGTATGGTGAAAGAAGGAGGCAGCAGTTCAAGTAGACAGGTCTATGTGACAAGTGACAGATAGATGATGGGTGTTTTCTGGTTGATGATCAGAGTTCATTGACACAGAAAGACAGCAACAAGCAATACTTGGAATTCAGGTAGGCAAGTAGATGGATTCAATAAGGTTTGGCAGCAGATGGTTGGGGCCCAGGCCAAGACTCTAGAGAGCAATCCTGACCTACAATTCTAGAATTATGGCTAAGGCAGAGATCTTGTTGTCGAAAATAAATTGCACAATATGGAAAAGACAGGTATTCTCAAGGGGTTAGCCAAACTACTTGCTTCTGGGGAAGAGTTCTGAGGAGATTGTTTGATATCTAGTATTCTAGATCAGTGTTTAAGATTTATCAGTACCAAAGGAAGGTGGCACATGTTTGTTTTTCTTAAATATTGTTCTATATGCTTAGTTCCTGAAGTTTATGTTAAAATTGTATTATAATTATTATTTACATTACCCATGATAAATCAAAACATTTATTGAAATATACTATTAGAATCTTAAAGTGATGAAACCAAATATTTCTCCCTTAGAAGGGTAAACTTAAATATAAGCAAAATAAATACAAAGGTAGCCAGAGGACTATTTGAGATGGAATAAGAAATTATAAAGCAGAAAAAATAGAGTTTACTGCTATCTTATTTTTCATTATAATTTTAATGAATTGTATATCTTCAAAAGATATTATTTTATATTTTTCATTTGTGAATTGTATATACATGTAATTATACTGTATATATATATAATATATTTTTTTTTTCTTTTTGAGACGGAGTCTTTCTCTGTCCCCCAGGCTGGAGTGCAGTGGCGCGATCTGGGCTCACTGCAAGCTCCGCCTCCCGGGTTCACGCCATTCTCCTGCCTCAGCCTCCCGAGTAGCTGGCACTACAGGCGCCCGCCAACACGCCCGGCTAATTTTTTGTATTTTTAGTAGAGACGGGGTTTCACTGCGTTAGCCAGGATGGTCTCGATCTCCTGACCTCGTGATCCGCCCGCCCCGGCCTCCCAAAGTGCTGGGATTACAGGCTTGAGCCACCGCGCCCGGCCTATACTGTATATATTCTGTGACTTGATTTCTTCATCAGAAATTCTGTTTGTGGGATTAGTCCATGCTGATGTGAGTAGCTATAGTTCCCTGATTTTCAATTTACGTTGTATGTTATTGGAAAACATTGTGATAATTTACTTATCAATCCTTCTATTGATGGACATAAGAATCCTTTCTGGTTCTTTGCTATATTTATCAATGCTCTTACCTACACTTTCTTGCATCATTGTATGATCTTTGTATTTACAAGTTCCAGGCCACATAAATCTGCTGTTAAACCTGAGGTAAGTTACTCTAAGTCGAAGACTCCTTGTGTGTATCATAGGAATGACAGCAGTAACTTACCAGATAGTGTTTTCAAAGAGTAAATTAGCATATACCAAGTGCCTAATACAACACCTGCCCATAAGTGCAAAGCAAATATTAGCTATTATTAATAGTATTACTCAAAAGCAATGAAATAATTTCTGTAAGAATTATCAACTCTAAATACCAAAAAAAAAAAAAAAGCTCACATTTCTGCTCAGTGTGGTTTAAAGCACCAAAATCAAAGATTCAATTTGGCATTCTCCTTTAGTATTTTAGAGTTCACTGTACTTTTGTGACAGTGTTAGGATATTTGAATGTCCGTCTCAACTCCTTCTACCATCAGATGCAAATATTAGAGCCTCTCTAAAGGCTGAAAGCCAATTGAAGGGTCCTCCTCATTAAGAAGAAAGAACTTGTCTTGAAGTAAAATAGTCTTTTGGGTACAGTTTATAGTGTTGTTGTTTTGTTTTGTTTTGTTTTAGAGATGGGGTCTTGCTATGTTGTCCAGGCTGGAGTGCAGTGGCTGTTCACAGGTGTGATTGTGGTGCTCTATGGCCTTGAATTCCTGAGCTCACACAATCCTCCTTCCTCAGCCTCCCAAGTAGCTGGGACTACACGCACACACTGGGACTTTGCCCAGCCACAGTTTATAGTCCTGCTGCCTCTTCTCTACAGTGCCCAATCATAGCTCCCAATAGCCACTGCTGATTAATCCCTATTCTGATCTCTGGAACAATATAAGAGTATTCCTTGACTCTACACATTCTAACTTTTCTAGAAGAGCAACTGGAAGGCTTATGTGTTTTCTAACTGTTTTGCTGGTGTATGTATGTATAGGCACAGTTCAAAACGGAATGAAAACTCAGCCACATTTCCTCTTAAGATCACGGAGTAAATTATAAGCAATAATCTGATGATTATGTCTTCAAAACAAAATAGGTAAATTTAATTAATATCAAGCCAATAGACAGAACTTCTAGATGTCGCAAACTAAGATTGTTCTCCCCTCATGTAGAATCTGCACTCAGTTTAAAGGTTATGGACTTAGATACAAACAGGGGGCTTCAGAAAGGGGTTCTAAGATGATATAATGCTGCCTTCTTTATCAGTAGTGCAAATGCCCAGAGCTGAATATTTGTTTTACTTTGTTTAATCAAATCAACTTTATTGAAATAATGTGCATAATTTACATTCAATTAAATGCACAGTATGTTTTTCGATGTATACTGCTGTGTGTTTTGACAACTCTATATACCTATATAACCACCACTCCAATCAGGATATAGAATATTTCTATCACTTTAGGAAATTTCCCTGTGCCTCCTTTGAATCCTCTCTTCCATTCTTCCACACTCTTCCCTGACTCATCTGGGAATCACTGCTCTGATGTTTATCACCATCTTTTAGTGTTGACATTTCTTGAACTTCATATGAATGGAAGCATGCTGATGTAAACTTTATCTGGCTCCTTTTGCTCAATTAAATGTGCATGGTGTTCATAAAGGGAAAGGATGTTTTTAAATTGATTTTTGCTATAAAATTACATTCACTTAAAATTTGTACATGTACAATGATTTAAATAATAAGGTTATTTCACTTTTGAACTAAGGTTCAAAGTGATATGTTGAATCAGTTGAAATAAAGGATAATTGATTTCACTTCGGTATATAGGGCATATTCACCATTAATCAGAAACTAAAAACATTTCTTGAGTTTAGGCCAGGTTGGCCAAGTAAAAATGAAGCAAAAATGTACTCATTCAGCAGTTCGTTAGGTAGGCCTTTACTGATCACATGTTAAACCATCCTCAGAATTCAGTGATGTCCTAAAAATATGAACAATTTGAGTTAAAAAAAATTTTTAAGACCCAATTTGCCCAGATAAATCCCCTCTGGCATATTTTGTTGGTTTAGAAACTAAAAATCAAATTAAGAAAAGCTAAATCATCTGCCAGTTAGTTACTAAAAGTGTTTTCCTGCTTGCCACCATTCAAATGATGTGTGTGTTGAGAAAAAAAAAAAAAAAACCTGGACCAGAAAAGCACATGGGGATACAGAGTTGTGGAAAAACATTGAAAAATGTTTGTCTACTTTCTGAGAAAGGAAAAGTACAATTGGTTTTTGACAGTTCTGACTTCTGTTTACCGAGGCTTGCATTATAATCTCCATCATTAAAATTCTGTAATATTACACAAATTTGGAAAATCAACTCTATAAGGGATTTAGTTTTATGCTTGCTCATCCATTTATGTGAGTCTCAGGATGAAATTCTACCAGTACATCTTCCTGAAAGAAGGTGCAATATCCATTTTCTTCTGAAGTGTCTCTTCTCATGGGAGTTACCTAGTGTATGGTACTAACTGCTTTTAGAATTGTTTGCTTGGTTATTATTCTGGGGATATTTTTTGAGTGATGAAAATATTTTAGAAATACATTGGCTTAGTTTTCAAATACTGGTATTTTATTTTTATTCACCTTGCTTTCTTCTACTTGGTGTACTTTAAAGAGCATGCTCCTTGCTTAGCATGGTGAAATGCAGTCCCTGCTGATTATCATGGCTGCAATTGTCAACTTCACAAGTGAAAATCAAACCACAGACTCCTAAGTGCTGGAAGCCATGTAATTCTAAGCAAAATCCTGAAGAAGCACGACACAGAAGGCCAGTTAAAGTTGCCCCCCCCTTGCATTGAGCAGTCCTACAAAGAAAAGAATTGTCCCCAACTAGACCATTGTTTCAGTTGGCATTGCTTTGGTAGTTATGTACATTTTCATTAGGGCAGGGCAATTTCCCCTCGAACAGGCTGTTGCAATTTGCTTATGTAGCATTTTCATCCAATCAATATGCTTCTTTATGATGAAGATGTAGAAATGCCACCAACTGGCTTGTGCTGTTTTTTTTTAAATGCTGCTTTATAAAAGCAACTTTTACTATTTCTAAGGAATAAATGTCATCCAAGGTGCATAAAATAAACCAAGAATTTTAAAAAGTTTTGTGTTCATAGAAGTGAAATATTTTTTCCTTCAAGAGAGTTGTGTGCAACAGGGGACAAATTGTAGCAATGGGAGTAGGAAAGTTAATCAAAAAGGTAATCATGTGAATCCAGGCAGCATTCCCTCTGCAACAAGATACTAGTGTTTCTGATCAACAAAGTACTCAGTGAGTTAGGGCACTGAGGTTTTCATCAGCTGAGTGTGCAGCCTCAGTAATGTAGAAATGCAGAGCACTCATTCATATCATTTGAATGAGCATGTTTCAAGGCTTGAGTTTTATTCATATGTTTGTTTGATTGATTGTCGTTTTCTCTCATCCCTGTTTTCTAGATAAGATAGGAGGATAGCAAAGTCAAGCAATGCTTATCCTTCTAGTCATCAAATTAGAGTAACAGCAGTGAATCAGACACTCTTGTTATAAAGACCAACCATATATTTTTTCCCAGTAGAATTCTCCAATCTCTTTTTGATCTTTGCATGCTGTATTAATGACTGTTAATTACATTGACATGGAGAATATTTGATTTTTTTGGTGAATAGTGTTGCAATAATTTATCAAAACTATCATGCGTGTGTGTCTATATGGGTATAAGTGTGTGTGTTTTATATTTATGAATCATTTATGCAGATAGTTTCAAGAAAAGGGAGTGTTGTAAGTTAACTCCTAACTTAGTTTCTTTGGGGTCCTGTGCGAAGCATTGGGGAAGGATTAGATATTGAAGTCGAACTCAAAAATTTTACTCTTTAGGGAGAGACAATTGCACAAAAATAAATGTGATGTATAGTAAAGTGTAAAATCTACCATATGAGAAATGCAGATATTCAGTGGTGGATAACATAAAAAAAGAGATTGTTTTCAGCAAAATAATGTGCATACAGTACACCATACTGTAAAGTTTGGTGTCTTGTTCAGTTTTTTGTTCCTTTAACAGAATACTTGAGACTGGGTAATTTATAAAGAAAAGAAACGTATTTATTATTGTTCTAGGGGCTGGAAAGTCAGAGGTTGAAGGACTACATGTGGTGAGGGCATTCTTGCTGCTACAGAGTCCCAAGGCAGCACAGGATATCACATTCTGAGGGGCTCACAGGAGACAGCCAAACTGGCCTATATAGTGGCCCATTCCTATGATAACCAACTCACTCTCTTGATAATGCATTAATCCATTAATTCATGAATCCGTGAATGGATTTTTTCATGGGGGCAGAGCTTTTATAACCCAATCACCTCTTAAAGACCTCATCTCTTAATACTGTTACACTAGGGATTAAGTTTCAACATGAGTTCTGGAGGAGACAACTATTCAAACCATAGCATCTGGCATAAAATAATGTGCTGTAATGAACATATGCATGCATGTATCTTTATAATGGAATGATTTATATTCCTTTGGGTATATACCCAGAAATGGAACTGCTGGGTCAAATGGTATTTCTGCTTCTAGGTCTTTAAGGAATTGCCGCACTGTCTTCCACAATGGTTGAACTAATTTACACTCCCACCAACAGTGGAAAAGTGTTCCTTTTTGTCCACAACCTCTCCAGCATCTGTTGTTTTTTGACTTTTTAGTAATAGCCTTTCTGACTGGTGTGAAATGCTATCTGATTGTGGTTTTGATTTGTATTCTCTAATGATTAGTGATGTTGAGCTTTTTAAAATATTTTTAAACATTTTGAACATATTTTAAACATATATTTTAACATATTTTTAAAATATGTTTGCTGGGTGTGTGAATGTCTTCTTTTGAGAACCCTCTGTTCATGTTGCCCTTTGCTCACTTTTTAGTGGTGTTGTTTGTTTGTTTGTTTCTTGTAAATTTGTTTAAATACCTTGTAGATGCTGGACGTTAGACATTTGTCAGATGGATAGATTGCAAAAATTTCTCCCATTCTGTAGGTTATTTGTTCACTCTGATAATAGTTTCTTTACTCTGATAATAGTTTATTTTGCTGTGTAGAAGTTCTTTAGTTAATATTTTCAGGAGGTTAAAAGAGGATGAGGCTGAGCAGTTACTAAGTTTATAAAGGAGATCACTGTAAGCCTTCAAGACAACTGCTTTGTCATGGTAAATGCATAGGCTAAAGTGTAAGGAACTTAAAATTAAATAGGAGCTGAGAAAATGGAGCTGGCTGGATGTAGTTTACCTTTCTCTAAGGATATCTAATGATAAGAGAAAGAGAGAAGATGGCAGCTTCTGGTGTAACTTATGCCTAAAAGTGGCAGTCTCTTACAGACAACTTCTGTTTATTTAAGTACATAAATAGGTAAGTAAGTAAGTAAATAATAGTGGTGCCTACCATTAAGACACAATGAGGAGAGGGTTCATTCAATATAACAGATGCCACATTTTAGGGGGCTGGAAAGAAATTAGCAGGTTATGCAGAAAGCCAGGCATTCTCAGGATTAACAAAGTGGACTCTGGGATTTTTATACAAAGCTGTGCAGAGAAAAGTCAAAACTTACACACATGTCTGTGGGCACACATTTTAATACTATAACTGTGGCTTTTTTGCATTTATATATTGTAAATTTTATATCCTATATTTCTTTAAGCATAAATATACTATGACAACAAGGTATTATGGCTTTCTCCCTTTTCATTTTTTTAAATGTAATTATCAGCAGGAAGAATGCATTCAACAGACATAGAATATTGATTTCATTTTTCATTGATTGACATTTCTGTGTTTTCTTATGCTAGGAGGCTAACAACTTTCAATTTTATGTATTTTATCTAGATTTTTAAAATACAATAATGATTTGATATATGTGGGATAATACATTACTACCATGTTTGTGCGCTAGAGTTATTCTAAAGTACTAAGCAGTGAAACAAAAATGTGAGTGTTGTTAGTAATATAATTTGATGTTTTAACAAACAATAGTAACAAAAATCTCTAAATTAATTAATTGGTTCTTTTAATAAGCTTGGAGTCATTTCTTGGGAAAATAAATACAAGATTCACTGTAGCTGTCTTTTCTTTTCAGGAGGAGGGAGATAAAGTAAGTTACTTTTATGTATTTATCAATTTTCCCCAAGTTGAAACACAAGTAACATACGACCTGCAGTGACTTTTGGACCCTGACTTATCTGCCTCAGGTTTAATCTCAAGCTATCAAGTTTTGGAGAGTCTCCTAAGTATTTTACTTTTATTCATTTTATTTATATTTCTTTTATGGCCTAGCAGAAACATGAATAACCAGTTAGAATTTTTAGGAAGTAAGCCAGCATATTAACGAATGATTTGTAATTTCAAGGTAGTTTATTAATTTATTCTAGCATGGTGATGACACAGAAATTACTGTGACTTTAGAAAAGAAAATTAATTTGAGCTTTAGAGTCTGTTTTCTTGCTTTCTTAACTTCTGGTAATTTATCTGAAGTGGAATCTCTGATGCTCTGGTCTTTCTGATGTGTCTTGTCTCTCTTTTTTCTTTTTGCACTTTTTTTCCTAGGAATTTGTATTTCAATTGCAAACCTTCTTTGATATCAGGTTTCAGGAAGTAATTGTACACAGTATCTCTCTCTGTGTCTGTGTATGTGTGTCAAAGGGACAATATGAAGAGCCAGAGAGCCATTTCTGTAGTGAACATAAAGGTTCTAGACTGAATACTAAATCAAGAGATTCACAAAACACTTACACTGGGCATTCCGTTCCTGCTGTCAGAAGTCATAACATGATAAGGAGAACGGTAGCTGATGCAAATGATGGTAGCATGTTTTTGAAATATTTGATCAAATGCAATTCCTGATTTGCTACAGTTTTGGATGGCTACATGTTAATAAAGTATTTTTGGTTGAAATTCTTAGTAACCAATCGATAACGCTCTTCATAAATTCGATTATTGCAACATATCTCTCCTGTAGTTATAAATCCGGTACTACCCCATCTGTATCCTTGCATTAATCTGATAGTAAGTATTACAAAGGCTGCCTTTGGAGGACAAGTTTGAAGAACCAGTGTGAACAGTTCTTACACTGCACTTTTATTTTTCGAATCATACTGATTCTGATACATGAAAGAATGTCAATTTTACCTGCAGCATTCTTGAATAGGTAGCTGGTGCCAAATTTCAGTAGCATCCTCAAGAGGGCACTGTCACCTGTTTAATATACTGTATAATTTGTATCCTTTTATTAAGACGCCATGCAATACTCAGAGTTACTTGAATCTATTTTTATCTGAAATGTAATCATGCATTCTTTGCATCATCCACAACCCTGCTATCTACAGCAACTTCCCCTGTCCATTGTTACAGACCATGGGTTGACTTGTATATCTGTATACAAGTTTTATATCAGTAACATTTTGTAGATTGATCCACCTAGGCTAAATAGTCCAGTCTAGGTCTGTTTAATAAGGATCTTTCACAACACCCCCACTTAATATTAATTTTTCCCTTTTCTTATTAAAATAAATTTTATGTAAGTTATCTTACTTTTCACCATATTTATACACATGCCATGTTTGGCTCTGGAGTCAGATTTCTTGGGTTTAAAATACCAGATCCATCAGTTAGACTATGTGATATGGACGAATGACTTCTCTTCTTGGGTTGTTAAGAAGATTATATGAGTTATATATGTACAATACTAAGCTAATCTCACTAATATAATATACTTTGAAAGTTCTCTGTTGCATTTGCCATGACTCAAATAATCAGGCTTACAGTTTGTGAAATTTAGTTGAACTCTGATGATTGAAAATGTTTAATTTTTTTCAAAATGTAAAGGATGCTTTCTATTTCTCAGACATAGAGTTTAAAAATCTCAGTTTTTTTAAGCATTTCCAAAAGTATACACACACGTGCAAGTATTGTTTTACAGAAATTCTGTTCTAAGTGACTTAGATTTAATTATTCAAAGAGGCCGAATCTATTGAGTTAAATATTCCAAAGCATAACAAATTAAACATTTTGAAATCAATTCTTTTTGTGGAAATGTTACTTACATCCATCATATTAAAGGTTTGGAGATTTTTTGCAAATACCACTTGAAAGGAAAAATCAATTAGTTCTAATTTTCAGTTTGCACAGAAATAGCTGTATATACATTATAAAACCAACATAAGCATTTTTAAGTGCAAAGAGGAATTGTTTATTTAATAATTGTTATAAAGGGATAAATGAGAATGAGAGGACACAGTTGCCGCTATACCATTCTGTATATAATAGTGCTTAATTGTATATAATTTTGATAGATTTGAGTAGTTAAGTTTTAATGTTCTCAAGTTCACTAAAACACAAATTTTTTGTTTTTTTTTTAAATATGTTCAATTTCCAAGTAGTTGAAACTTTCCTTTGTCTCTGATTACACAAATACCACAAAATAGCAGTTTTAAAATCAGATTACATGGACTCAAAATCTTCTCTAAGATTAAATTCATGAATAACTTCATGTGGATTTCTCCTCAGCTGCTGTTGTGGTCAAATGTTCAAATTACCCCCACATGTATACACTACCCTATAGCATGATTGCCAATTTGTAAGCTCCTAAGTGCAAACCAGTGGTCTCAAAACTTGCTCATCATTTCATCTTTTTTTTTAATTCAGAAATCATAAACATTGGGTCATGTACAGCTGCATCTTTTGGACAAATGCTCACTGTCATAGGAGCCACCATCCCTGCCTTTCCCTGATTATCTAACTTCTATTGACTCCATAGGAGTCACACAATTGTCATTTCTCCCTTCTCAAAATTTACTTCCATTTGTATCATAAGAGAAATACAGTAGGGGAAAAAAGAGAGACTATTCAGTTTTTTGATTGATTGCTTGGCTGACTGATTTCAGAGCTTTCTTTATGAGTTTCTTATATTTACATTTAGAAATTGATGTTGCTTTGTCAAGTTTGTCATATTTAATTAGCTCGCTCTCATAATTGTGAAGATAAATATAGCTAATGCCTTTACCTATATTTTATTCATCTTGATCATTTTCTTCCTTGAGGCTGCTATTTATTTCTGCAGTCATAAATGACTTGAGAGACAAGATTTAAAAAGCGGTAAGTTCCCACTTGATAGGAAATCTGTTTGGTTTAATCTGTAGTGATTTCTTAAATTAACATTTTTAAATGTCCACATGCACAGATGACTTGTGGGTTATTTATACATTTTTAATCATAATAAATTTTACCTTATGGTTGCATAGTAATTATACTCCTCAAAACTTTAATTAGGTAATTATCTATATGAGTATTTGTTAGAATATTAGTTCCATAAAGAAAGGAACTTTTTCTTCTCCTTTCATATAATCGTATCTCTACTATCTAGTTAAAGATTGGTACAGTAAATATTTTTCAGAAAATATGTAAAATAAAGTTATTATTAATTACTAAATGCTGTTAAATGACAAGAAAAAGAATATCTCAGGAATCTTGAAAGGTAGAGAATTAATGAGAGATGTTTCTGGATTTCTTTATGGCTATACTCAGTCCTCAAACAAGAAGGTGTACATCTATCAAGTCCAAAAACAAGTTAACAATCATAGTATCACAATTTTGGGTAAAATTTAGTCATTCTGTTTTCAATAAAGATTACATCCCACTAAGGCATGTAAATATTGACACTTTCTAATCCATGGCAATATAATTATTTTTAGTCTTCAGGCTTGATGCCAGTAGAATCTTTCCATGTCAGTAGAATTCAAGACTAATTTGCTGTGATTAGCAAAGAATTACTTTGCAGGCTTTCTATTCATTTATGCAAGGACAGACCTGTTAATTCCAACTCACTGAATTTATATGGGATGCCCACAAAAGTCCTTGGAAGCCTCAAGTTTTTACTACAAATAGTTGATTTTTCCATATGCCAGATACTCAGCTTTTCAGGAGAAAGCATCCCACTAGTACTGTTGAAAAGAGAGAGAGAAAAAAAAGGCAAAGCTTAATTCTGTAAGTAAGGTTGCTATTGCCACTCAACAAAGGAAATCGCACTTAACCCACTGCAGTGTAAGCTCTTCTTCCAAACAATCTAGAAAGAACATTATATCAAAATGTTGTCCTAGCAGAGCTCCACAATGTTAAAGAACAAATTACCCTTTGAGAATAAAAGTATAGTCAGGATAAAGACAACTATGATGATATGTATAATTCAACTGTAAACCAGAAACAGAAAAACAAGCTGTGGATATCATTTAAAAGTAATTTTTTTAAATCATACTTTAAGTTCTAGGGTACATGTGCACAATGTGCAGGTTTGTTACGTATGTATACATGTGCCATGTTGGTGTGCTGCACCCATTAACTCGTCATTTAACGTTAGGTATATCTCCTAATGCTATCCCTCCCCACTCCCCCCACCCCACAACAGGCCCCGGTGTGTGATGTTCCCCTTCCTGTGTCTATGTGTTCTCATTGTTCAATTCCCACCTGTGAGTGAGAAAATGCGGTGTTTGGTTATATTGCTACTTGAAAGGGGCTCCAAGGCAGGCAAGCAAAAGTGAGAATAGAGTAACTGTGAGTGTTATGGGTAAGCATAACCCATTTCTTCAAAGTCATTATTAGAGTGTGATTTAGCAGTTCAATAGGAGGTATAGGCCCTAGTTAGGAGGAACCAGTCATGGATATGCAAGAGTGACACAGACAATGTGGGGCAGCCCGGGAAGCAACAGGCAAGAAATAAACTACGTTTCTTTCTCTTGCTAGTAACAGGGATAGGGCTCAAATTGTTAATATTGATTGTATCTGTTAATTGCACTGTAAGTGACAGAAAACTTGACCCAAATTAGGTTTAAGTACAGAGAAATTCATCAGATTAGGTGTCTGAAAAGTTTGGAATTTGATGTGGCATGGCTGGTTACAGGGTCAGATGCAGTCATCAGGGCCCTGTTTGACGCTCTTCATCTCTTGGTCTCTCTTTCCATCCTCAGACACGGTATCTTTCTGTGATTAAAATATGGTACCTGATAGCCATTCCAGCATAGTCACATGGTCTCCAGTGAAGTCACATGGACACACCTGAACCAATCAATTTGATGAAAGATAATATATTCTGATTGGCTTAGGCCCAAATCAAATGTCTACCCCAAGCTTAGGGATGGAATTATCTCTGCAGACACATCATAGCCTAAAAGCTGAAAGGGGTAGTTTTCCGAAGCAAAATAGTATATTTACACTAAAAATAGGGGAAGTGGATTCTGAGCGGCAAAAACACAAATGTCTACTTTATTGGTCAATAAATCAATAATTACAGAGAGATATGGGCATATCTCTCTGACTGTGACACAAGGTGCGGGACTCAGCAGTTCCTTTTGAAGTTCCCTGTGTTCAGTCTATACTTTAGCTTCAAGAATATGCTTCAGCAAGAAGTAGACAGAGAAGAGTACCCTCAGGCAGGCTTTTGCCAAACACTGGATTTGTGTCAGATTCATTGCACATCAATTTCAAGAAACAACTTATAAAAATATCCTGGTTTTGGAATTGGATGTTGATTCTATTATCATTGTACTCTGCTAGGTAGACTACAATATTATTATTTGTTATACTGACAATATGCAGGTGGGGGCAAGTCTGGAAAGTAAATTTTACATGACACAATAATTGTACTGACAGTTACATTAGCTCAGAAATAAAATAGAATAATGGGGAAAAATAAAACTATATATACTCAGAGTGCAAGGACAGTCTTCTGTTCAGAGATTTTTTGTTTGTAAAAGACGTCTTCTAAATATGATCCATGCTTTATTGTGGATGCCCTTGTTCAAGTATTGATTAGGCCTGTGGACATTAATGACAATAATGTGATGTAAAAAGATTTTATGGTAAGCCTCTCATAATTTACTGAAATGATATTTATACTAAAGAGGGATGTGAAAATTTGTCTTGCCATTTCTAAGAAGCACATCTTTATAATTAAGTTACCTCTCCTTCTACACTCACAGGACAAAAATTGGTATAATAAAATAGATAACATTTGAAGGATACTTTAGAATTCACAGAAGAGCTTCAAATACTTTCCTCAAAAATCCTGTGAATTCATGTATTGATTCTGTATTTTAGAGATTGATAATAGGACTGAATATATTTCCAGGGGTGACTTTGCTGCTTCACATTGTCTATCCTTTGCTATGCTCGTGTATTTCAAAAAGGGTGTTATTTGTGAATAGCACCTGAATCTTAGTCACTTAGTTCACATAATTATTTATCTATTTAACTGACTAACTATTTCACTATTTATGTGATTTTTATTGGATCTGCCTTGGTAATTCCAATTCTTTCTTCAAAATATTGCCTGTAAGCCACTCTTTGTTTAAGGTCTTCCTTGAATCCCCAAGCCTTGTCTATCATCACAGCCCCACTGTACAAGCATCTGTTAGCGTGTCTCACTCTATTATAATGATGTGTTTACATGACTGTTTCTCCAACTGAACTGTGAGTTTCTTGAAGACAGAGACCATATCCCCTGCATCTGTTTATCTTTTGTTACTAGAGCTCCAGGAGTGGGGCACCTGAAGGTTAACCAATCAGTGTTTGATGAACTAATGAATGAATCATACACACCAAAAACAGAGCAGCAGAACTATAGGATACTGTGACTTACTGAGGCATAGTGAAGCTACAGATAAATAATCTAGCTTCCAGCCATAGAATAATAATCCTTGGATTTTATATGTAGGTTTTTAAAAATTGTTTCCTCATAGTTAGAAGTTGCCATTCTACAATTATATTACAGCTTGATTCTATTTCTTTATTCAAAATTAAAACCCTTAAATAATGCCCTTTGTTTTAAATTTAATTCTTAACAAGTAAAATAAAACAGCAGTAAATCACGTGTTTATAATGGGTAGCAGCAGACCTTAAACCTTCACAGCATAAAAATAGCAGTCTTGAGTTGCTAACACATCAGGTATGCAATCTTCTGTAGAAGAATACTACACATTGTCTTAAGTAGGAGCAGACTTGATCTTCTCAAAACCAAAGCATTGCTGGGTGTGTGTGTGTGTGTGTGTGTGTGTGTGTGTGTGTGTGTGTGTGTGTTTGGGGGTAGGGGAATTGTTCATGATATTTCATTTATTTAATATAGCTTCAACAAATAATAGATGTCCTCTAATTTTGTGACATTTATCCTTGAATATTATGACATTCATTTGCTTATCAGTGGTATTCTGATGAACTATTTTTCTGTGGTTTCATTGAAAGAGTTGATTGGTAATTTTGTAAATATCTGAATTAAGTGTTAAGGTTATAGCTTTATATAATAATAGAAGGCTAATGGTGCTCTGTGGTTTGTTACTATATATAATGTCCCATTTTTTTGTTCTCTATTTTATTTTGTTTAAGGCATTAGAGAAGTGTTGACTTGAAGTGATGTTGGAGGAAATGATTTATCATGCCTGTTCCTTATCCACTTTAGTTTAAGCAAAAGTGTCTTCTATACACAATAATCCTAGTGCCAGTGTTTTGAGTCTTTGCTAAACTGATACAGAATTCTGTCTAGTCTGAGTAACATCAAACTTTAAGTAGTAATATCATCCACACCACTGAACATTTTGAAACTACACAAAGGAATTATCACCATACTATTGAACAAGAATTTACAGACTCTTGACTTGGAGTTTACAATTCAGTTGGGGCTTTTTTAAAGTTTTATTGAGAGGTGGTAGATTAAATGATGCAATGAATTCAATCCAAAGATCATTCTGTAATGAAAAGATTTAAAATATGTCTTTTTCTTTAAGGACATAGAGTCCCATTTACCTAGTCTTTACCCTCAAGCCATTGTCCCAAATCAAAATGGCTCTTTAAGAAATAAAAATATAGTAAGTGACTGGAAGTCAGAAAAATCATACCAAGAACAAGTGATCCTGAAAAATCTATCTGCATATGCAATTATAAAAGGAGCCTTGTTTCTGACACACAGCAAACTTTGTTTAATATTATGAGCTTCTGCTGATGCCAGCATCTGACTATTTGGTTTATCTGTTCATAGGAATCACTTGTGTGACATTGAATTTCAAACTATTCTAAGGAGAAGAGTAAAAGAAAATAATATAATCAAACCTTGTCCCTTCAGAATAGAGATTTTCATAAAGTATTTTTATTTATGTAACAATTTTTTCTCCCTTTTCTCTTCAACTTTTCCTTACCCCCTTTTAAGTATTTTAATGCTATGGTGTGACTGCTATCTATTCATCATGAGTCAAATTACTTTTTTTACCAGGGTTTTCTTTAATGGCTTTTTTTGAGAAATCAGATGCCAGATTCCTCTCTTTGTGCCAGTTAGGATACCTTTTTTGTTGGCAATTTGTGATTTTTCTTTGCAAATGCTAAAAATTAAATATGATGTATAAAAGCAAAAAGGGAAGCCACATACTGCGTTTTATTTTCACACCCATCAATGTTCGCACATGCTCTTTCAGAGCACCCCAACTTGTCTTCTTGCCTCTACCTCACCTCACTTCCAGAGTTCTGCATACCCATCACCAGGCTAGTCCTGTGAAAACATCATTTTCAAAACACTACCCCCTACCCAAAGTCCTTCTTCACCCCTAGTCATTTAGACTATCCCAACCTATCTTTCTAAACTTTACATCCTGTCCCCCAAACATAACTTAGTTATTTTTCTTGCTTCCATGCATTTGCTTCTGCTGTTTCCTCAACTTATGGTACATCATCCTTCTGTCGAGGCCACTAACTTTGATTCTTTACATCCATCAAAACTCAGTTTCAGTAAGGTGTCCTGGCTCACACCTGTAATCCCACTACTTTGGGAAGCCAAGATGGGAGGATCACTTAAGGCTAGGAGTTGGCAGTCAGCCTGGCCAACACAGTGAGATCCTGTGCCTACAAAAAATGAAAATGAAAAATAAAACTCAGTTTGATTTCTTTATCTGCTGCTAAGTCATCTCTGCTCCTCTGAGGTCACTGTACTCTCTTTTTACTATGACTTCATGACCCTCTGCATGGTACACTCACTCACTGTTCATCACGTATATTATTGTCCCACATCCTTTTATGTATTTATGCTCTGTCCTTAAGCTAAGTTTTACTTTATTGGAGTTGGTAGTTACATATTATGATTCTTTTGATTTTCCCATACCATTTAAGAAAGTATATAAAAGAATATATAAAAATATATTATATATAAAAAATAGGTTACTAAACTAAAATTTTCTGGTTATTTGAAATTATTTTCAGCAGCAATGATAATACATACACCTGGACCCTGGAACAACTTTTTTTGTTGTTTTTTGAGACATGGTCTTGCTCTGTCGTCCAGACTGGAGTACTGTGCCATAGTCACAATCAGAGCTCACCGCAACCTCTACCTCCCAGGCTCAAGCAATCCTCCCACCTCAGCCTCTCCAGTAGCTGGGACTACAGGAACATACTACCATGCCCAGCCAATTTCTGTGTTTTTGTAGAGACGGGGGTCTCACCATGTTGCCCAGGATGGTCTCAAACTCCTGAGCTCAAGCAATCCACCTGCCTCAGCATCCCAGAGTGCTGGGCTTACAAGTTTAAGCCACCACGTCCAGCCCTTGGAACAACTTTTGATCCCACAACCCAATCAGCTTCTTGGGAATAATATGTGAAATCAAAGCAGCCACAACAAATTTAACATACACCACGAGGGCTGAAAATTATTAACAGGTCCAAGTTAATACGTCCCCAAAGGGTTGATGATTATTAATTTTGCAGCTGGAGTTCCACAACAAGCAAGAATATACAAACTAACCTCTTACAGGGAGCAAGAACATCAAAATGTGAAAGATACCACTAGTTTCAACCACATCAACTTTCACAGAAGAGATGTTGCTTTTTGAACATCTAGATCTGGTGCTTCTAACACATTGGAAAATTCTTTTAGTACCTCCATCCTGTGTAAGAAGATGAGAAAGTAAATGAAACATTTATCTTGATCAAATTCAAGGAAGTAATCTGAATACCATGAAATCAACTAAAGATTTCTATTCTTGGTGCCATTATATGATAAAGGCAGAGTGATTAAAGATGTCAAACAGGTGTATTAATATCTGGTCTAGTATGACCTCACTTCTTTTTTGTTGGTATCATTCAGGTTAAGTTGTCTGCAGGTTTATTTTTAGAACTTAATTCATTGAATATTTTCTTCACATAGCATCTTTTTTTTTTTTTGAGATGGAGTCTGGCTCTGTCGCCCAGGCCGGAGTGCAGTGTCGCAATCTCAGCTCACTGCAAGCTCCACCTCCTGGGTTCACACCATTCTCCTGCCTCAGCCTCCTGAGTAGCTGGGACTACAGGCGCACGCCACTAAGCCCAGCTAATTTTTTGTATTTTTAGTAGAGATGGGGTTTCACCGTGTTAGCCAGGATGGTCTTGATCTCCTGACCTCGTGATCCGCCCGCCTCGGCCTCCCAAAGTGCTGGGATTACAGGCGTGAGCCACCGCGCCCGGCTAGCATCTTTTATTTAATAACATTTCTTCATGTTGAGTTTATGAAATCTATCCACCTGCCGTAACTTTAGTTTCATCCCATTTCATGTTATTTACTAACTGCTGTCATGATCTTATGTTGGCTTGCTTTCTTCTTCTTTTTTATAGCATTACCTCTAAGGGTTTTGCTCCTAGGTGTTTTTAGTAACTTATGAATAACAAAGCATTTATATTTCATAGTAGCAAATAAGGATTTGACATTGAAGCTCACTAGTTTTAGCTTCACAAATGCTTTTGCTCCTTTTCTCCTTAACTGGTATTTTTTATTTATTTATGTCATCCATCTTCAAGTGAAATGTTGTATTTATATAACTTCGCCCTGCACAGAAAAACATGTTAGATTTATTTTTAAAAAAAAGTATATTTTCAGTTTTTTAGAGCATTTTCTGTTAAAAATATTGATTTTCAGAAAATATTAGCGTATTTTAATTGCCATTATGAGTTAAAATTTTTAAAAAACTAATTTCCACTCTCTTAGTTAGTGGTATCATAGCTGTACATTTTGGCATCTACAAAAGCTTTGGTAATAATAGGCTTTTAAAAAATCTGATTGCGTACCATAATGGTTTTGGGCAGTACTAGATTTTTTAAAACTCCAAATGGCATTCACCTTAGTAAACATCTGGCAACATACTAGGTCCTAGAGTTGAGCCTTATAATATAAAGGCTTTTTTTTTTTTTGACAGAATCTCAATCTGTTGCCCACACTGGAGTGCAGTGGCATGATCTCGGCTCACTGCAACCTCCACCTCACAGGTTCAAGTGATTCTCCTGCCTCAGCCTCCCGAGTATCTGGGACTACAGGTGCCCACCACCACGCCTGGCTAATTTTTGTATTTTTAGTAGAGGCGGGGTTTCGCCATGTTAGCCAGGCTTGTCTTGAACTCCTGACCTCAAATGATCCTCCCACCTCGGCCTCCCAAAGTGCTAGGATTACAGACCACATAAAGGCACCTGCACCCAGCCATATAAAGGCTTTATACACTTAGGCC
This sequence comes from Hylobates moloch, assembly GCF_009828535.3. Lineage (NCBI taxonomy): Eukaryota > Metazoa > Chordata > Mammalia > Primates > Hylobatidae > Hylobates > Hylobates moloch. Next base: position 55,076,769 of record NW_026652292.1, on the reverse strand, counting down.
TCTTGCTCATCTTTGTCAAAGAGGAAATACTAAATAAATTATTGCCCAGGCATTGTAATGTAGGTCTCAAATTCTAGAACTGAGTAAATCAGTTGTAGTTAGTAATGTTTTCCCTTTAAGACTAAGAATGTATCCCAGAAGTGGACTTAGAAAATAATGACAGCCGGGAGTGGTGGCTCATGCATGTAATCTCAATACTTCAGGAGTCTGAGGCAGAAGGATCATTTGAGCCCAGGAGTTCCGGACCAGCCTGGGCAATGTGGGGAAACCCCATCTTTACAAAAAATACAAAAATTAGCCTGGTATAGTGGCATATGCCTGTGGCCCCAGCTACTTGGGATGCTGAGGATGCAGGATCATTTGAGCCGAGGAGGTCGAAGCTGTAGTAAGCCATAATAGTGTCACTGCACTCCAGCATATGTGACAGAGAGAGATCCTGACAGGAAAGAGAGAAAAGAAAGGAAGGAAGGAAGGAAGGAAGGAAGGAAGGAAGGAAGGAAGGAAGGAAGAAAGAAAGGAAAAGGAGGAAGGAAAGAGGGAGGGGAGGGAAGAGAGGAAGGAAGGAAAGGAGAAAGAGAGAGAGAGAAAGAGAGAGGAGAGAGAGAGAAAGAAAGAGAAAGAGAGAGAAAGAAAGAAAAAGAGAAAGAGAGAGGAGAGAAAGAGAAAGAGAGAGAGAGAAGAGAGGAGAGAAAGAGACGAGAGAGAGAAAGAGAAAAAGGAAGGGAAAGAAAGAGAAACAAAAGCAAAGAAAAGAAAGAGCCCAATGATGGGATTTAACCGTGGTGGCCAGGCTGGTCTTGAACTCCTGAGTTCAGGTGATCCACCTGCTTCAGTCTCCCAAAGTGCTGGGATTACAGGCATGAGTCACCGCGCCCGGCTGACATTTTCTTAAATAGTCATCCATTAGTCAAATATCCAAATGGGACAAACTTTAAATATGTATGTTTATCAATGAATATCTTAATTCATTTATGTTACATATTATGGATTTGTTTGTTTTTAGAAAATTTCAGTGTTTAGGAAAAAATGTGTTATTAAATAAGTTTGGCCTTTGGTTAAGTCTGTTCATTTATAAATAGTAATTCATAAATGTACTTTATTAGAAATATTTGTAAACCTGTGAGGCCTTTTTTCTTATTCTTTTGCCAAATTTCAAAAGTAGTTTTACTTTCATATGCAGAAAAGGTTAGTCATATTATATTTTCCTCTTCTTCTACACCTACCAGAAATTGACTTTATTTTTCTGGCTCGTTTTAAATAGTAATCTCTCCTCCATTTTTCTTCAAAATAAAGTCATCATAAAAATTGGGAAAATGAAGGCATGGTCCTAAAGCACAATCTCTGAAATAGAACAAGCATTGTCACTTTCAACAGTAGCGATGCCAGAGGTGGGTCATTGCATGAGTCTCCTGGCATAAACATATATGAACTTTTCTGTACTGGTGATTAGAGAAGAGATTAAAACTTTCCTGTATGTCCGTGAGAACTGGGCTGTGTGTGATAATACACTTGATGATTAAGGTCACATGCCAGTTAGCTATAGGAATCCGATTCTGTCACTGAATTCAACTAACAAAGTAACACCATGTATTCCGTAAGAATGAACAAGAAAACTAAACATAGGTACATCCCTTTAGGAATCAACAGCAGTGTGATCATTTAAATACATTGTTTAAAAATCTTACTTGGTTTAGAAAAATTTATTATTCATTAGTATACATCTCCATCACTACAACCAGCCATTTCTTCATCCAACCATTTCTATAGAAGAGGCTTATTTAGCACCTACTAAATACATATAGCACAATCAGAATGCAAAACCGATGAAATATCCTTGTAAGATACTTACTCTCTTAAATAGGAGACAAAACATGTACATGTAATATGTAAATATTCTTTCTAACTGCCTTTAGAATCATAGAAAGCATGATTAGGAGTTCAAAGAAAAGATAAATCTTCTAGTGGAAGCTCACAGGAGAGTCTTAGGATTTAAATATCCAATTAAGTTGAAATGACCTTTGACAACTGAAAGCAGTAAGATTCCAATGAAGTATCTGCTATAAAATAAGAATTTGCAGCTTTGAAATAGTTTTATCTAGAAGCAGTAGAGAAAAATTTGGCTTCCCTGACACAACCAAAAAAATTAAAATTAAAGTAAAATAAAATAAATCCCTCAACAAACAACACACACACAAAACAAAAATACCAATGAACAACTTTCACCAGTTAATTCTGTGCAGGGAATTGGGTGATACCCATTTTCACTTAAAGAGTTTTTACTGTATTCTTTGTTTTAATCCATTCTGTTTAATATTCACAATGGTGAGGTTCTGTGAAATTCATCTGAAATAATGTTGATGCCTGGGTAAGCAATATTAGTTTATTTGTTAAAGACTTGTTGATATATGCCAGTCTACTGAAGCAAAATTTATCCCAAAATTTATAAATTTAACAGACAAAGAGTATCATCCTTCAGATCATTTTAGTTAGGCAGAGTGCATTTACCTGGGAAGTGAATGATATTTATGACATTTTGTTCCAAAGATGATTTTCTAATTTTTTATTACTTTATTTAATGAGCTTCCTGAGGACAATAAATATAATTTGACCATTGATTTAATTAAGGAGGTAAAAGACCTTCTTATAATGTAGGTAATATTTTTGGAAATTAATGAATGAAAGTTAATTGCCTGGCAGCCTTTCACACCAACTGCATTGGCAATCTAGTGGCAAACCTAATAAATACTCTCTCATGTAGACAAATGTGCTTCAGATAATGATGGAGTTTTTGAGTGGGGGATTCCAGAGACAGTCATTCGAAAGGAGGACAATAGAATGAGTAGAGCCAAATAGAAGAATTAACAAAAGCAGTGATACACAGAATTGTGAAGCTATTTACAGGCTGACACTCACTGCCACATGTAACTGACTGCAGATCTAAAACCTATTGTTCCATTTTTATTGGGTAAAAGTCATAGGCTCTAGTACAATACTTAACAGAAATTGAAGCAATCTTTTCCCTTATATGGAGAAATCTGCTGCTTAAAAAACATTTCAAGTTTTTTCCTTTAGAATTTACTTCTTAAAATTGTGATATTTGTCTTGACTTCATACCATTATGTCTTAAGATCATTTTTGTATTTGCTGACTTTCATATGGTTTTTGAAGTGTATAGTTATTTATATTTGAATTAACTTGAAATGACAACCAATTCTGAAGCAAATCTTTATTCTGAGGAGAAATGTTCTATGAATGCTTGATAACACCATCTGTATGACTTGCATAACTTCTTAAAAACTGTATTCTTAAAATAATAGAAATCAAAACTCTTTTGTTCCTAATAACATTTCTAGCAACAATGTATGATTATTATTTTTTAAAATCAATTTAGGTATAGTTATCCAGGCCTATTCAACATTCATTGAAAGCATGACAGTAGAATTGTATCAATTCAGATTACTCAGTCATATTTATTCATAATCTCCAGAGTATATGTAAATATTTTCTTCTAAAGATTAAGCTCCATGTCACTTGAGTGTTGTTTTATTTGCCCTCAAAATGATAACAAGTTAAACTGTTTGAACACATAGTAAAAGAATATGATTTTCAACTTGAGCTAGACTGATGTACATTTCCATTTGTTCATTAATCTGGGAAAACGAAAATTTATATTTAGTGCAGGACAGTTGAGTCAGATATCTCCGAATTCTATTCTGTGTTTCTAATAACCCAAATAAATTACAATCAAGAGAATATTTTTTCAACAGTTATATGTAATCTTATCTCCATTGAGATATATATATGTATAATTGAAGCATTATGCATATTTACTATATAAAGTATTCCTTTATTACCTGTATAAAGTATTAGGCTGAAAGTAACCTTAGAGATCATCTAATCTATGTTTCTTCTACAAGTTGAAGAGATTGAGCAACATCAAGGCAAAATGACTCATAAAATTACACAATTATTGAGGCATAATGAGGGCTAGAATCATTCTGATGCCAACTTTTCTTTGCTTAGTCAGAGATATACGAGACCAAAGAAATGTAAAGAGTGTGCTGATTTCCATTAAGAGGAGCCTTTATCTTTATGTAAAAATTTATACAAATGTGGCTAAATCCCATAAAGTATAAATCAGTGGCATCTGGTTGCAAGCTCATTTTTCCTTTGCTCTTGTAAGCTGGTAAGAGATGGATATTTTCTGGACACATTGTCCCCAATCTTGGTTATGAAAGTAGATATCTTTCTATGATAATAAATTACTTCCCTTAGCATTTAAATGACCAAGACCCTACTCACTGACTGTTTATTTATTTGGGGTCACTTAATTATGCTTTTGCTAGCATTCATTTATAAAGAAACCTTTATTTCTTATATTTCTGAAGAGCTCCCTGGATCCAGCTAGGTTCTTAAATGCTTTTGTCTTCCTCATTGCCGTATTGTTTGATGCCCCTCAGTAGCCAAATATTTAATTAAAGTCCCTTGAGGGGACAGTTTTCATGATTTGTTATTGGACATCTGCCAAAGCTTAATTCACCAAGTTTTTGCCATCAACTTAGGTTACTTCTGTGTATATTTTTAATACTGTCCATATGACTGCAGTTTTAAATACTCCCCAAGAGCAATCATTTCTTACCATCTCCAAAACCTAAACATATTCAATTTCAACATATATGAAGGTTAGTGTGTAATTTCTTCTTCTAATCTGCTTATAATTCTTTTAAGTTAGTGATTTTTCATTATGTTTTTCTTTGAAGCACAGACTGTCAGCCATGAGGATGAAAATGTTGATTTAGTTAACTTAGATAATACATCAATAATGATAACTATTATTTATTGAATGTCAGTTTTTCAACATTCTCTGTAGTGAGCACATAACATGCATTTATTTTTTCATTAAATTTCACTACAAATTTAGGGAAAGTTTTCATTATTCTCAGTAAAACAAATGGGTTGTTAAGTAACTTGCTCAAATTTATGCCAGTTATAAGGAGAGACTCTTGTTTTCTGTCAAGATCTCTTGGAATCCAGGTTTTAATAATTTCACAATACAAACTTTTCTTAGAAAGTGCATGCCTGTTCCCTGTTTACTGACTTCATTTATTGTCATGTTGATTTCTATGGGATATGAAATTTTAGAACATGTGTAGTTTACAAGAAAGTTTTAAATTACACTGTCAGTGTTTCACTTATAAGTCTGTGGTTTGTATCATTTGCGCTGTTCCCTGGATTATTTGTGATTTTATTTTAAAATCTATTTTAGCAGAAGCTATCTAGTGATAATTGTTGTATTAGGTTTGTCTCCCAACAGTGTTTGGCTCATGAAGTCTTTCTTATCTTTTAAATTGTATAATGCATAGGGTGTTTAGATAATAATATGATGATGCAAAATCTAAAGATTATAGTTTTAATTTTCTTCTAGAGAGTTAATCTTTGTTTCTTAACAGATCCTATCTTGTTTTGTCCCTAAGACTATTACTATCAGAAAATATAAAATTATACTTATTTTCCTTCATTATAAAACTTATCTGGACTTGGAGAAAAAAAAAAGAGTCTCCATGCACTTAAATTGATTTCTGTCTTTTGCAGTAACAAAATATATATTCTGAGGCAAGAAAGAGTTAAAAGAATATTTTAACAAAAGAGACTTAAAAGTCAATAATCTTAAATTCAGTGTAACAGAATTAGATATTTTATTTTCTTCTTTTCTGGAATAACTGTAACCCCTGTAATATTCAAAGTATGGAGATTGAAAGTGAAATTTTTACTGATTTTCTTTGAAATGATTGCTGGTTTGACTGAGCTGACCTTTGCTTTAAATCAGAATTGATTGACCAATTGAGTCAACATGGTTAAATTGGTTGTGCATATACACAGAGACTTTGTTTATTGAATTTAGGATATTCTGAGTAACATAATTTTCCTCTGCTTCTCTTCTGCTCCAGGAAACACTCTACGTTATGATTACATTTAATAATGTGTCAGAAAGCAAATGGAAATAGAAGCATACACAAGGGAGAGTAACAGTGGATTCTGCAACTGTTTAACGTCCAATAATCCTTTCAGATACTCATGTAGTTTGTATGTTACATTGGTTTGTCATATTAAAGATGGTATCTAAAATGTGGCTTTTGTGAAGGTATCAGAAAACCAAAAGCCATTGGCAGTATGATAACCATCTACTATAACTGTATAGTTTCCAACCTCTAAGAATATTCTAGGAGTACATCCTAGAACATTCGGATAAATCGGAATGCACTAAGGATATTGCATTCTATCTCTGTTTCCAAGTCAAATTTTTATTGTTGCAACTGGATAACGCATAGAAAAGAAATCAAGTAATACACATAAAAGAACCAATATAGATGCTAAGATTTGGGTGCAGGATATTTCTAAAAATAATAGTTTTCTTGTTCATTTAAAATATCTCATTTCCTTTATTTTGGCATACTTCTTATCATTTGGACATCAAAAACAGGCCTGAAACTCAGAAATTAATAATCAGAAGGATATGAGAGCCAAACCCTTCTGAGTTGCAGAGGTGCCTGCCTCTTGGTGCCAAATCAACAACTGATTTCATAAACTTAGTCTTCGTGTTATGAACTCTACTGCCAATGAAAATCAATAAAAACAATTTCCTTCTGCATTCATGATCCTCTCCTCACACTCTTTCTTCATATTCTTTTCAGGGTCATTTTGTCAAAATGCCACAGGGCCATACAAAATGTAATTTTGTGTTTCTGTGTGTGTGTCCCATGAAACCTGATTTTTCATGTACACTTTTGATTGGTATAAAGCGTAACTTTGAGGTTTTCAGTAAAATCAAAAACTTCGTGTTTTTAATTTTGAAAATATTGAAGGAACCACCAAGTTTTCTTGCTGTTGCTGCTGTTTTAGCATAAATTTTGAGGCTGTGTATAATGTATATAATATATTACATGCAGTATAGCTAGTATATCTACAGAAAGAATATGTGTGTTTATTACATATGTGTATAATATAGTATATGTGCTAAATTAATCTTTATTGGGTATCTGAGAAGACTTTGAGAGAATGAAGTGTAAAATGATGTTTTAAGAAAGACTTTTAAGAAAGTCTTTGTCAAGCCTCTGAACCTCAAGCATAACTGAAAGTTGAGATACCTCCAGATAGATCTATTATTATTTAATCAGTTAACTCACTCATTCATATGTATGTACCATGTGGATTACTGTAATGGCAGAGAAAATATATGAATGCCCTTTCCTTCAAAAAGCTTATTCAGATAGTCAGAAGATAACATAACTTTAATACATGCAGGTATATAATACATTTTGTTTCTAATGCCAACAAATATTTCTATGAGATTTATGTGGTTCTCCTATATTTAATTCTTAGGGACTGAATCCACAAAATATTTTACAAAAAATTTTGCAAGGGTTGAGCATGCTATCATACATGCTTTTTTAATCCAGGGCCTGACAGATCGTTAGGATTTAATAAATAATGGTAATTATTATTATTATCATTCTAAAACAATCCAAATGGGAAATATATTATTTTCCTCCACTCCACATTTGAGAAAACTCATCCCCCAAGTTAAGTAACTTGTAAAAGAGATTGCACTTATTAAGTAGCAATGCTGTCAGTCAAAGCGAGGGATAATTGATTTTAAATAATGGTCTTATCTTCTTTATAATAAGGGAATGGATATTCAAATTAATGTATTCAGTATTTAAATCGTCTGCCTCATTCTATAGAGTATAATGGTCTCTAATATTGAAAGAACAGGTGTTAGATATTGACATGAGCAATTTCTAGATGTTATCTCTTGTATGTATTACAGCATCTCAGTGAGGGTCAGTTTTTATAAATGTCCCCATTTTATAGAAGGAGAAACTGAGACAGGCTTAGAAACTTGCTCAAAATAAATAGCTGGTAGTTACTGGAGAAGACAGTCAACCCAGTTTGATCTGAAAACTATATGACTTTTAAGCTTGGTAGTGGACTGGCACAAAGTTGTATAAAGTGTTGAAAGGCAAGAAGATTTAAATGTTTACAGTATGTCAAAAATGAAAAAGCAGGTAAAAAGACCCAACATTATATTTGAGCCACATAATAAGTATCAGTACTGTTTTCAAAACAGAAAGCTAGAATGTTATTTTTAAAAATTTAGATTGCCAACAGCAGAAAATCAGATGAAGTTTTACTTATTGTTTTCTATTATTTCATTGCAACAGAATTATATGTTTAATATAAAAAATTTGGAAACAACACGCAGGAGAAAAAAATCACCTTTACTCCTATCATCCAGATATAGAAACCTTTAAAATGTTGGCCCATGCCCATGCATTGTCATTGTGCTCTATGTGTATACATGGAGTAAGTTCTGTCTGTCTCTGTAGGGTGTGTGTGTCTTTGTATGTGGCAACAAAATGTCCTAAGGCTTTTGTAATAAAGTACCATGAATAGGGTGGCTTAAAACAACAGAAGTTTATTCTTTCACAGTTTTGGATGTTAGAAGCCCAAAACCAAAATATTGGCAAGGCCATGATCCCTTCAGAGCCTCTGAAGTAGAATCTTCCTTGCCTCTTCCCAGCTTCTGTGTGTGGCAGCAACCCTTGGTCTTCCTGGCTTGAAGCCATATTGCTCCAATCTCAGTTTCTGTCCTCACATGATGTTCACCCTGTGTTTCTGTCTTCTCTTTTGTAAGTGCAATAGTCATATTGGACCCACCATCCTCCAGTATGACCTCATCTTAATTTAGCTAATTACCTCAGCAAAGTCCCTATTCCTGAATAACATCAAATTATGAGATACTTGGAATTGGAACTTTATCTTACCTTTTTGGGGACACAAGTCAATTCAATTCATAACACACACACTATACTTGTGCAAAACTAGAATTTTAGTTCATATATTATTTCATAGCTTATTTCATCTAACATATTGTAAATAACTTCCATGGTCACTAATTAAGATTAATAATGATTAAAGTTCTCAAGTTAACTTGCTTAGATTTTCAATAAAGAAGTTAAAGAGTTTTAACTTAGAATTTTGCTTTTCAAAAATGCGAATATATTTTATCACCCCAATGGTGCTTTTGTGAGGAACTAAGACACCGCTCTGAGGGATGCTGTGTAAACCTGGTATGTTATTATTTTCCTCTGGCAATGCAAGAACACCAGAAATTTGACTTATTCCCATCCTTTCACCTGCATATTGGCAATAAATATAAGATCTGTGTGGCAGCTTCAGTCTAGTGTACTTAGCTCTGAGTCATCGTAACATCCAGGAGAGCAATTCTTTGGTGAGGTGGAATGAGCAGCACTTTAATAGCAGTGCTTAGTGGTAAGGCTGTCTGAGAGGCAGAAAAGAGATTTTAAATTAAATGGACTTTACTGAAAATTGTCTTCACTTTGTAGTTTGAAGTCAGGGATGCAATTTTCAACTTTCTTTTCCCTCCACTTACCTGTTGCTAAGAGATCACATTCAGGGTAAAATTAATGCTTCTCCAATTACAAAGCATGTAGTCAGCAATGGAAAGGAAATGTAACATGCAGTCTGTTGGTTAGAACTTGAAAAAAATAAGTGGCATTAGAGAGAAAATCATGCATATAATAGACATCTAACAAATGAGTATTAAGTCAATCAGCACATACCGAGTAGTAAGTCTTAAACGTCTTGTCTCTGAGACTGTAAGCAATTCACTTTATGTTTTTGTGCTTTAGTTTATTCTGCTTTTTAACTCTTAGGAAATTAAAATGTACTCTCAAGGTAGAATTGACAGGGATATTACCCACTAGCTTCACCATAATATTAACAGAAATCTCCTGTGTCTCTGGAATCTTTTGGAACCAGGAAAAAAATTACTTTATGTCAGGATTATTTTAACTGTGCAATACAATTTCACTGCGAAAAATGAAGTTCTGCTGGTAATGGAGGTGAAATCGGGAGATACATGATATTGGGTAATTGAGTGTTAGACCTAGTTAATAGTGTCACAGTTTTCCTTACATGTTCCCTGAAAGCTAACATCTCATATATAAGTGTTCCTTCTATCACACTAACAAATGATCACCATCCTGTTTCACATCAGCCTCCTCATTCACTTAGTAAACATTCACTGGACATCTAGTTAGTTGAACTAAGGATCCACTTGAGACTCTGTGGCCTTGGCAATATGATGTGAGACAAGGCTATTCTACTCTTAAGATTCACTCTCTAATTTAAGAGATAATATATGCATATATTATAAGGAAAGGAGGCTCTGTTTCTTTCATGTTAAATGAAGAACATAGAGCTAATCCAGCTTGGTATTGTCTAATATGAGGAGTCTTATAATGCAATAATAATTACGTAATAAGGATAAATATATTAAGTCACCCCTCCTTCAAAGAAAGACTTAGATCTATCTTTTTTCTGCCCAAACACTAAGAGGCATTCAGAAAATTCATAACTTCTAATTTTTCTCTTCACACTTAATACAAACAAAATGAGAATTCAGGTGAGAATTTAGTTCAGATGTTATTATTAGCCAACCTCACTGACCAAAGCCACATTCGCAAACTTATCCATCTCTCAGACGCCTTCTAATGAGCTCTATTAATCTGTTCTCTGCACCTCCCCCTTTGGAATTTCACTCTGGTACTACTCTTTTGAGGTGCTTTGATATAATGTCTGATTTTAAATAGGGTTTAATATATTTTGGTCATGCCATTGACACAATACTTAACATCCCAAATATGCTTTCACATATGGAGAGTACCATGTGTGGTATTAAATATTATTTCATAAAGGTTCAATTACTCGATTTCCTTTAACCCTCCACCTCCAAACAGCAGCCAAAGAAAGGGTGCATGAACATTTTTAAACATCTCTCCCATAAATCCATTAATTTATTTCACAATTTCCTAAAGAAAATTGCCTAAAGACAATACAAGATAAAGGAAATAATAATTAAGCCATCCCCAGGGATAGTGGATGTACCTGAGAACCAGTTGCTGATCACGACAGAGTAGAACAAGAACTGACATGAGGAGTAAGAGGCCTGGGCTTTATTCCTTTCATGGTCACAAGCACAAGTTTTAGTTGTTTCATCTAGAAAATAAAAGGCTTGGGGGAGATCCATGCTTTCCAAGTGTACTACACACCGATTCAGCTGTGAAGCATGTTAAAAATACAGATACGTTAGGTCCATCTAAGTTTGGAAGAATTTGAACTTAGGGCCAGTGCCCACGAATCTGTGTTTTTTACTAACTCTATAGCGATTGGGACCTACAACAAGGTTTGGGAACCACTGTTCCAGGCATGTCTAGGGTTTTTATTTCAGTTTGGAATGGATATGACGCTCAATGTCTACATCAAGGCAATTTCATCACTGAGATAAACAAAAAAAATGCCTAATTGGAATTAGAAGAACCAGTATTTTAGTCTGGGATATGCAAGACTTTACAGTTTTGAGATTCAGTTTCTTTCTCTGAAAAATGCGGATTGTGCCAGTGGTATTTCCGTCGGCTGTTGAATAGGTGATCGTACTTAGCATAGTGTCAGTAGGTATTAGCAGGAGGAACACAAGGAGAAAGAGAGAAAGAGCAGCCAGTTCACAAAATGAAGTGTTATCAAGGGACCAGGAAGAATATAAATATATGAAATGAGTAAGGAGTAAAATAATGTTTGCTATGCTTTCATTATATTACCAGCTTAGTTCATTCATTTATGAGCGCATAGCCCCTTTTCTAAAAAATTCAGCAGAACAAACAAGCTTCTTCCTTTTTGATCTGTAGGGAATTTTGAGAAGTTCATTCTAAGATATCATAGAAAATTGTCAATGGCAAGTGCTGTGAAGTTGCTAGAGATAAATAATATATACAGTGAAACAATGAGAGCAGTGCAATACCTTGCATTCTGAAAGAATATTTTAAGCTTTAGATTTCATTCATATCAAAAGATACTTTTTAATGCTTGCTATCTCCTATTTAAGGACCTAATTGTGCACAACAGTTTTAATATGCATAGTTCCATCTCTCCGTGAGCTTATATTTTAATGCAGTCCATACACAATTATGGAAAGAGACACGATGCAGACACGACATTCCAAACGTATTTCTAGCTTTTTCTTACAGGCAAATTGGACCTTAATTTTTTTTTTGCAACCTTTAAAGCAATAATTCTCATCATTTTGATCTTTGTTTCCTTTGATTCTGCTAACTGAAGATAAAGTAGATAATACAGGAGCAGATAATGTGTGAAGGCGTGGAGTAGATGGGAAATCTCTGTACCTTCTTCTCAATTTTGCAGTGAACCTGAAACTGCTCTAAAAAAAAAGTCTTTAATAAAAAAGAGAGAATATAGAAAAAAAAATCCATCGCATTCAGCTAACACATTGTTGCTGTACAAAAATTCCCGGACAGCAAGATGACTCGTAAACTGAAGGCAGGCAGAATGTGTAGGAACTGTTTTAGGCTTGTAGACTCCAATATATACACCCTTGTACAAAGCACATTTCAGCACAAAGAATTCAATAATCTGACACTTCTCTGGTGAAGTGCATTATTCTGCTGCAGAGTAAATCGCTATGGCCAAATTTTTCAGTAGGATCCAATTCTCTATAATAACCCAGCAAGGTCACACCTCAAATGAAGCAGTGACCTACCCGAATGTCCCCTCATAACTGTTGAGGGATTCCAAGGAAGCAAGACGTCTCCCTAACCTGTCTGCTGGGATCCTTGAGATTGAGTTATAAGAAAGGAGGCTGTGCCCGTTGAACTCCACCTGACATTGTTCTTTATCATTGTTTCCTTAGCTTCTGAATTTTTGTTCCATGGATAGATTATAAATAGGACGAACAGTGCCTAGAGTAGGCCCCGTGACTCATGTAAGCCATAATTACACTGGCCATGAGAATATTTCCAGAACAGACTTCAGGCCTATAATTCAGAGAATAACATTTGTTTTAAAATATGGCTCCAGATACTTTTTTGGCTTTGTCCTAGAAATGTTGAGGGTAACAGAAACGATGACTTTGTTAAGTACCTATAACTTCTTAATATCCGTGTGTGTGCGTGTTTGTGTGTGTATTTACACATTGAAATAGCTGTTATGTTCGAGCTAAATGCTAAACTGATAGACTAAAAATACCTTTAAAACACATTATAGTTTCCTTTTCTGTGCCTTTATTTTTAGGGATAAATGAAGGTTTTTAAAAAGGGAGTTTACTGCAACCATAAAGAAGCCCTATGCCAACTGTTGCAGAAAAGGCCCTTCTGACTCAGAAACACTAATGCATGGAGAAACTTGCTTTATTCTGGTGAAACCAGGGTTCAAAAACCTCATCCACTTCATTCGCTTTGCTGAAATAAGCCAAGTCTCCCTGGTGCCTCATGCCTCAAATTCTTTCTTGAAAACACCTGTTCTTCTCACGGAATTTGGGGCTTTCTCAGTGACAATTCGAAGGATTTTTTTAAACCAAAAAATTAGCAGAGAAAGCCCAGAGAGAAGTAATGGGCATCACTTTACACATCATGAAAAATGCTTAAAGAAAGTAAAAATAATACTGCAATACATTTCCTCCAAAATGATACTTTAATGCCTAGAATTGTTTTAGAAAAATATTTAGTTTTTGCATAATGTTTGTGGATTAAATGATGATAAACGTTTGACGGAATTATACCAAATTATCCTTAAAAGTTGAAGCCTATCTATGAATGAAATATGAAATTTTTCTAATTAGACCACTTGTTCACCTGGCATATTTTTTCCTTAACACTTTTGTCATGGTTGTACTTACGTTAATTTTAAGTGTTAATCCATAAGAGTATTAGCTACTTCTTGGCTATTTTCTAATATATATTTGATATATAAATTAATCTCAAATTTTCTCCACTTGATTCATTTGATGGTTCTCTCAACAGATCAGCTCTAAGTTGAATTCCTGAAGTTTGACCCTTTTAAAAGCTGAAATATTGTGCAACAATCTTTCACAGTCCAAATACTTTGAGTGCATTATTGAGATCTTTAGATTAACTGAGAAGGTAACTGGTCTTGTATTCAATTTGTGAATGATTGATCTACTCACACTTAATTTTAAACAGTAAAGGTATTCCGTGCCTAAAGTGAATTTTCCTTTCCATTGAATGTTGAATTGATACAAAGTGAATTCTAGAAAAATATGAAATATGCATGTATGTATGAGAATAAATCCTTCATAAAGTTCACTTTAACTGTAGTAGGATTTATCAATTGACCAATACACAGGCTCATTCAAGTGTGATTTTTAAGTTATTTCACTGAAACAAAATGGGCATAATTATTTGACGGACATCTGACAATGAATACTTTTCAGACTTGGCTGGGTAATGTTTTTAGCATCACTGATCCAGCAAGATCCAGTAATACGACTGACTTTTTGTTTAATAGAATTCCCTCTAGAATGTTCTACTCCATTAGTAAAAGGGAGTTGCTCAAGTTATATAGATATGTTCTCAAGGACATTGGCTAATAAAGCACAGACATTTGTGTCTAGATGCTGAATGTTTACATGCAGACATTTGCTCAAGCAAACCATTCTCTAAATATATAAGTTGTGTTAACAAAATGATTACTGTGTTAGACTTAGACTTGCTTAGACCTAATCAGATTTTTTAAATTACTGTAGCCTGTAGAAATATTTCTTCCCAAATATAGAATTGTTTTATATATTTAGGTTACTCTGCAAAAACTGTAACAACATTCATAAAAACAATCAAAAGAATAAATTATCAGAAGTCACTTTGTAGAAAATAGAGGAAGTTTTATTAATTTTCATCCCAGACTTTTATATTCTACAACTTGTTCATGAAGATGAACAAATATAGGTATTTGTTAATGTAGTGCTGCAAAGTAGTGGCATTCAGAATTATATCAAACACAATTTATACAGGGCCATCCAAAAAAGACATTATGCAGTGTTTAGCTGAGTTTGTATAAAATACTACAGCTGTCTCTAGGATGCCTTTCCCTTGTGGAAAAAAGCTTAATTCTGCCAAGGCAAGAGTGCAGGGCCCCTTCTTGCCCTTATTTGCTTTTAGAGACTCACACTGTCAAGTTGATAAATGGTCTTTGACAGAAGCAAAGGTAATTCAAAGCTCATTCACAGGTAGAATAGTCTTTAATAGATTCTTTTTTAAAACTCTCTAGTGGAGAAAAAATATATAGAGAGAATGCCTAGTATTAACTCACTGTGAGGCCGTTATTCTCCCAAAACCCAAAAACCCATAGTCTCTGTACAGCTGTATTTTTGTCATTCTGTCATGTTTAGTGTGTACATGTGTGTCTGTTATTTACAAACAAGCTTATTTATTTTGTATCCATATGAAAGAAAATCAGTGTTTAATTAAGAAAAAAATCTTTGCTTGAAACGTGGTGTGCTTTTTTTGCAGGAGAGGGGGCAGCCTTTCATAAACTGAATAACGTTGAACATATATTTGACAAGCTCACCCTATCATAATGATGCTTTGGAATTACAGAAAAGAGTTGAAGGTTTTAGTAAATGCAGGCAAATTTTAGTTCTATTCTCTTTGCTTTTGATGTTTGACAAATCAATTCATTAGTGATAAAATAATGGGGTAAGTCAGCAGAGAGAGCTCAATTCATTGCATTTATCCCACCCACCATAGTTCATCTGCAGAGTGGTTGCTCTGATTGTGTTAGATCATATTCCCATCATCCTCCCAGGCAGAGATCCCTCACATTTCATTTAGGTTTATTCCTTTTGTTCTTTTCAAAAAAGACTCAGGAATACAGCATTGAGAAAGCTTTTCCTGCAGCGTTAAGGAAATTCTCTAATTAATGGTAGATACAAATAACAGGATATATGCTTTTCTGGTTATTCTGAAGAGGGTGAGAACACTATTTAGTTGCTATTACTTTTATATTAGCTCGTATAAATAACTACTCTTATACTAAACCAGTATCAGAGCTATGAGTCATGTTTACTGTCTTTGCTTTTCTGAGCTTGGACATGTAATGAAGTTAATTTTCTTTGGAAGACAGTGTTGGAGTGATCTACAACACTCACATGGATGCACACTAGCACACCTCTAAGAAAAAAATAGAACTGATTGAAACCCTAAGGCAATCATTTTGGCAAATAAAAATGCCCAATTCAATGAAGGGCTTTTCTGGGTTTCATCATATTTTGCAGAAATAATATGTTAAATCTTTTTTAAATGCATACAGGAAAAAAGTTATAATTACATCATTCTATTGAGCACTGCAGTTGCATCACCCTGAGATATGCAGTCATGCATATATCTAGAGGAGAGTGGTACAAAGAAGATCATATACGTCTCACTTAAAGAGCCTGTAATTGTATGGATGTGTAAAGACTCGTGCATGAATAATTATGCTTTAATATAAGCAAACACAATGTAGAAAGAGATAATACTTTTTAAAAAAGGAGGCATTGACAATGTAAGCGTAAATACAGAGGAAAGAAGCAGGCTCTTGAACTAGGTGCCAATAAAAGCTTCTTGGAGGAGTGACCGTTTTAGAAATTGGAAGATGTGTAAGATCATGTAGAGTTGCTTGTGGAAGGGGGCAACTTTAAGAGTGGGGAACACCATGTATGAAGATATGAAGGCAGAAGTCCAAGAATGTTTCACAGAGTTGTGTTATCTCAATCACATTACTCACATCACATTATTGGAATGTGTCAAATATAAGAATGGAATGATAGCTGATATATTCACCCATTAATTCACTCATTCATTGAGTTCACGGAGTTCCTGCAACGGGTTGTAAGAACTCAGTGAAATCAATGGGTGAGTGTAACACTAGCAAAACGTTCAGAAATGAATAAAATATAGCAGCTGTGTAGGGGTCATCCTTTAGTGTGGAGTATGGAAGGAAAAACAGATAATCACAAGGCAATATAATAAATTCTTAAGTTGGAGCTTTCACAGATTATCATGGAAGTAAAACACGTGTCCCAGCTAAATCTACTTGAGAGAATCAGGAAAAAAACAGAGAAGCTGAATGTGGCCTAGATCCTGAAGAGTATGTAAATATTACAGTAGATGGAGAGTGTGAGATGAACAGTCAAAGCAAGTGAAATAAGTATTTGTAAATGCAAACAGGTATAAAAGGGCATAGTTTTTCGGGGTAGAAGGCCTTGAGTACTGTGCTTAGAGGATTAGATGTGCTACGTAGCTTATATAATTGAAAGCATCTGAGCAGAGAAGCAAAAGGATCTTATTTGAATGTTAGAACCATTGATTTATAGCACACATAAATAAACAAAATAGATTGCTGTATACTCACCCCACTGATATCTAATACCTTCTAAGTTATGATGATATCTTAGACCAAGTAGAGATTATAATGTGTCAATCATTACAAAGAACTGAAGAATCCATCTGCTATACTATTAGCTCAACTGACTCATCATTACTTAGTCTAATATAAACCTCTTAATTTCAAGGAAAACAGAGTAATTAAAGGGATAATAACTCATAGCAGGTCATGTGCAGTTTAGTGACTAAATGTAAGACTTCGGAACAAGGCTATGGCATCTACCTAAGTCCACTGAATATGGTAATATCAAAAGAAGCATATATGTCATATATAATAGTAGTTCCTCTGGCCTCTGCCCCACCACGGGTCAAGACTGAATACTAATCAATGACGTATAATCATTACATGGTGGGATTATTTCACTGTTTGCTTACACAATTTTATAACACCAAAGTTAGTATTTATTTTAGTTAAATATGTAAATCATAATCCTTTTCAAGATATGCATTAAATCCTTTGCTTAAAATCCTCCAATCCATCTCTCTGAGGATGAAACCTAAATTTCTTGCCATGGCTTACAAATATTTCCAGTATCTCAACAGTGCGTACTCCTAACTTTGTCTCCTATTATTCTTTCCTGGGCTTTGTACATTCCAGCCAAACTGCTTTTCTAGCTATTTTTCAAACACAGCAAGATCAACACCCCAGGACTTTTGCACTTGCTCCTCCTACTATCCATGCTTGTCTTCCCCAAGATTCACATGGCTGTTTTGCCTTTCAGATCCTCGCCCAGTGTCACCACACTATCTGTTCTAAATTAGCTGTACTCTGCAACCCCAAAACCCCCGTCGCATTCAACCATACCACTCCTCTTATCTGAAATCATCCCATTTATCTTCCTACTTATATGTTTATTCTATCTCCTTCTACCTCACATCCCCACCACGTAAATATACTAGATTGCAAAATAGGAGAACAATTTGTTCATTTAGCACATTACTGGTTTCTGAAGACCTAGGGCAGTATGTGTTTAGTTGAATGGATGAAGATATAGCATTATTATATACTTAGATCATGGCTTTCAAAAACGATGCTAATGACAATGAGTACAAACTATATTTGGGTGTGACTGGAAAGATAAATGTGTCTTAGTCCCCTCTACATTATGCAAAGACATTTGTTTGGTTAAAAGTTTCAGTTATTGGCCAGACACAGTGGCTTCTCCCAGCACTCACAGAGGCCAAGGAGGGTGGATAACCTGAGGTCAGGAGTTCCAGACCAGCTTGGCTAACATGGTGAAACCCTGTCTCTACTAAAAATACAAAAAATAGCCAGGCATGGTGGCACATGCCTGTATTCCCAGCTACTCAGGAGGCTGAGGCAAGAGAATTGCTTAAACCCAGGGAGGGTGGAGGTTGCAGGGAGCCGAGATCCCACCACTGCACTCCAGCCTGGGCTACAGAGGGAGATTCCGTCTCAAAAAAAAAGCTGTATTTATCTGACAGACCTAGCCCCACCATCCTGCATATGAGATTCATGACCACTGATACATTGCTCATCATTTGTACCAGGAAAATTAATAGGAATTAGGAGGAAATGTTAGTGTCCTTTCTTCTTCTCCTCCTACTCTAGTATATAATCAACCATGTCCTTCTCATCTACAAAGTACTTATTAAGGCTCTGCTGAAAGAGACTTTGAAAGGGAGCCTGCAAAAAAGAAATTACATGATTGTCTGGACCTCACCCTTTTTTTACAAACAGAGACAGATGTAGATAAAAGTGATGGAATTATATTTATTATGTGCACCCCATTGTAACATGTTGCCTTCAGAAAGCCTCTTTTTTTGTTCTTGTTGCCTTATTTTGATTTACTTATCTCTGTTCTATAATCATGAATACGACCTTTGCATTTGCCTGAAAGTGGTTCTTTTGCATGGTACGATACTAATTTTGGGGATGACATAGTGCTGTTTAGA
Organism: Hylobates moloch; assembly: GCF_009828535.3. NCBI lineage: Eukaryota > Metazoa > Chordata > Mammalia > Primates > Hylobatidae > Hylobates > Hylobates moloch. The sequence continues at coordinate 55,057,537 of NW_026652292.1, read as the reverse complement.
GATTAGCAATGTGCCATGGGAGAAACAGCCAGAGATTAAGAGTAAATAAAAAGAAAAAATAACTGAGATCACGGAGCTGGTTTTGCTACCTGATCAGCTTAGACCTTGGCCAATGGATATGTCTCTTAGTCTCCTAAAGCCTTAATTTCTACCTCTGTAGTATCTTCTCTCACAAATTAAAGAAATAATGTATAACTTACATGAAGAATCTGATTATGTCTGAGATATGTATACTTGCTAAAAGATGCACAAGTAATTTAGATATGCACTAGGAGTGAGAAACAAACGTGTGGATTATGACTTGGGACCCTCAAGACATGGGCCTAGCTTTATTACTCCTCTGATAATGCTAACTCTGTCATCACAGCATGCAAAGGTCAGTGTCTGACTATCTGATATGGGCCCTATTGTATCTCATGGGGGATGACATCTATAACCACCTTAAATTCAATGAGGAATGTGATTTATCAATAGCTTTTTCAATCCAGAACTTATTCCTTCCTTCCTTTTATTATTTTTTGAATCAACTTCACTATGTCACCTTTTCTATGGAAAATTTCTTCAATGTATCTCCATATATCCCAGAAGCAAAATTCAAATGACTTTAAAGCAGAAAGGATGTAAAGTACTCCAGCAAGCCCTGGCAGTGTTCGTGTAGGTTTAAGACCAGTTTTAAATTTCCCGGTGTAGGTTATGACCTCATGGAAATATTTGTATCTCTAAAATATCCTTGGGGTTAAGTGACATGCAAATATTATGTGGCATATATATTTCATTCTAGTGAGACAGTTATTTTCCTTGCCCCTATGTAGTCTGAAGTTTGAAAGCCAGGCTGTTTTTGAAGCTCTTAGAGTGCAGTGGAATGAATTATGTCTGCTCTGACATACTAATGTCTGAAGGATCAGCTCTGGCATACTCATCAAGTTTATGTTGCCAGTGCTCTTAGTACGTATCAGATTGTGCTAACTAATTCTGCATCCAGGATATAACATGTTAACCTTTTGTGATACCATCCTTTATCAAAAGAGATTATTTTAATTCATGCTTTATTTAAATTCCTTTTGTGGCCTGTCAGTATAAAAAAAGAAACACATTTAAAAATGCATTTGTTTCATACAGAAATATTCTAAGAGAAAATCTAGAAGGAAACTTCCTTTTTCTACTTTCCTAAAACATAAATAAGACATTAGTGTAAAGCAGTGGTACTATTTAAAATATACCACTGGTGTTGAAGCTTTCTCATCTAATTTGGTGTATATATCTTTATACTTACAAAGTTTCCATACAGTTTATTCAAACAAACCAATTCTAAGAAAGCTACATTTTATTCTTATTTCTCAAACTCCCCATATGCCAAATGAAACAGCCAAATTGCACTTTTTCAGCATCTCAACATAGTTAGTATTATTATAGCAATTATTTTATGAAGATCTAAAACATACAGGGAGATCTGGCATGCAACATTATTACACAGATTATCTATTGGTGTAATGCACCACATTAACAGATTAAGGAAGGGAAAAATAATGATCACATCAACAGATGATGAAACAATTCTTATTCATGTCAAACAAAATCTTTGCACACTTAGAATAAAAGGGGATTTTGTAATCCTCATGCAATCTTATATTTAGTGATAAAACACTGGAAGACTTTAAAATTTGAGACTGGGCAGGAATGCTCATTATCACTGCTTTGGTACATCCTATGAGATCTTCAATACCAAAAGGTAAAAAGAAAAAAAAGAAAAATTGTAATGATTGGAAATGTTATCATATATACATATATGTATATACATACACACATAAATCTGATGGTATTATGGATATAAAAAAATCGGGTTGGGTGCAGTGGCTCACGCCTGTAATCCCAGCACTTTGGGAGGCCGAGGCGAGCAGATCACCTGAGGTCAGGAGTTTGAGACCAGCCTAACCAATGTGGAGAAACCCCATTTCTACCAAAAATACAAAATTAGCCGGGCGTGTGTTGCATGCCTGTAATCTCAACTACTCGGGAGGCTGAGGCAAGAGAGTCACTTGAGCCCGGGAGGCAGAGGTTGCAGTGAGCCGAGATCATACCATTGCACTCCAGCCTGGGCAACAAGAGTGAAACTCCATCTCAAAAAAAAAAAAAAAAAAAAAAGAAAAAGAAAAAAATATGCAAGTCTTTTCCAAAAGGACATTAAATTAGAAACAGAATGAGTTAACGGAGATGACGCATATCAGTTACTGAAGAGAGTAGTAGACAAATCAATTGAAAATTTTCAAAGGAAATGTTTTAAATGTTTAGCTCCTATTTCTTAATATGTCTCCCCACTTCATGTTTATGAGATAGGATGGGAAGGGGATTATGGGAGGTAGATATTTGTTAAGAGCTTGCTTTGGTGAGAGCTGATAGGATAGGTGCATTTCACCCACCTTCTACAATGGAATTGATAAGGAAAGCACATTTTATATGACAAGATGACTTAAAAGAAGGCCTTCAGCAATACTTTCAAGTATTGCTACTTGGAGAATTTGATATATGACTCTGAAATTTAGAAGGCACGAGGTCCACTGATTGACTCCTAAATAGAAATCTAGAGAATCAAAGAGGAGATATAACAAGCTGTTTTGAAGGAGGAATTAAAACGAAGTGGCTGATTTAGGATCAGAATTCTGATCCCAGAATTTACTAGGTTAAAGGAAACAGGAATACTTTCTAAGGATTCGATTGAGCCATGTGGAGAAAAAAGCTGGCCTATAGCTGTTTTTATTTCTATCTAACAAGGGTCAGTTGGTGTGATCTAACAGTAAGAATCTATGCCACCCTGGACAATTAGGGACTAAGCCCATCTTCAGAAAGTGGAAGGAATTAATGTAACATCCATGTCATGGTGGTTGCATTGGGAGGGACTCAGCAAGGAAGCTTATGTGGGACTTTCAAAAGATCCCAGAATCGAGTCAGCTTTAAACATCTGCCAGACTCGAAGTACATAAAGCCAGTTTTCTCTCTCTCTCTCTTTTTAGAGACAGCGTGTCACTCTGCAGCCAGGCTGGAGTGCAGTGGTGCAATAATAGCTCATCGTAACTTCAAACTCCTGGGCTCCAGTGATCCTCCCACTTCAGCCTCCCAAGTAGCCAGGGCTACAGGCACATGTCAATATTCTTGGCTAATTTTTTTTTTCTTCCTTTCTTTCTTTTCTTTTCTTAATTTTTTTGTTTTGTTTCCAGAGACTAGGTCTTGATATGCTGCCCAGGCTGGTCTTGAACTCCGAGCCTCAAGCTATCAAGCAATTCTCCCGCTTTGGCTCCCAAAGAGCTGGGATTATAGGCAAGAACCATGCCCAGTCTTTTTTTTTTTTTTTTTTTTTTTAAGCAATCTAACAACCTAAATGTAATTTTCAAGTAATTTAGTAAGTCACTCCCAAAATTTGTTTGGAATATTACAAGTCCAAAAGTTGGCAATATAAATTATAGAAGAACAGATTTGGTGATAGGAAGAGCTTTCCATACCTGATGTCAAAATTTATTCTAAAGCCAGACTGGTTAAGAGGTTGGTATTGCAGATTGCACAATGTTAGACAAAACAAACAAATGCAACAGAATAAGAAGTTACAAAATATGTCCACATATATGTGGATAATTAATTTATAGATGCTGTATCTGTGGAAAACAGTGGTCTGTTGACTCCAGTCAATAAATGAACCTGTGATAATTGGGTGTGGGAAGAGTGGAAATTTACTTCACAAAATGCACAAAATAAATCCCAGGTGTATTAAACATTTAACATTTAAAGATAGAAATGTAAAACATTTAGAAGATCACATAGGAAAACATTATCACCTCAAGAATGAGGATCTTTTCTTTTGCCAAACAAGACATTAAAAGTGAAAATTACAAAGAATATATATTTGTTAAATTTGACCTCGTTAACATTAGAAACATCAATGCAACAGAAGACTCCATAAACCAAGTGAAAAAAAAAATGCCACAGAGTGTAAAAGATATTTATAATACTGGGAGATATATATATATATATATATATATATATATATACCACTTTTTCAAAATAGAATAGCAGCAGATGTGAAAAGTTATCCAAGTGGCTGGTAAACACATGAAAAGTTGCACAATATCTCTAGTAACCAAGAAAGGTTGATTGGAGCTGCATTTAAATACTATTTGACAACCATCAGATTCCAAAGAAGTCCAACAGCAGGTAATACCAAGTATATGTTTAAGATGTGGAGAAATAGAAATTTTCATATACTGTTTTTTTTTTTTTGAGAGTACAGGTTTATATAATTGCATTAGGAAGAAATTTTGCAATAGCTGGTAAAGTTCTAGATAATCACACGCCATAACACATTAATTCTTCTCTTATACAGACCTTAGGAAAGCTTTCATGCATAAGCACATTGAAACATGTTCAACAATGTTAACTGCAGCTTTAGAAACAGCCCAAATTTCCATTACCAGAAGTCTAGATCAACACATTTGGGTGGATTCATGCAGTGTACAATTCTTCAGATAAATCAAAATGAGCAAACTAGAAATAGAGGATAATATGGAAACCATTGGAAGAAAAATGAATAAAAAAGGAATACAAAATGATGAGAGAAAGAACATAATACAAATAAAATAGCAGTGATAAGAGTAAACACTCAATAAGAAGTGCCGCAACCTCTCTTCTACTTCACATAATTAACCTTCTGACTGCCTGTTACCACGTAATACCTTCCTGTAATAAGATAAAAGCAGGGTCCTTCAACATATTTAACTTAGCTATTAAATCCTAGTGCCTTCTTTAAATCTTACAATCTAGTGCCTTCTTTAAATCTTAAAATTAGTTGGAAATATTTAAATATAACTAGATAAGTCTCTTCTGCCACTTTTTAAAATGCTAATAAAATGTTTGAGTTGTAAAATGTCACCTAATTTTGCTTCTTTCCCCCTACAAATCTGTAGATATTCTTTATCTTGTTTAGAACGTTTTTTTTAACTAGCATATCTATTCCTTGTATAAACCTTGATTAATCAAATTGATTTTTAAAAACAATAGTATGTATAATTCATATGATAAAAATATCAGAATTTCTTGATTACCTAAGAAACAGCCATTGTATTTGTACATGTGATTACAGAACAAAAAATAAATCAGTTTAAAAAATCATTAATGAGTTGACAAGGTATTATTAAAACCCCTAACATTTAATCATTTGATGTATTAGGAACTACTGAGACTTACTATAAAATAAATGATTACCTATTGATAATTAGAATAAGATCATTCTTTAGAAAAAAAGTGTTATTCTTTTCATATTGCATTTATTCATGCACTGTGGAAACATCTATAGCACAGTTTGTTTGTAGAGGTGAAGCCAGAGAAAGCTATAAAATGAAGAGCAAACTTGCCACAAGTCTCAGCAACAGTACCAAGCTAAATATTACCATGTGATATGGTTTGGCTGTGTCCCAACCCAAATCTCATCTTGAATTGTAGCTCCCATAATTCCCGTGTCCTGTGGGAGGCGCCAATGGGAGATAATTGAATCATGGGGACAGTTTTCCCCATACTGTTCTTGTGTTAGTGAATAAGTCTCATGAGATGTGATGGTTTTATAAGCGGTTTCCCCTTTCACTTGGCTTTCATTCTCTCTTGTCTGCCGCCATGTAAGACATGCCTTTCACTTTCTGCCATGGATTGTGAGTCCTCCCCAACCTGTAGAAATGTGAGTCCATTAAACCTCTTTTTCTTTATAACCTACCCAGTCCTGGGTGTGTCTTTATTAGGAGTGTGAGAACAGACTAATACATAATGTATGAAAAACATGCAGTATTTTGGAATAAAGAAGAAAAACTCTAAATGGAATTTCTGGTATTTAAAATATCCACTCATAGTTTATAGTTTTTTAGAGAAAAGAGTTGCTTTCAAATTTTATTTGGTTATGTTTTCTAAATAGTAAGCAGACTTTCTAATATTTAGCCCTTTGAATAAGCAAATAACATATCAGTGAAACTGTTAAGCATTTATTTCTAAAGTGGACCATATTTTATACTTCTTAGTTTTTCTATTCAATTAATTATGAATAACCATATATTATATACACATTTTGATCATTCTTGTACGACATTTTATAAATGGAAATGTGATATATTTAGAAACATTACATAACATCTTCTTAATATGGCCCTTAAATGTATTTGCTTACAACCTTGCCAAAAGTCCCAGTGAGATGCCTCTGCAATGATTCATATTTCTGTCTCTTTCAATATTGCAGCATTATTAGTTTTGGTTCCTTTACATGAGTTTTGGCCAAGATAGCTGAGATTATGTGAGCTTATCTCAAGAGAGTTACCAAGGTCCGTTTTTTCCATTCCCCAGCTTATTTTTTAAGAAAGTCAAAAGTCAGATAGCCTAATAAGAAAACTCTTAGATATAATACGAACTTCTTCAAGGGGACTTTTTTTAATTTCTTTTTTTTTTTTTTCTGAGATGGAGGAGTCTCACTCTATCATCCATGCTGGAGTGCAGTGGCACTATCTTGGCTCACTGCAACCTCTGCCTCCTGGGTTCAAGCAATTCTGCTGCCTCAGCCTACTGAATAGCTGGGATTACAGGCACGCGCGACCATGGCCAGCTAATTTTTGTAATTTTAGTAGAGACAGGGTTTCACCATGTTGGCCAGGCTGGTCTTGAACTGGCTGGTCTCGAACTCCTGACCTTGTGATCTGCCCACCTTGGCCTCCCAAAGTGCTGGGATTGCAGGCGTGAGTCACCATGCCTGGCCTTTTTAAAAAATTTCTAACTGAAAGCACACTTATGGAAGCTGGGAAAACAGGCACCAATATTAGGTAAAATGTACTGGACTGCCTTTGTAAAGCCTAGACTATAGATACAAGTGCTAAGTGAATCCACATGCTTTCTAGACAATGTCCAGTCTTACAGCTTATTTCCTGTTCTAACAAATCAATATAGTCAAAATTCACAGGGATAAAACAACCTGAAGACTAGTGTAAGGTGAGAACCATATACTAAACGTGCATATAAAAAGTCTGTAGATTACATTGTTTTTCCCCCAACATAAAATGGGAATTTTATTCTGAGATATATAGTGAAATACGGTAAAATAAAGTTTTGGCCAATATTTAATATAATTCAGATACTTATCAAATTTTAGATGCAGTTAAAATGAGCCAAAAGTTTGGATGTCAGGACAGTTGGAAATACTGGTGAGAAAGAGCCTTTAAAAAGCAAGAAAGTCACAACAAATCATGACATTATCAGAAGTTGATTTTACAAGAATGAAATAATGTCTTTTGCAGCAACTTGGATGGAGCTGGAGGCCATTATTCTAAGTGAAATAACACAAAAGTGAAAAACCAAAACCTGTATGTTCTCACTTACAAGTAGGAACTAAGCTATGAGTTCACAAAGGCATACAGAGTGATATAATGGACTTCGGAAACTCAGAAGAGGGAGGGTGGGAGAGGCTAAGGATAAAAAACTACAAATTAAGGGCCAGGCACGGTGGCTCAGGCCTGTAATCACAGCACTTTGGGAGGCCGAGGCGGGCGGATCACGAGGTCAGGAGATCGAGACCATCCTGGCTAACACGGTGAAACCCCGTCTCTACTAAAAGTACAAAAAATTAGCCGGGCGTGGTGGCGGGTCCCTGTAGTCCCAGCTACTTGGGAGGCTGAGGCAGGAGAATGGCGTGAACCCAGGAGGCGGAGCTTGCAGTGAGCCGAGATCGCGCCACTGCACTCCAGCCTGGGCGACAAAGCAAGACTCCCGTCTCAAAAAAAACAAAACAACAACAACAAAAAAAACTACACATTAAGTACAATGTACACTACTCAGGGGGCAGGTGGCCTAAAATCTGAAAATTCACCACTATTTAATTCATCCATATCACAAAACCACTTGTACCCCAAAAGCTATTGAAATAAAATTTTTTTAAAGAAAAAAATTGATTTTACTTTAGTTTTCAATAAAACATCATAATAAGAATAAATTATAGATATTGAGAAATTATTACTCTTATGATATATTTTTCAAAATATAGGTATGAACTATAATTATTACCAATTTTAAGAAAGAGATTTTTATTTAACATCGTGCTCTTTCTGTCTTTATCACAGACCACTTAAATTATTTTGATTTCAAAATCGTGTCTTCCTTGAGACTTACAGGTAATAGAGAGCATCTTTTTTGCCATACTCTTAAAAAGTAAAAAAAACTAAGCTCATTTTTCTTTGCGTCTGAGCCAAATTTTAAAGGATTACGTTCTTAATCTTGACATTCAAAGGAGACGTCCCAGGATGTTGTAAATGTTCCAGCAGGATTAAGAAGAGAGACTGCAGTGTCTCTGAGAGCTCTCTAGCCTGTCTTCAATATGCTCGTTTCTCAAAAATGATGGGGCGGAGTGGGACAGAATATCTGAGCCCTTGACCTCGTCAACGAAGTCAGATGTGTCAAAGTGTGACTACCCTCAATGTATTAAGTAATGTAGAGGGAATTACTGCAGCATATTTTACTTGTACCACATTCCTCCCCAGTCCATTCAGTGATGCTGGAATAATAAATAGGAAATGCTTAATATCATAAGTAAATTTTCTTTAAAACTTTTAAGTAGAAATTAAGTAATAGTAAATGTGAGAAATCTATAATCATTTATTAAATTTCATGTGTTCTGGGTCAATATTTTTGCCATTTAGCCTATTTATTATGTTTATTATATTCAAAGAATACCTATTATTCAGTAATTAAACTTATAAATTTGATGTATAGTTTTGATGCAGATTATTAAAAAATACCACTATTTCAGATGTGACTATATTTAGAATAAATCTGAGCTGACTATATTTAGAATAAATCTGAGCTGACTGTATTATGGACATATAAAATACTAACTGAAAAGGAAGGCTGCATTTGATTGTCAATAATGAATATAAGAACAGATTGCAGAGAAATATGTAAAGGTTGGAAAATATAGGTTCATTTGTAGGGACAGGAATTTAATTTTTCTGCATTATAGACTAAGATGTGAAATTTGAAATTAGTTAAAAGTATGGCTATTGAGCTTTACTATAGAAAAGTTAAAATTGTAGTTGAATACAATTGTAGTGTGTTAGTCTGTTCTTACATTCCTATAAAGGAATATCTGGACTGGGCAATTTGTATTCAAAAGAGGTTTAATTGGCTCATGGTTCTGCAGGCTGTACAGGAAGCATGGTGCCTGCATCTGCTTCTAGTGAGGGGCTCAGGGAGCTTATAGGGAACCGTAGCTCATGGTGGCAGGCAAAGGGAGGCAGTGTCACATAATGAGAGCAGGAGGAAGAAAGAGAGAGAGAGAGAGAGAGAGAGAGAAAGGGGGAGGGGAGGGGAAAGGGGAGGAGGGGAGGGGAGAAGAGGGAAGGGGAGAAGAGGGAAGGGGAGAAGAGGGAAGGGGAGGGGATAGGGGAGAGGAGGGGAGGGGAGGGGACAGGAGGGGGGAGGGGAAGAGAGGGGAGGGGAGGAGACTAGAGGAGAGGCACCACATACTTTTAAACAACCAGATCTTGCATGAACTCAAAGCAAGAACTCACTCATCACCAAGGGGATGGCACTAAGCCGTTCATGAAGGATCTGCCCCCGTGGTCCAAACACCTTACACCAGGCCCTACCTCTGTAGCCGCCCAAGGGGTTCACCTTGCCGGCTGCCTAGACAGAGCTGATTCATCAAGACAGGGGAATTCCAACAGAGAGAGTAATTCACACAGAGCCAGCTGTGCAGGAGACTGGAGTTTTATTATTACTCAAATCAATCTCCCTGAGCATTTGGGGAGCAGAATTTTCAAGGATAACTTGGTGGGTCGGGGAAAGCCAGTGAGCCAGGAGTGCTGGTCAGAGATGAAATCATAGGAAGTCAGAGCTGTCTTTTTGTGCTCAGTCAGTTTCTGGGTGGGGCCACAAGATCAGATGGCCAGTTTATTGATTTGGGTGGGGCCAGCTGATCCATCAAGTTGCAGGGTCTGCAAAATATCTCAAGCACTGATCCTAGGAGGAGTTTAGGGAGAGTCAGAATCTTGTAGCCTACAGCTGTATGACTCCTAAGCCATAATATCTCATCTGGTGGCTAATGTTAGTCTTACAAAGGCAATCAGGTCCCCAGGCAAGAAGGAGGTCTGCTTTGGGAAAGGGCTGTTACTTTCTTTGTTTAAACTATAAATTACAAACTAAGTTTCTCCCAAAGTTACTTCCGCCTACTCCCAGGAATGAACAAGGACAGCTTGGAGGTTAGAAGCAAGATGGAGTCAGTTAAGTTAGATCTCTTTCACTGTCTCAGTCATAATTTTCCAAAGGCAGTTTCACTTCCAACACTAGATATTACATTTCAACATGAGATTTGGAGGGGACAAATATCTAAACCATCTCATGTAGGATGTTTACATCAACTTTCCTAATATGGCAATTGATTAACAAGTGTTAAACTAGCATCTTGACTTAGCAACTGCTCAAATTCATTATAAAGTCAAAAATATATTGTGACATCCTACGCATCAGACTCTTTTCTCTCTCTCTCTCTCTCTTTTTTTTCATCTCTTCCTCTTCACCAGGAAATCTCAGGCTTTCATTTACAAATGACCATGTCAAATCTGTTGATGACAGATTTAGTGCCTAACAGGAAGATACTCTTTAAAGAATGCCAGGAAGTAACAAAGTAAGTTGAAAAAGCAAAATTCTGGATTTTGTCAGCTAGGAAAGGATCAGGAAACTGAAGGCTTTGAATCAGTTAATCCATTTTATTCCTGGTTTTGCTTTGTTTGGAAAAATAGAATCTTTTCATTATATCTTTGTAGAGGCTTGTTAGGGGAGGAAGAAAAACGAATAAGATTTGAGTTCTCCCTTTATGCAAAGCCTATACTGTCTCATCACTTTCTCCTCTGTTTTTTAACATCCAGACCTGTCTAGAAAAAGAGCAGAGTTCCTTTTATTTGTTTTAAATAAAGAAATTAAAATAGCTACAAAAAGCCTAATTCTTGACCTACAGCATTTCAGAAAACTTTTCAGTCGATGATGTCCCACAGTTATTTTAAGTCTGTTTTTGCATGCTGTGTGTCTGTGTGTGCATATCTGCACACATGCACACCATTATCTGCACACATGCACACCATTACCTCATCTCATTATATATACAGATGTATTATCTATACACCCAGAGATTCGTAGGCTAAAAAATGCTTGACCCTAAATGTATTATCATACATAATAAGTATTTTGTTTTGCCTTATATAAGATTTGAGGACAGAGGTGTATTATATGGTATGTATAGAGAAAAGTAGTATAGAGAAAATTCCACTTTCAGAAAGAATCAACTTCTGTGGGGATATTTATAAGTTTATGTTTCTGTCTCTGTAGTTATAGATACATTTCTTATTTATCTATGAATGTAAATATGTATTCTTGGCATCTATCTTAAAACAGGGCCACACAATAACATACCTGGCATATTAACAGCTTATGCCGGATAAAGATCAGAATTCCAAAGGGTCAGAGCGAAAGCGCAAGGAATAATACATATTTGATCAAAATTCACTTGTAGACTAAGAGATGATTGGCAGAGAACAAGCAATATTAAGCACTCAGCTCTGCTCAGAGAAACCACAGTGAATACATAGCCAAGAATACCATCTGTTGAATATGAAATTCTTGGATCAAGACATTACAGATACATTTCCCCAAACAGCAGGGACAGAAGTCTTTCTGGAAACAAAATCACAATAGAGTTGCAGAAAGGTGAAGTGAGAGAGAGGCAAATAATTGTTCTTTGCATTGTGGGGAGCAATTATTACTGCTAGTGTGGAGTGTGATTAATTACATGGCATGGTTCACGGTGGTGGTAGTAAATAAACATACAGCAGGTAGTCACCCTGTTCGAATAATTTCTACATCAGTGTGTCAACTACTAGCTATGGGTAGATCAAAATCTTTTTACTCGGTGTGGTGTCTGCACCTTTTTCTCACACTTGGAATTCATTGTGTTCCCTGTCATTCATTATGTTTTATAAAGATAATAGAATGACGGCTGTGTGATATTCAGTAGGAAGATTTATATGAAAAGGTTGATGAATGATAGTATTCTTAAGGAAAAACTCAAATACAATGCTATGAGTTTATATTTGGATCTGATATTCTCAGAAAAACCATGTTTTTCTATACATTAAAATAATACCTTTACTAGAATGGACCTGCATCTTTTTTAGGAAACCAATCTGGTATCTAGAGATAGATAGTTGTTGACATGGAAAGGATCTCTGTTAATGAGAAGCGGCATAGAATGGTGGGCAGGGACAATGACACAGTAGGAGAAATAATAGTGAATACACAGCTGTTAATGAAAGGACCTCGATTCCTTTAATTGCACACATTGAGAAAAGATGGAAACCAATATGAAGGGAACTAAAATGTCGATTAATTCAGAATTTCATCTTGTCGCAGTTTTTGCATTCAGACGAATTACATTAAAACATTTTATTTTTACTCTAGAAGGTTCTATACTTCTGTTCAGTTTTCTGGAGGGTCACATATTAATAGTGGGATATAATCATTATTAACATGTGGTAGGTGCTCAATAAGTAGTTAAGAGAAGAAATATAATGATCATACAATAAAAGCACTCTTTTAAATGCTTTTATTTATTAACTCGTTTAATTCTTATAACAATTCTAAGGAGTAGATGCAATTAGGATCTCTAATTGTTTTTGTAAGGAAACTAAGGCAGATATTTTAGGTATAATGCCAAAGATCACCTCAGTTAGTAAATTGATTCAAAATCAGAACCCTTTCTCCAGATTCTGTTTCTGTCTACTTTGCTATATTGTTTATTCAAAGAGCCATGGTACCCTTTGAATGTGTGTTTTTAGGCCCATAGTAGACATTCATAATGAGATTATTTGTCTCACATGTTTACACAGAGCATCCATTGGGGACATTGTTATTATCTATTTAGAGGATAATAGAATTGCTTCTGTTTTCGTCTGTTAATTTTCTGTTAATTTTGGGAGATGCGTATGACTTTAGGTGTCCTGTTAATACTTCTATCAACAGATTACAAGCTACGTGAAGAGCAGCATAATTATTTGGGTGAACTTGAATTTGTAAAACAACTACTTAGAGAAAGTTTAGTCACTTTCCCTTGGCTTTCACTGAGACTTTCTTTATATCTCATACATGCCATAAATTTTGCTTTGTGTTGTATTTGTATATACCTTCTCTCTCCTAGGCCTCCTGAAGGCAAGAGTTATTATTTAATGGCCTTTATAATTTCAACTACCACTGGTAAAACATACATAAGTCAAACATATCAGTAATAATTACCAAAATTAGCAATGAAGAGAACATCTTATATTGTGATTTTGCCTAAAAACGTTATTGCTGAGTCTTTTAAAAGAGTGTATTTGTTTTTTTAAAAATGTCAAGTGCATCTGCTGTTTTAGAATTTCTGTATCTATTTCTGCCATTTTTTAATGTAACCAAATTATGAGTCATCTTTTAAAAATAAGTAACCATAATTCTTTTCACCTGCGTAGTAGAGTGTAATAAAAGCTCCAAGAATCTTAAGTGTTTTCAATGATAATGTTAAAATAAGTTGTTATGCTTTAATTACTTTCATTACATGTTACAGTATATCATGTGTAACACCTAAAAATATCTTACACTTTAGGTATTCTATCTTTACTTCCTAATATGGTGTGTTTGCACTACATTTTTTGACTGTTTCAGGCATGCTATCTTCTAATTCTGACTCAGTCAGAAAATAGCTAAGAGCACCACTTGTTTGCTTTAGATAAGTGAGTTTCTGGTCATTCATCACTTCTCCTACTGAAAATGACCACACTGCAGGGACATCGTGTTATTGGCAAAAGTTGGCCAAGTTATATACCAGTAGTTATAATTGGACAATGTCTTTAAAACATTATGTTTATATTATAAACCATAAAAATGTTACAGTTTATAATGAACCTAATATATTTTAGGAATAGAAAAAGAATTTGTAATAAATACAGAAAAAACACATATGCCTTTTAAAGGCCACCCTGCTATTTTAACAGTTTAAGGATTTTTGGATACTTTACCAAAATATAAAATGCCAAGAAAATTTTTTTCTTATTTTTTTAATTTTTCTTGGCATTACTTTTGTGTGAAGCTGGGTAAGATTGTAAATTAATCTCTGTACTGAAAAGTGCTATATTAGATGCTGTGTATAAAATATCAAAAAGAATTTAAATCATAACCGTGTTTTAATATTAAATTCCCAGTATAGAAATATTAAAGCTAAATTCAGAATAGTGACATATTTAGATATGTTTTCTTACTTGAGAATTTCTAAAGCCATTTATAAAAGCTCCGTGTAACAATTTTCATTTTTTCCCCATAATTTTACTTAATGATGCTCTTTGAATAGTAACTTTAGGTAATGGAGAAGTAACATTATATTCAGAGAACCATCAACTAACTCTCGAAGTATTACAACAAGGAAAAATCCGTAAAATCAGCTGTGTTAATGAGCTCAGCAGTTTAGCTTTCATACATTTCCGTGGAGTACATTTGCTAATTTTCTTTTACAGGCCGCAGATAACTTAGTAAGATTTTTAGAGTGCCTTGTCAGATGTAATTTGACCTAATAATTACCCTTAAACATGTGATTAAGAAACACCTGACTCAGATGTCATGTACATAGGCAAACCACAAGTCATCACCCCTTTCTCTCCTTTGATTTCGGTGGCCAAATTCCAAGTCAGCAGGCTATGAGAACTGGCCTTCAGGAATAACCTGCCAGTTTATAGCTTATTCAGGTCATTGTACCTATGCCAAGTAGGCGTAATAAGAGAGGATCCTTGGATGTGTGCAAGCATTAAATGTATACATGGTTCTGAAGGACTTTATGAAAGAAAAAGAATTCTTTTTTTAGAAAATGTTTATTTTTAATTTTTGTGAGTATATAGTAGATGTATACATTTATGAGGTACGTGAGATATTTTGATGTAGGCATGCAGTGTATAATACTCTCATCTGGGTAAATGGATTATTCATCACCTACAGCATTTATCCTTTGTGTTACAAACAATCCAGTTATGCTCTTAGTTATTTTAAAATGTTCAATTAAATTATGTTTGACTATAGTCACCCTGTTGTGCTAGTAAATACTAGGCCTTACTCATTCTTTCTAACCATTGAAAAAGGAATTCTTTCCCCACAAAAACCTTGTAAGCTGTCTTTAATATACATGCAAGCAAATATTTGTAAAAAGGTAATTCACCACTAAGAATATTTGCAGTTTCACTAATTTGGACATATAATCTAAGGATGCCAAAAATATTTTTCTTCCTCTATAACTCAACATCAACTTTCATATATTTTGATCATTGTTTTTTAATCTTTGAAGTTCACAAATTGATGAGAAGCATAGTATTTTTTAAAGATATTTCTGGACTATGTTTTTCTGTTCTAAAATGTATTGACTAATGCTTAAGTAAATAATTTAACTCCATGTCTCCATTACAGAACACCTATGAAAAGTGTTATTTAGATGCATTTTTATGCCTCCTCAAAGCACATGATGTATCCACATTTTTTAAAGATACAAAACTGTTGTAGTTAAAAACAACTTTATGAAATACACTTGATGAAATACATTAATAATTTATCTCTTAATATAATGAGTATTTTTTTTATTATACTTTAGGTTTTAGGGTACATGTGCACAATGTGCAGGTTTGTTACATATGTATCCATGTGCCATGTTGATTTCCTGCACCCATTAACTCGTCATTTAGCATTAGGTATATAATGATTAGTCATTTTCAACATTCATTTCTAGCCCAGTTCATTTCTTAGACTTTCCTTCTCCAAAAACTTTTCTGGACATGTCTTTATTATATCCTGTCACCAAAACCTAAAGGTAAGTTTCAGAGCTTGCTGAGGGTTTAAGACCCACCATGGGAAATAGTGAAATGCCTTCACTGACTGGTAGATGCATCCAAACATATTAAGAATATCAATGGAAAATGTCAAATGCATAAATTAAAGTAGCTTTAAAGTGTGCATTTTTAGCATTCATATACTTCTTACCTGTAAAAGATATTAAAATAGCTACATGACATATATATGTATATATGCTCATTGATTTCATTTGTTTGTGAACTTTTATAGAAAAATATTAAAATATAAAAAATGAGAAAATATACTTTTTAATTTGAAAAGGAACTTGAATTCCTTCCTGTGATATTAATAAAATGAAAACAGATTAATGTGGAAAATTTAATTATTTATGTTATCCTAAATATCACCTGGATTTACAGTGATTTTTCAAACTTATTAACCAATAATTGGTTTAAGGTCTATATTTTGAATGAACCATACTAGTATATATTGCTAAGATGAAAAGGATAGCATAAAAATGAATTTGATGAAAAAGAATTTTATATCCTAGTTTAATTCCCATTTAATCTTCTCTCAGTTATTGTGAGGAACATTTACTGAACCAAAGCATAATATGTAATTATACATAAAAATATATAATTCTCACCCCACTTCGACATTTGTGAATAAAGTTTCCACTTAACTCAAGAATTTTACAACTTAGAAACATAGGGAGTGAGATTCTGGATGTATATAATTAAAGAGTAGAGCTAAATGCTTGCATGATTAAAGGAAATGAAAAATTAGGAGTATTTTTAATAGTTGAATTGTGAAATCATAATCAAGCTCAATCTGAAGTACTGTGATTTCCATTCTGGTGGTCGTCTGAGTAATTTCTTGTCTGATAGAGTTACTATTCTTCCCCCACGCACGTGTTTAGATTTTCTATGTATTTTACATTTTGAGAAATTGCCTAATTCCCTGTTTGAAGAAGTGCCTGGTACAATGTTGATATGCAATAGGATTTTCTTATGAATAAGAAAAGTAATCAACAAATATTTTCTATATATACATAGTCTAAAATGCACATATTCCTGTCTCTAAGAAATGAGATTATTCTCTTCCGTATAAATATAAAAGGTAAATGTCAAAATCTTTATCTTCGTTAGCTATGGAGTTGAAATAATAAATGAAATTCAAAGAACCTGCTAGGGATAGACATTGGGGAAGGAAAAACTGAGGAATTAGAAAAAGCTATAAACATAAGATCAGATTCTAACCTATCAGCAGTGATAACATTTTTATTCTCCAGAGAGAATGGGTTACATTTCTCTGAAACTATTTGTTGTATTAAAATCTCAGAATATTATCGTTGAAAGGGCCCCTAGAGATCATCTAGACCAATGGTTCTTAAGTGATGTGAGGTTATGAGATGCTTTGTGAATATGATGGGGGTTAAAGACCTTTTTGCTGGAAAATTACACATTTGCCCAGAATCGTGATTTTGCACACAATTCTGCATACATTTCCAGGAATTCCAGTTTAATACAGGCAACCTAAAGATGCAATTTAAGAGCCTCTGATTATTCAAAGTTCATTTTATAAATGGGTTGAATAAACTAGAGACCTAGAGAGAGACCAGCCTCTCTCAATCTAATTACATTGACCTTTCCTACCTCTCCAAGTTGTTTGGCCATTTGCACTGATAATGTTTCAAAGCAATCACCACTTTATGCTTAGTTTGTTCTCATTTCTATGACTGAATGGAAATACGTGGGAGGAATTTCCACTTTCTACCAGAGACTGGTCCAGTTATAGTACACAATTTTGTCTTTATATAGACAAAAATATTGCATTCTGTCATTTATCTTGTATGTGTGAATGACCATTTTAAAGCTTTGTCTGAACCAGGCTGTCCCACTTCTGTATTAAGAGTTTGTGTCTGCATCTATCTTCCAATGAATAATGTGCACAGATAATGTGCAGTAGGGAATCTGTGGTCCAGTGATGGGCACATGGATGATGTATCCTTATTTCCCTCAGATATCACCTGATTTTTAAACAGGTTAGAATGGTGTTTATTATAAACCACAAGGAATTATTTTGAATCTCCTAAAATAAGAGCTGTATGACAACCAAACAGTAGTAAGAACACTCATTTTCATTACATTTATTTCATTATAGTTTAAGGGATATCAGTAACAGCACTGTTTGCTTCCCTCTTGCTGTAAGCACTAGTCAAAAGGTAAATCCTATTGTTTGCATTACTCCTGTTTAAAAAGAAGCATAATGAAATTTGGTAGGGAGAAAATGACTTACAGGCTTCTTTCTACTTTTCTGTGCTCCTTAAAAATATACATCTCTGAGTCCATTTCTTGAGGCAGTAGAATACCGTATAGAGCTAGGATTTTCTTGAACAACATAAGGCCCATATTTGTTTTCTACAGCCTTATTTTGAATTTATAGAAATAAAATGCAAGGTGTAGTGAATTTTCCACACACACACACACACACACACACTACTTGGAAAAGACATTTGTTAACTTAAAACTTAAACATAAGCTTTTCCTAAAAGCATCAGTGCAAGTATATCCACTACATTGCAAGTCATCTTTGGTTTCTCCTATAACCAATTTAATAATTCTTGGATCTTGGAGAAGTTATGCGTTTAAAGGCAACCACATGAGCCAAAGAGTCACTTCTTTCCTCTATCGTTTTTTTTGAGGATTAAGTGAAATTAAATATGGGAAAGCCTATTGTAAATAAAATAAAAGATCACAATATAATATAGAAGTTGATTATAAATTTTTATTAGTGTGGTGTGAGTGTTTCATCACTTAATAACTGGAATTTTTAGGCGATCTTTACCTTCCATTTTACTCAACTTTATGATGGACATGTTTTGGAAGGCATGGATTCAAGGCTCTATCACTGTCTTTGGGGACCTGCTATAACTTCCATCTGTACGATTTTCACATCCTCAAAATACTGATCATAATACTTGCCTCTTTGATATCCGAAGAATAATTGAGTGAAATAACATATGTGGAAACCATTTGTAAATTACCATTACTCAAGAGAAAACATGGCGATGACTCCACCTTCTTGAAATCTCTCAGTAAATGAAGTTGTGAAAACCAATAACATCTGCAGGACCAAATATTTGTATTTGTGCAGATCTCTGCAGCAATCTCCAGAACAGAAACATTCCAGACATCCTAGTAGAAAGCTGAACCCCCATCCATTTAGATTTTGCATTAAAATGACAGATTGCTCTATGACTATTACTTACTGGCTATTACATAAGACATCATATAACAAATCTGTGAAAGGCGGCAAATGGACAAAGCATATCTTAAAGACAAAAAAAAAACTTCACAACGGATTGTGAGGAGAAATGTGTTATTTTCATGGTAAGGAATGTTTTAGTTTATACTGCAGAATCACAGACAGGTCACACTGAGATAACAGAGAGCATTTGTGATCAACAGAAGCAAATCAGCAAGGCACATCCAGCAGTGGGACTGGGAGCAGTTTCATAGCATCTGTTAGAGGCAAATGGAACTGGGGAGAGCATTAGCAAAAATCCCGCCCTTCGTCCAGATACCACTGATAGGAAACACATAAACAAACAAAAAAAAACTGTACAGTTTAGCTGAACGCTGCTCTTCCAATACACTTCCTGCAGCCAATGCACATTTCCTTTTAAATCCTTAAAGACATTCCAGTTAAGTTTGATGATTCATATTACCAACAGCATGATGCCTTAGGGATATGTTACCTAGATTTTGGAAGCTAGCACCAAATACCAATTTACTGTATAATTCTTCTGCTATTTGAAAAGACAAGGTTCTCGGGTTTAAATATTGATGGCCCAACTGGTAATCTTTTTAGTAAAGGTGTAGCTATAAGGTGAAAAAATCAAATAGAGTTGTCGGGTTTATATTTTCAGAAACAAAAAGACCTTTACCTGTATGAAAGCCAAAGATACAACAGAGAACTGAATTATTGATCTACCAGACAGATTTTTTTTTTTTTTATGGCTAAAACCTTAGCTTTAAATATCTCTGGCATCATTTTATTTCCTTTTATTTTAGGTTGTTAATGGTGGTTATAGGAATTGGTTCTATGGTAGATTTTGTAACTAGCTTAAATTATATTTCTTTGGCCTAGTGAGTCCCTCCCTTCCACCCTCACTTTTAACCCTGAAGTATTGAATCTGAGTCTGATTAAGGGTAGGAACCAAAAGGAATGGGAGTAGCTCAAAGGGGGTACCTGCAAGGGTTTTTATAGCTTTTCTGTTCCTACTGCGAATCGACTTACTGACCCCAGAACTGTTCTCTGCAGGCCCTTGGAGGAAACCTAGTTTCTTATCAGACATCTGCTCTTGTTCTATCTTTCAAAATAACTTCTGTTAGGGTCGTTTGTCTGGGTCTGTATTTTTGTGACAGAGCAGTATAAAAAATTCATTTTTATTTTAAAAAATAATTTCAGTATAGATATTTATTCAAAAATTTAAAAGAAGACTCCTCTCCTGGTGAATAAGAGCTAGGTCCTGTCAGAGGGCCAAGGACTGGATGGATGAGGCCTGGGAGTGGAGTATTCAACTGAGATTGTCAGCAAGGGAAATAACATCCCTTTAAAACAGTGAAAAAATTAAGAAGTTCTATTCACTACTATGGTGTTTAGGGCACTTTCTGTTAATTTATGGGCTTTCTCTCTATAGTGTTTCTTCTCATAATTATTACAGAATTGTTGTTTCATCCTTGACTGTTTGTCATTATATTGTTGCTTTGTTATACAAATAAGATCTTACAAAAAGTTTAAGCAGGATATTATAAATTGTTACCTATGCAAACCTGAAACATTCTTGCCATGATGCTCACAATCATCAGACACTCCATCTCCCTTGGCGTTAGTAATCTAGGCAAATAGCTGCTGTATTAACATTTCAGACCCCTAGTAAGTGCTTAAGTGTTACAATAACATAATTTCACTAATAAGATATAGCTCATCATGCAACACAGGCATATCATATGTGAAAAGATGCCCTCTAGGCCCCAAGTTATTGCCAATGACTTGCATTATATAAAGTTGTTCTCCTGTTATGAGAAGTTTGGGGGAAGTTAGACAGAATTATTTCTGGTCTTTAGAATAGATTCACCTTAGATATTCAATAAAACCTATTTATGTTTACCTTTTACCAAATTTTGAGTCACCTCTTTAATATAGAAAAGGATGTGATCAAGCATGCATGAAAATAGAAAGTCGGGTCACTGGCTCTGGAGGGGAAAAAAAATTAGGAAGCAATTGAGGGATATAAAAAGGATCTAAAGAAGAACCTTCTTTTCACCTTGTCCCAAAATTCAGAGTAAAAGTAGAGTAGACACTCTCAATTAAATTAAAGGGTAGCAAATTTAGAGTTTATTTTTGTAGCATGTAATCAACCTGTGGGAGCCACAGCCTCAGAAGGTTGAGTTAAATCTATGTTTAGAGTTTGAAAACAAATAAATATTTTATGCCTATAAGAGTTTTGACGATGTTATAGAAATAATCACATCTCATGCTTTCAAGAAAAAATTGATATATGGACAAGAGAAATCTGTTCCCAAAATACAACATAACTGGGATCACCTTGTTTGCTTCCAACCTTAGACAATCCAGATGGGCAGATTCTGGGATCCTTGCTTTCGGTTGGTTAATAACATTAATTATTGAGTTTATTGTGCTCTTGGACAGACAAACAAGCCAAAAAAAAAACAAAGATTATACTTTCTGTAAAAGTTCATAATTGATCACTGTGAAAATATTAATAAATTCCTTGTTCGTGTGCGTGTATGTGAATAAGATTTTCTGTCAGTGTGTGTGCATTTGTGTATGTGCTTTTCATGAGGTTGTTCATCTGGGTGTATGTCTATACACAGAGAGAAAAAGAGAGACTTTTATATCACTATTATGTAATTTTGTTTTAGATAAAGGTAATTTGCCCCTAGTTGTGCCATCCTGACATCCATTAAACAATGACAAATAGAAAATAGGTGCCTGCTTGCCATTTTTTAGACCATCACATACTTCTATCTTTAAATGTCTGGGCACGGTGGCTCAGACCTGTAATCCCAGTACTTTGGGGGGCCGAGGTGAGTGAATTACCTGAGGTCAGGAGTTCCAGACCAGCCTGGCCAACATGGTGAAACCCTGTCTGTAGTAAAAATACAAAAATTAACCGGGCGTGGCACACACCTGTAATCCCAGCTACTTGGGAGGCTGAGGCAGGAGAATCTCTTGAACCCGGGAGGCAGAGGTTGCAGTGAGCTGAGATCATGCCACTCCACTCCAGCCTGTGTTGCAGAGTAAGACTCTGTCTAAAAAAGAGAGAAAGAAAGAAAGAGAGAGAGAGAGAAAGAAAGAAAGGAAGGAAGGAAGGAAGGAAGGAAGGAAGGAAGGAAGGAAGGAAGGAGGGAGGGAGGGAGGGAGGGAGGGAGGGAAGGAAGGAAAGAAAGAAAGAAAAAGAAAGAAAGGAAGAAAGAAAGAAAGAAAGAAAAACAAAGCACTTACTATGTGAATGTGGCTGATTTTCCTTCAAATATATATATATAAAATCAATCTTTTTTCTGTAATTTCCTTTATGAGGCTTATTAATTTTATGTTAAGTTGTTGTCTACCTGATAAGCAAGTATGGATAAAGTATAATTTAAAAAACAGCTAGCTTATTTGAAAGTCAGGCTAGCTCCGCCCTTTTTTATGTGTGTTTTTCTTTTTTCAGACATTAACTCTAATTAGGATCTGCTTGTATCTTAATTATGAGACTCTTTTAAAATAAGGCAGTTAAGTAAGACCTCACATACTAAAGATGTAGGTCACTGTTATTGTATCCTTTCTAAGGAAATTTACATGCATCAAGATAAGGTGATTCTTAATTTAAATGAATGATTTTTTAGGAAAGATCTTTCAGGCATGGATTATCCTAATGGAAAGTGTTTGGGTGCAGCACCGTAACCCAAACTCCTTCATATACTTCCATTTAGGAAACACGTTGCTTGTTTCTTCACTCAGAGAAAAGACAAATGGAATCAGAATCTTGGATTTATGTTCCAGTAGCTGCTGCTTCCCACACCCAGGGATGTCACTGCCCACATGGGCAGGCCAGGGCCACTAGTTAAAATGTTCCCATTGTTAAAGCGTATTATCATCTTCAGGGGTATTTTTGCTTCTGGTCTCATGACTGACTAGTGGAAAAAGTCATAAGCTATTTTTGTGAAATGTATTTCTAGCACAATTTGAGTCAGTGTTTAGAAAACATCACATAATAAAAAGGATTATATAGTAAGCACCTACTGTATATCAATTAGTTTATACACATTATTTCTAATATTCCTAACCACCCTGCCATGTAATGTTCTTATGCTCAATTTGCAAGAATTTCCAGATGTGGACCAATTTTTGCAAAGCCAAAAGTTGATTGTTGCTACAAATGGTGGGGAGAAAAATCCTATGATTATAGCATGGACTCTGGTACCAGACTACTTGGATTCACATCCATCTGGTCACTACAACTTTATGATTATTGCAAAGTTATATAACTGTCAGATTGTTTTATAAACACACAATATAAATGGTAGTTTTCAAGAAAGTGAGCCTTGTTTCCAAGAATCCCTTCTGCCTCTGACATGGAATAGATTAACTAGATATGTACAGTACGTGGCCAGCATTTTAATATTGAGTATATTAGTTTACTAGGGCTGCCATAACACAATACCACAGACTGGGAGACTTAAACAGAAATCTGTTGTCTGGCAGTTCTGGAGGCTGAAAGTCAAATATTAAGGTTGAGCAGGTTTGTTTTCACTCAAGGCCTCTCTTCTTGGCTTGCAGATGGTCACTTTTTTGCTGTTTCCTCACGTGGTCTTTATTCTGTGCACACTCCTCTCTCATAAGGACACCAGTCTTATTGGATTAGAGCCCCACTCTTAAGATCTCATTTTACTTTAATCACGTCCTTAAAGGCCTTATCTCCAATACAGTCATGTTGGCGGTGAAGGCTTCAACATAGGAGTTTTGAGGTGACACAATTCAACGTATAACACAGAGGGAGAGAACATTTCATTTGCCATGAATACAATCTGTCTAACACTGGTGCACACAGCTAAAAGGTGCAACTGGTGCCTTAGTTATACAGCCTGAAAGGGGGCAAAGGAAAGTCACTGTTACCCTGTGTTGTAGGTCTTGAGTTTCACTCAATCTGCTCTCTGAGTAAAGTGGGTTCCCTTTATACAAGCAGCATATACAGGCTGCAGGGGCATCTGCCTAAAGGTGTTTGCTCTGACTATAGGCAGATCATATACTCAGGAAAATCCCAGGAAAACCTGGACAGATACATTCATCAGAAGTAGTAAATTTAGAAATACTTATTAAATACTGCATGCAAGATTCATGTTAGGGAAAGTGATGTGGACTAACAGGCTTTGCCTTCAACACACACGAATGTATACATATACTTGCAGGTATCTACAAAAATATGGCATATGTAGTTTATTTATTGCTAATTGTGTCAGGCACTGTGATACATTATCTGTTTGATTCTTACTAAAAGTTGAGAAGGAGAATACTATTTTCCCTATTTCACATACGGGGAAATTGAGCACCTGAGAAGCTAAGGAACTTTTTCAAGACAAACCAGTTTAGTAAGTGGAGTGGATAGGCTTCTTTCATTCCTAAACCTGAGCTCTTTCCTCAAACCAGCTGACAACCCAAAATATATACATATATATATCTATATATATAAAAATAGATTTGACACGTGTCTTCATTAGCCTTTGTAGGAATGTATTGTGGCTATATTTGCATATACCTGCCCCTTCTCGTAGGAGGGCAATGTGATCTTTACATTAAAAGTGTTTAACTTTGTGCCTATAACATTATGAGGCTCAGATAAATGCTGAACAGAAGGAAAGAAGGAGGAAGGGAGGGAGGGAGGGAAAAAGAGAGGGAGGGAGGAAACTTGGCTGAGTATGGCTCTCACTCTTTCTACTTTGCCATGGATGTGTTACATAAAAACCTCCACAGCCAAATACATGCAAAATGTAGCTCTAACCTAAAGAAAGTGATAGCTCCAATTTCTTTAGCTCGAGAAAGATCTCAAAAAGCAGATAAAAAGCTGTAGTTGAAGGATAAAAAAGAAGTAAAGCTCGATAGGTAGATTTGTTAAATAAGAGCAGTTTAATGGAGATATAGGGGAGATCAGCATGGCTGAACCAGGTTTGGAGAAAAACAGTGAGAGATTATTTAAGTCAGCGTCAAACAAAAATGTAAAAGAATGACTACATATTTCTGTTTGCAAAGAACTTTTAGTAAGATACAGATGAGATAATCAATCCTAGTGGAAATACAGATTCATATTACTGGGATATGATAAGTCCCATTGTTTCTAAAGTTTAAGGACGAGGAAAATCCTGATAAAACACAGGAAGTTATTAGGTGAGGCACTCAGCTTTTCTTGTGTGGTAAGCATCAGAAACCAGAAGCAGAATTTTAGAGTTCCCAGTATCTTAGGAACAATCTGGTTTTACCTCTCAATTCTAGAGAAAACTAACTTGTACAGAAATTAACAGAAGTAATCCAAATATATGGATTGGCAACAACACTGGATCCCAGATCTCCTGGCTCCTTCTTTAGGATTTTTTCCATTCAAGTTCAACTTTCTGGAGAAGTCATAAGTGGATGAGTCAGGGAAAGAGAACTGTGGCCTGACATAAACTGTTTGTACTTGAAGTTGTAGAAAAATACTGTTTTACCTAGATCATTCTGCACATGCATTTATCTTTGGCATGTGGAAAATTGGTTTCATAATCTCTGGAGAAAAATTGTTAATTTCTGCCTAGATCATTCTCTCTGCTGATTCCTATCAGAATATTTGCAACTCTAAAATTAATTTTACCCTATTTGCTGTGTTAGTTATAATGAATCATATTCAAAATCACCAAAAACTTATACAAAAGACTGCACAGGAGAGGAGAAAAAAATGTATTTGGTTTTCCCAAGCTGCTTCTCTGTTGATTATTACCAGGTAGAATTTTTTTTCTCATTTCTTATTCTCATTTGTATAAAAATCCAGATAGAAATGAAACTAATGTATTAGCCGTTTGGTTGAAAAAATGTTAAGTCAATTATACTCTTGCAAGATTTATAAGAACTAAAGTGAGTTTAAATTTGAATTGTCAAAGGAAATTTTACATGCATTAAGCACTCAGTAAAATCCATCATAAGTATTTAATTATGTACTGGGTTTTGAACTTCTGTATCTAAAGTGGTATTTTTATAAAAAAAGATTTTTTTCAGTGAACTTATTGTAGGCATCACTTTGAATTATACCTGTAAGTATAATTCAGGTAGTAATATATTTTAGTGAGACAATTTGGAGGACACGTGTATGCATGTGACACAATGAAATAGTTTTCTTTCCTCTTTTAAAATAAGCATACTTAGGGAAAAAGCAATGAACAATTGCCATATCTGTCTGTGTGCAAGTGCCTTAAACCTTATATATTCAGGTGTTCCAGAAAACCTACTACTCTGTTGTCACTTAGATTCTTAACAATATGTGACTGTTGAATTCCTGCATATTAGGCTGTTATTTCTAAATATGAAAACTCTTATCTTAACAGAGTAAGCATTGACCTTTAGATTTTCCTTTCAACTGAAATGTTTCAAAACCAAGCATATTACATAAATGCATTGAGTATAGTTTTTATAAATGCAAGGCACTGCAAAGCATATTGAGTGATTCAGAGATATATGAGATGGTCCCCATGTGTGCTTGTTGCATCTGTACACTCTCGTGGTAAAATATGGATGAACCAAGCATAATTCTATATTACAAATGAAAGGACATGGTAGGAATATTTTGCCTTAACAAACTCATCTTTTTATGCATGAAAAATTTCACATGGCTCTGACCCTAATGACTTAAATATTACCCATGTGGAGCATTTCTCAAGCCTTATTAATGTTTTCTTATCTTCCAGTAACAGAGTGTAATTTAAAATGGAATAAGATATGGAGAATTCCAGCAATAGGCATCATTCTTAGAATTGTTATTGTAAATGAAAACTAGTATATCTGGTAGTTCCCCCAAATGTAGCCACTTTCAAAACAATATTATGATCCTTTTTTTTTTTTTTAACTGTTGTGTACCCCAAATGATAGCCGAAATCCAAAGTAATAATGTCATCTGGTATCTATCTAAACCAAGTCAAGTACAAAAATTGGAAATTGAAATACTTTATTTAGCTAGCCACTCTGGGGCTGGTGATATGAAAGGAAGAGGCAGTATTCATAAAAGCACGGGTGTTTATAATATTGTAGATTTAACGTGAAAATGAAATGAGGAAAAGCGTTTGTAAATAAAAAGTCTTATGGGCTGGGCACGGTGGCTCATGCCTGTAATTCCAGCACTTTGAGAGGCCGAGGTGGGCAGATCACTTGAGGTCAGGAGTTCAAGACTAGCCTGGCCATCATGGCAAAACTCTGTCTCTACTAAAAATATAAAAATTAGCCAGTGTGGTGGTGGAAGCCTGTAATCCCAGCTAGTCGGGAGGCTGAGGCAGGAGAATCACTTGAACTAGGGAGGTGAAGGCTGAAGTGAGCCAAGGTCATGCCACTACATTCCAGCCTGGATGACAAGAGCAAAACTCCATCTCAAAAAAAAAAAAGGCTTATGAAAGGTGTAGAAAGGTGTCTCAGGATTACAGTCAAATATCATATACAAAATACATGTATCTGTATCTGTACACATAATTTGAACATGTAATTTTTATTTCCTGTGCCATATTTGGGCTTTCTATGAGACGTAATAATAACAACTTACTTTTTAGAGGTATAATTTAGATTCAGTCTGAGATCTAAATTATTCACATTCAGTAACACATAACTTTTGTTCATTATGTGACATAGAACTCTATGATAATATATAATTTAGTTTGAACAATGTATAATCACTGAATAATTTTTCATGTTTGCAGATAAGTTTTGTTTTTTAACTGATGTTTACATTAGTATTTACATGTGGCATATAGAAAAAATATAATATTTGTAATAACCATTTTCTGGTCAAATACTTAATATTAGCTATAATACAGGTCTCCTTACCAGACGTATGACTGCCAGATCAGTGTCTTTCACATTTTGGTAACTATATTGCTTGAGAGACATCGAATAATTTTATACATTTGTTTTCTTATGCTTCCTTGCAGTGTTTTGATAATTAGAAAGTTTAGCGTTGTAGGGATATTTTATTTGTTTATTTATTTACAATGCATATAATTTTTTGGAAAACTTTCCCAATTTCTTTTGTTTTCTTTTTGTTTTTGAAACAGTGTCTTGCTCTGTCACCTAGGCTGCTATGCAGAGGCATGATCTGGGCTCACTGCAACCTCCACCCCCCAGTTCAATTCTCATGCCTTGGCCTCCCAAGTAGCTGGGATTACAGAAGCATGCCACCAAGCCTAGCCAATTTTTTGTATTTTTACTAGAGATGGGGTTTCACCATGTTGGCCAGGCTGATCTCAACCTCCTGACCTCAAGTGATTCACCTGCCTCAGCTCTCAAAGTGTTGGGTGGGATTACAAGCATGAGCCTCCCAATTTCTGTCTTTAAAAATGTCACTCTAATCTTCCTGATTCTCTCTAGCTGACTGTCACCACTGTCTTCCCTGGATTACTAGAGTATCCTTTTATCTATTCCATTCCCCTCTATGAATATGACTTCCTCCAATAATGGATGTCATATAACCACATACCTATTTAGAAACGTTAATTGTCTACCATTTCACTTAAAGGGTCTGAGATTTCTAAGCATAGCACTGAACACTGCCAACTGCTTTCTTTTCTTTTCTAACCTTATTTCCCCCGTATAATCTGGTCTATTCATTCTGGATCGGTTTAAAACCCCAAATACATGATACGGTTTCATGCCTCCATGCAATTACTTATGCTGTTCCCTTGACTGGAATGCTCTCTCTACCCCCACTCCATTCCTTGGTGGTCAAAAGCCAACCATTTCAAAATCCAGATTAAATGTGCTTCTAAGGGAGAATTCCTCACCTAAACATGGGCTCCTATAGCATAATGCTACAAAAAGTGCATTGCAGTTAGAATTTCTCAACATTTGTCTTTTTCAGTATACTGTGAGCTCTTGTAGTGCAAGCACTTAGTTCTGTTTATTTTTCTACCACCATAGCACCCAGAATGGTGACTAACATTGAATCTGCTCAGAGTGTTCAGTGAAATGAACTGTGTGAGGTTTTGAGTAAATGCATTCATCCCTAATTGTACTAAATTATATTTCCTGCCAAATATGCTTAAAGCAAGTGGAAAAAAAAAAAACATCTAGTTTTCTCATACACACCCCTTCTCTCCACAATCTCTGTGATTTACATTGGGAGGAAATCAGTTTGTTCTTTTAGGTAAATGATATAGTGCTTAATTGAATCAATGCTTAATGCTTCTTGCCAGAATGTTGTCATTTTCTATAGCAGTACACTTGTCCAAGAAGATGTTAGTTTTTGTGTATAAAAATACATTACCATGCACTCTGTCTTCCCAAACTATTTTGAGCAACTACTTAAAATGATTTAATTTGCAGGACTGTGTGCCTAATAAGCTTTCTGTTTAAAATCCTAACACTGAGCTTTCTAAGAGCGACGTGGTCTACATGTAAACTCTTTACAAACAGCATCTGAATTACAGGCAGAGACACACATTAGGAGCTGCCAGAATTGTGTTTGTTGTGGCTGCCTGGTTAGCTGCTGCTTGAACAGCTGAAGTATGAGCGTATTGATCAATTAGTGCCAGCTCAAACAAGAAGTATGCCAACTGAAAGGGAAGTCAGATTTGTATGCAAAGCTGTGTTGGTAAAATTTGGCTGGTATAGGTGGTAAAAGGGTTGGACAAGCTATTTAATATGAAAGCACCAGTGTACCTTAAGGAACACATGACAATTGGTATGTGATATTTCAAAGACTTCATTTGAACTTAATAAAATGGAAAACGGTTTCATTTTGACCCAAACGATGGCGCCTACCTTCATATATAAAGTAGAATGGGGAATAAAGTTCCTTGTTGAAAATATTCAATCCTAAACCTAGCTTTGAACTGATGTATTCATTCTCACTGAATAATTGTCATACTTCACTTACTTCTTTGTGTATAAGTAAAGGATACTTCAAATATATAAAGCTATTAAGTCAATTATATAAAATAACATTATGAGTTTTGTGACAATAAATTTATATCCTAAACCTAACTTACATGAATGATGAGAATAGCAATATTCTATTTAACATAATGCGTGTGAATGAATCACAAAAATCAAACCACTTACATATGTATACGAATGGTTGGGTGGAAGATTGAGAAACTCCCTAAATGGGATACCATTATTAGGACTCTATACTCTGGAGGTGCTTGCCCTAAAGAGTCACTTTGCTCACTCTGGGGATCAGCAATATCACTGAAATGAAGAAGCAATGTTCTCAAGTCCAGAATTCTTTTGATGACACTAGTGTAGGTGTGTGTGTGTTTGCATGTGTGTTAAACTTGGAGCTATAATAAGCATTGTTAGAAAATAACGGAGCTCATTCTATGAATGTAAGCACAGCATAGAATATGTATTTTTGGCCGGTCACAGTGGCTCACGCCTGTAATCCCAGCACTTTGGGAGGCCGAGGTGGGTGGATCATGAGGTCAAGAGATCGAGACCATCCTGGCTAACATGGTGAAACCCTGTCTTTACTAAAAATACAAAAAATTAGCTGGGCATGGTGGTGGGCACCTGTAGTCCCAGCTGCTTGGGAGGCTGAGGCAGAACGGGGTAAACCCGGGAGGCAGAGCTTGCAGTGAACCGTGATCGTGCCACTGCACTCCAGCCTAGGTGACAGAGCAAGATTAAGTCTCTAAAAAAAAAAAAAAAAATGGAATATATATTTTTAAAACTTCAAAGTATGGTATGTAACAGGAGTATTGTATTAATTTTATGGTTTTTGAAACAGAAATAAAACAAGACAAAACAAACACTCAAACTATGTTTAAGGCAGTCATCTCCATTCCAGTCCAGTTCTGATTCCTTTTCAAAGCTCTGCCATTGACTTTCTTGTCCCACTTTCTTATTGATCCTGTATCTGTGCTAGGAAGTGGCTTTCTTGAGGTGAAACCTTAATATTCATTGCAGAAATGGTCAGCCTTTATATAAGCGATTGTGCAAAAATTTCCTGACAATACAAAATTTTTAGATGTGCTGCTAGGGAGGATCTACTTTTCTTCCTTTAGTTTCTGTGGTACGCTGGTCACCAGGTAAGTGCTAACTATAGAATATAGCTGTTCTTGCTATTTGCATGGCTCTTTCTGAGTGCGATGAAGTGAGGTTTCCCTGTGTCTTTTGTTGATGAAAAGGAGGTTTTTATACTCTGCTCCTCTGGATGGAAGAGCCACTTCCTGATTGGGTTCTGGGCTAAAAGTGGATCTGCCTTTAGGCAGAAGTATGAATGTCATGTTACTTTCTATTTAACATTATTAACCATACTTCCTGGCCCCAGAAGGCCAGAGTTTGACTGTTTATTTCCCATCAGTTGTCATAAAATTATTCATAACAGGAAAACAATACTGGGTGAATTGGCCACACTCATGTTGAAGGAATCTTATTTAGACATATCATACTGGTTCTGAAATATGGTCCATTTAGGATAGTATTCTATTTCTGGAAGTAGTATGTGGTGTGATTGATGAAAACACACACATTTTATCTTTGACATTAGTCCATAGATTTTGATGTTTAATAAAAGATGAGCATCTCAGCCTTTCCTAATAATCCATTATGGTTTTCTAAGCATTACACTTTTAACTTCTCTATCCTACTCATACTAATAACTTTTACTTCTTGAATGATTATTTGCTTAAGGTAACTACTCACAGTATAGGAATCTAACATCATTATTTATTTTCTACATTTCCCTTTTTTTAGTTTTCCAACTGTTGTTTAATAATAGTTCTTGTTCAAAAGTTTAACCTTTCTACAATCTTCATAGGCACTCAAAGCAGGGTATATATCTGATAAAATTAGCCATGAAATTTTTTTATAACTAAGTACTATAATTTACAAGTAATGACATGAAGACGTGGGTGAAATAATGCAAATTGAAGGCTAAATGGTGATAGAAAGGCATTTTGCATTTCGATTCTTTTTTCTTTCTATCTCACAATAAAGCAAAGAAAGATGATACAAATATATGTGCTAGAAGGCCCATTAACTGGCATACAAAATCGCTGAAGCAATGTAGCTCAGCAGAGAGACCAAAGACATGTAATGAGAGTGAGAAAGCAGTTTTGATAATTAGAATGAGTCAAAAGCAATCTCCTGCTTGCTTAGTTCGCACAGATGACAGAGGAAGGAAAATGTTCTTTGCTTCTGAGACAGAAACAGGACATCAGTCAAAATGATAAGAGATGTCAGTATAATATTCCTCTGAGTCAGGTACCACTGAGTTAGTCATCTGGGATGAGAGTTTCTAATCTTTTTTTCTTTGCTTCAGTTTCACTTTGGGCTTTGGGATAATAGATTCCATATCAGTATATATCTAAAAAATGTTCACAGTTCTTAGTTGGGAGAAATAAAAGTAGTTTATAATCTAGTGGGAAAAATGTAGTCTTTGAAGTCAGTCAAACTAGACTTTCATTTTTTTCTACATTAACGTGAATAAGTAATTTATCTTCCTTAAAATGGGTATGAAATTACCTTTCTCACTGGAATTTTGTGGATATTTATGATTAGATATATGTAAAATACTTTTGCAAATATTTTTGTTAGTAGTTGTTATTAAATTTACTTAAGGGGCAGCCAAAAATATCAACCTTTTTTATAGTAACAAAACGAACCAACACTTAAGGTAATGCCTTAACACACAAAGTATAGTATTTCTGCATTTTTTAGTTTGTTGTATTTCCAGAAAAAACTACAGAAAACGACACTTCTGTGTCACTCATGCTAGCCAAAGGCAAAACTTAATTAAAAGTATCTTAATTTCCAAGGCCAAAATAGACCATGATCATGTTTATGGTATGAAATCAGTAAATATTCACCCTATTCCTCTGTCCTACCCTAGTAAAAGGTGAGTTTTTCTTTTCAAAAATAAAATGTAGTGTAATAAAAACCACTGAAAAAGTTACTAATGAGAAAATGTGGAATTCAGCCAGTGTGTACTGACATATTCTAAAAATAGAGCAATGACTAAAGTAGACTGTAACATACAGCGTACAGTAAAAAAAAAAAAAAAAATCACTTTCTAAGTGTGTACAGGAAAAAGAGATGGGGGAAATGAGTGCCAAAGATTGAATAATCTTTTTAACTAAGTTAACTGCTAATTCGATGAATCAGTGTTTGTGCCACATGGTTTTCTACTATCCTCAGCAAAAATTTCAGAAGAGACAAACCTTGTTTTGTGATTGCATAGGCACCTATCTCACAGCTGGAAAAGTAAGGCTCACAGCTGCTATTTTTATGGGGGAGAAAATTAATTGTAAGTGCAAAATGTTTAGAAGATGGCTGGTGTAAAGCAACTGTGCAATACATTGTAGATATATAATGTATTAGCAAATACAATTCATTATTTTTTTCACAATTACACATTGAACATTATATGCATTAGTTATATAAGAAGAAAGGATAAACTGTGCAGGGAATACTACCAGCCATTGCTGTGCAGCAAACTACCTGAAGACCTGAAGACTCACTGGCTTAAGACAATAAACATTTATTACCAGTTGGGTATTTCTTCTCACTTGAGCCATAGTGAGCTGTTCTTGGTGGGACACGTTCTGCTTCTGTGGTCCACTAGGGGTTGTGTTGGGTTGCTTTGCTAATGTTGGCTGAACTCTTCCATTTGTCCTCTCCTGGGACTATAGCCCACCTTTGCCCCATCAAGCTGGCTCAGGCTCATTCCCATGCCATGACAGAAATGACACAAGCGTAGGAACATTCAAAGGCTGGGAGTGTAACAATGTTGCTTCCACCCCATTCCATTAATCAAAGCAAGTCTCAAGGCTGGGCCTAGTTTAAAAGGCAGGAAAACAGACTCTACCATGTGAGGGGAAAAACTGCAAAGTGACTTCGCAAAATATGCATTGATATGGGAAAGGATGGCGAATTATGACCATTTTAGCAATCTACCATGATGACTATGCTAAAAGAATAACTGACAAGGCTGCTTTTGAAATATCTTTAAGCATATTTATTAAAGTAAGGTTGTTAGCTTCAATCTTTTCCCATATAAAACAAAACAGTGCAAAAAATTCAAGCCATGAAATAGTCAAACTATAAGATTGTAAGAGGATAAAGTCAAGTTTGTTGTTAGAATGTTACATGGTAGAGATTTATTTATTCAAAGGTAAAATTACTGTAATGAATAGTGTTTAGCTAGGTGTTCATGACTGCTACCTCTAGGTTTGTGTTTATTTATTTTATAATATACCGAGGATGGGACTAATATATGCTCATTGTCGTGTGCTTCTCACAAGTATAACCATTTCATGGGTTTATCTCTGGCAGCCTTTGCCAAATCAATGTTCCTTTAGTTGAAACTATTGAAGACAAGGTTTGCTTTCCAAAATATGTATTCCTAAATACCAAATGTGAGTACTCTGCCATGTCCCACAGACAATGCCATTGATACATTCAGTACTTCACCTGATGCTGATAATCTAAGCAATGGATTGATAAATTGGCTTCCATATCTCTATAAATAGGCAGACACCATTACAATCTAATCTTGACTTCATTGAAGGCCCTCCTAAATTTTTTAATTTCAGTGTAAACTGGTGTGAAAGAAGGTTTGCTGTTCATGAAGGCTTAATATTACTAATCAGAAATGGAAAGTATACCTAGAACACTGTAAGAATAGCATTTACTAAAAATTCAAAGCATTTATGGCTACCTAGGCTTGTTCTGAGTACTTTCTCTGAATTGTTTATTTCACTTAATTCTTACACCAACCATGAATGGTAAATACTATTTTTAGCCCAGTTTTCCACTGAGGAAATTGAAGAGTATTCTTGGGGCATGTTTAAGGCCATGTGTCTTATTAGTGAATCTATCATTCAAACACAGACACTCTAATTCCAAAGTGACACCCTTAACACCCACAGTTTTTATTTTCAGCAAAGCTGGTTAGTGGAAAGAAAAGAAACAGCTAATAAAATATCTGATAACTTCGTACAAGTTTTAAATTGTGTTCACGATTTGCTACCAACCTTTATTTTTAGTAATCTTTTCCTAAAAACAATGCAAAGTTTTTATTTGTTCACTTATGGAAACTAGGGGTTGTGAAGTTCCATTAGATATAAAATAAGGAATTTTGCTAATAAAATTGAAAACTGTAAAACTAGTTGTTTATCTCTATATATACAAAAACGTATTTTGTTTAAGGAAACTTATTATTTTGACAAAGCAGTTCATGGCTTTGGCTGTCAGAGAACAAATCTTAAAACATTGAACACCAGGCCGGGGGCAGTGGCTCACGCCTGTAATCCCAGCACTTTAGGAGGCTGAGGCGGGTGGATCACAAGATCAGGAGATTGAGACCATCCTGGCTAACACGGTGAAACTCCGTCTGTACTAAAAATACAAAAAATTAGCCGGGCGTGGTGGCGGGCGCCTGTAGTCCCAGCTACTCGGGAGGTTGAGGCAGGAGAATGGCGTGAACCCGGGAGGCGGAGCTTGCAGTGAGCCGAGATTGCGCCACTGCACTCCAGCCTGGGCGACAGAGAGAGAATCCGTCTCAAAAAAAAAAAAAAAAAAAAAGAACACATTGAACATCAAATGCTAATTTACATTATGTAAAGGTCAAGTTTATACTAATGTAGGACATTTTGCTATGACATGTTGCAAGTTATTATTAAATTTAACAGAATTCCATATGGACAGACAGGAATTACAGCTATCATAGAGTCACCATGAAGAATACTGTGATCGAGGATATTAGTATATTTGTGAATTCATAATTTATAATATATGGTTCATATTTATTCTAGGTAATTAAATTATTACAAACTACAAACAAATATCTTTGATGTACCTAATATGTAGCCCAAAGCATATTTTGTAATTGGCAGTTAAAATAAGATTGATAAA
Source organism: Hylobates moloch (assembly GCF_009828535.3). Lineage (NCBI taxonomy): Eukaryota > Metazoa > Chordata > Mammalia > Primates > Hylobatidae > Hylobates > Hylobates moloch. The sequence goes on along the minus strand of NW_026652292.1, from coordinate 55,021,477 downwards.
GAAACTCAACCTTGTCAGTAACTTACTATCTTAAACACTATAGATATTTGTTACAATCTTTTTTTTTTTTTTTTTTTCTGAGACGGAGTCTCGCTCTGTCACTCAGGCTGGAGTGCAATGGTGCCACCTCGGCTCACTGCAACCTCAGCCTCCCAGGTTCAAGTGATTCTCCCTGCCTCAGCCTCCCAAGTAGCAGGGATTACAGGAGGCCGCAACCACACCCAGATGATTTTTTGTCTTTTTAGTAGAGACGGAGTTTTGCCGTGTTGGCCAGGCTGGTCTCAAATTCCTGACTTCAGGTGATCTGCACATCTTGGCCTCCCACAGATTTTCGTGTGTGGATATAATCTCCATCATGATAAACCAAACAAATATAACAACAACACTCAGAGGTACAGAAGTGTGAAACGGTGTGTTCTAAGAACAATAAGCAATACTATGTTGTAGACACTCTAAGAACAAGTAGTTAGAAGAAAAGGCACTTCTCAACCCTAACATGTAACTAACCCGAAACCTCTACAGTGCCAAATCATTCCTGCAAAGAATTATAGTTTCTACATTATTTTCTTTTATGCTGTAACTACTGGCATCAACTTTACTTTTCTATTAGTATGTCATAATCTCTGAAGATAGACAAGAGTTCAAATCCAGCCTGGAGCGTTTAAAAGCATAATGATTTCAGCAAGCTACTTAACGATTTTGTGATCTATCTCTAAAATGGGAATCAAAAAATTGAATGAATTAATGAGTCAGCATTTAAAACCATGACTGGCAAGTAATAAGCATTCCATAAATGCGTTATTGTAAAATCTAGAAGTTAAGTATAGGCACAGATGCTTGTTAACTGAGATATTTATTTTTCTTGAAATTTCTTTCAATCCCATTTGACTGCCTTTTTATATACTAATTTGCCACTTAATTTCTAGTGATAGAAACCTTCTTTCAGTTGATTGCTGATTAGGTTTGCTAACTTTCTCAGTCTTTCCTTAAGCAAACAAGATTCAGGTATTAATATGTGGTGCAGAAATCTTGCAGACATTTTTTTCTTATAGTTATCCATAGTTTTGAATGAATATGTCCAGAGCTGTGTCATAAAATGTTTTCCTTGGAATTTATGTTCAATGGAGGTAGGACTGGCATATTTAATTTATGTAATGATTTATATTTTCATAAAATCTACTATTAGGACAGCAAATTTATAATATTTAATAATTACTACTAAAAACCAAAGCTATTTTAATCTCTACTTAACATCTTTCATGAGGCAAAACATTTTGAAATGAGAATCTATCAATACTGTATGTTCAGTTGGCATAACATGCTGTGAGCTCTCAGGATGAACAGGAATCTCAAATCCAAGAAGCAAAGCCTCTCTGTTGTTTACAGTATTTAAAATAAATTGTCCCAGTTCTCTGTGGGATTGTTTCCTATTGAGAAGAAGCTCATAATAAAAAACAGCAACTGGAATAGAATTATAATGCAGGTAGTTTTACAATGTGGGCACCTGGTATATTATCTTGAAATAAACTGACCTATAGTTATTACTGATAGTGTTCTTTCTAGGCGGGATTTGCATAACCACAGAGAATTATTCCCTCTGCCCATCCTTTTGAAAAGAGCATAGAGTATTTAGTAGAGAGGAGGTAATTATGCTATTTGGGATAATAGTCATATTTACTGTCTAGGACTGCTATTCTGAACACTACATGAATTTCAGTATAATTGCTCAGATCCTGTTTAGATGAAAGCTGATTCATTTTTTTCAGGTCTTCTTTGTGCTTCCTTTTTATTCTTATTGGTTTTTTTTTTTAAGCAAGCAGGTCTAACCATTGCAAGCAAAAATGCTATTTAATACTAAAATTGACCTTCTTTTGTCTGTATTTAGAGATTGTTTATTGGCAAATTTTTGAGTTGTCATAGATCAAAATTTTGTTCAAATGATAACTGCCTTTTATTCCAATGTTTCATTAGCATACCTGTCATTGCCCATAATATTTACAAATAAATGAACTCCATAAATTCCATTTTTTAGACTCTTTAACACCCACCAACATCAACAAGGTCAAGTGGTAAGCTGAAAGAATTTTACATTTGACTTTGCTTATCAGAAGAAAACAATAGAATAATTGCATTATTAAAGTTAAGCATATTTTGCTGTATTTTAATTGTGGTGATACTTAAGCATTACATCTTAAAAGCTATACTTAACCAGAATATAAAAGATCCTCATGTAGGACATGTTGGTAATATTTCCTCCTTTTCCATATAAATATATTATCATTTTTAATTTCTGTGACATAGAGGAGCTAAAACTGAGGTATTTTATATGGCTTGTCCTATAAATTACCCATGTATAGTCTCACGCTGCATAAACAAATCCAAAGCTTACTTAAATAAAATAGTTTAATTTGTGTAGTTTCAAGAATTATCTTTATACATTTTCAGAAATAGAACAAGGCATTTTACCTATTGAGTTTTGAGCAGATAGGCACAAAAAATTTTTGCAGTATCACAAAATAACTCTTAGGGACCATCTGCCATACTTTTAATGTTAACATTTAATTTAGTTATAGTTTTTAAATTTAAAAGTTAACCTTTTTTTTTTTTGAGATGGAGAGTCACTCTGTCGCCTGGCTGGAGGACAGTGGCACAATCTCAGCTCACTGCAACCTCCATCTCCCAGGTTTGATCAAGCCATTCTCTTGCCACAGCCTCCCTGGTAGCTGGGATCATAGGCACCCAACACCGGGCTTGGCTAACTTTTAATATTTTTAGTAGAGACTGGATTTCACCATGTTGGACAGGCTGGTCTTGAAATCCTGACCTCAGGTGATCCACCCACCTTGGCCTCCCAAAGTGCTGGAATTACACACGTGAGCCACTGCTGCTGGCCTAAAATTTAAGCATTTTTAATCTATCAATCATCAAAATGTTTTGTATTATTCTGTCCTCATTTTTCAATTAAAAACTTTTCTAATCAGTAGAAATTGCCTAATGTAATTACACATATACTACTTTAGACAATTAGTTGATGAGTAATTACCTATCGGCATCGCATCTTTGTGTAAATAATAAATCGGCATATTGGTATTATTTAAAATTTCCAGAATCCATTACAATGCAAGTATTTTGACACTATGGTAACTTAGTATATTACCTTGAAATAAACTGACATATGGTTATCAGGTATAAATACTGTTTCCTATGTAAAATGATCACAATTCAGATATTGACCCACAAATTACCCCAAATCTGCATTCAAAATATTCTTCTGGTAATACAAAATTGGGCTTCTTTTTAGGCCTTCCATGAAATTGCATCATTAAAGTATGAAGTTTATTGGATCTATATTATCAGTGTTTATTCCAAAGTCATTCACCATACACACACAAACACACGTGCACACACACACACACACACACACACACACACACACGGAGAGATGGGGAGGGAGGAGGAAGAGAGAGGAAGCAAAGGAAAGTGGCAGGGATAGAGGACAGAGAAAGGGAGAGAGAGGTGACCATATACAGCTAATACAACAAGCAAAATTCCTATTATTTAATCAGACTCCTTAAATAAAAACATGTGAGAACTATCTTTCAAAGACTTCCCTTAAAGCATGAAATTGTTATATGGCATTCTAATTTAGCCAGTCCACAAAGCTATCTGTGATGGCAGAAAAGGGTTCTTTCTTGAAATGGATGCTTCATTCTTTTTCTCCCAGAAGCTATTCAACGCCCTTTGTCTATTTATATTCATTATTGCCGCTGTTAGAACAGTGCGGGTTTTCATTACTTCATTGGCATGGGACGCACTGATTCAGTTTTGCTGTCACTTCTGACCCGTTTCCCTCCCTCCTCCACTTTCACTTACTGAAAATCTACAAATAGAAGGAACAACATACACAGTATAATACAGTACAAAATAAACAGCACATACAAATTAAGTTGTCATGTTTAGCTTGAATTTAATAGAAATGCATGTATTGAATGATAATTGCAAAGAGGCTTATGAACAAGCAGTATATTTGGAAGATTTTTCTGTATAAAATGATTTTTAAAAGTATGTTAACTGGTATTATCAATCCTCTTTTTATTATATTATTATATTATGGATAGTTTTTATTCCCTCTAAGATATTCAACTGAGGAAGAAAAAGTAGTTTTCTTAAATAATTGACATGACATCTTTACATATTTGTTTTGAAATATGTGTAGCTATTTAATAAGAATTCTTTATTTTCAGGTCATTATTTTTCTGTGGATAGTATGATCATGTAATTTATTTTTCAAGTTTCTCATGTATGTATATTGTATAAGCTGTATTCACCAGTATGGAAAACAGTAGGATTCTTGTTTTCTCTTAAATTTTACTATCAGTAATAATTATCAATGTAATGTGATGAATTCTTTATTATGAGTCACATAACTAGGAAAAGAATTCTTAGAAAATACGTATTCTATGCTTTCCCTCTTTCTAATAGTCATAGATAGGAGGAAGCTATATTGAATTTTAAAATAGTTTAACAGAAGTAATTGGATCTCACACAACAGAAAATCAGTTTAAAATATACGTTTTGCCAGCTCAGAAAATTCAGTCCATTATCACTACTGAATTCACATTTATTCTTTTTCTTGCAAAACGGATAAGAAAAACCTCCATTGTATCCAGAGGCCTTAAGTTTGGCTTAATTCTTCTTCCTCCAGTCCACCAAAATAATATTATTTGCAAAGAATTTAGAAAAATGTAATGATGTAATAACTCTTCATTGTCTTATTCCTGGGAGCTATAGAATATATTAAAATCCCTCTCTATATGCAGGTTAATTAGATTTCTACAAGACTCCGCCTCGTCAATGGAGGGGAGAGAAATGATCCTAAAAAATCCAAGCCCTCTAAAATAAGTGCCTCTGACACTACAAAAGTCTGTTTTATGCTCAAAATACCTTGAAGCATCTCTCAGACTTTGTTGAGTTCCTGCAGATGTCATGGTACCTGAACATCCTTACAGCTGTAATTCTCTGGAAAAGCATGAGGCGTCTTTAGTTTACCAAAAGTGGATTTGGTTATAAAAAGAAGGGTCCATAAACACTGTTTGCATACTTTTCTGGTTGTTATAGGCAGTAACCAAAATGAGCATGTGTTTCATAGAAACATATAACATAACATATGAAAGCCCCCAACACGTCAAAGCTTTAGTGGCACTCTATTGATACCACTTTTCCTGTGAGGGAACTGAAGTAGACAAACTTTGTCTTGACCACTGAGGTGGCATTTTCGGTGGCATTGGCACCATCGTTTGCACAAGTCGTTGATGGGGCTGCTTGAGAAAACCTGTGCAGATCATAGTGACTTTGTTATCCTTGGAAAACAATCTTACCTCAGGCTTTTCTCTCAATATGGTCTCAAATGCAAGTTGAATACAGGAAGTTGAGTAGGATAAAATAAAAAGGGAAAAGAAAGAATTAATACAACTGTAAAATATACAAACCAAGGTGTGAGTGTCAATAGTAAGTGTGTATGTAGCACTATACCATAAATAACATATTGTGTATTATCTAACATTCAGATTGAATATTTGTGGGGTTTTTTTTGTTGTTGTTTTTTGTTTTTTTTTTTGAGATGGAGTTTCGCTCTTCTTGCCCAGGCTGGAGTGCAATGGCGCCATCTCGGCTCACTGCAACCTCTGCCTCCTGGGTTCAGGTGATTCTCCTCCCACAGACTCCCGAGTAGCTGGGATTACAGGCGTGTGCCATCACGTCTGGCTAATTTTGTATTTTTAGTATTTTGTATTTTGTCCAGCTAATATTGTATTTTTATTAGAGACAGGGTTTCACCATGTTGGTCAGGCTGATCTCCTGACCTCAAGTGATCCACCTGCCCCGACCTCCCAAAGTGCTGGCATTACAGGCGTGAGCCATCGCTCCCGGCCTAGGTTTTATGTAATATGTGCCAGATTGTGTTTTAAAATTTTTAGCAACTAGGGAAGTTAAAGATGCTCTGGAATCTTTCTTGAGCAAAATGTCAGTAAACCTAATTACCTGGGCTAAACTCTTACATGATTCCAAGTCAGTTCAGCAAATGGCTGCTCTACCCTAGAGCTTTTTTATTCTCTCTAGTTCCATTAAGGGCACTGAGTTTTACATTGAGTAACACGTTCAAGACTCCCATGTATATTTGAAGCATTTGACAGAATAAGAAATATTAGAATGCAGAGACATAGTTAATACTTTAGAATTCATTAATTCATTTATCCCCCAATTTTTTATCATGTATTACAAAATGTGCCAAGCAGTTTTCTAGGCAAAATATTTTATCAATCCAGTATGTTTTTTTTCCTCCTGGGATGTTAGCATAATTATAATATTGCTATTGCTAAAGCCATGAATTTTCCAGTTTGAATAAGGCTATATTTGTTCCTTGATAGAATATAATGATGGAGATAATTGAAATTTACAAGGAAAAAACCTTTTGCCATATTTAGGGATGAAAAATATTTTTATCTGTCATCCAATACTGAGTAATGACACATGGTAGGTCTGTGATGTAGAGGTCAGTCTGTAGTAGAAAGGATGGGTAGAGGGGTTGTTAAGGAATTCTGTCATGAAGGTGGGTCAGAAGTGTTAGGGACCAACATTTCATTTCTATTGACAGGCTCAATCAGAAAAGCTACGTTTTATTTGTTTTTATTATTCCTGGAACATTTCACATAATTTATTGCAATTCTCTTATGAAAGTCAGTGCTTTCTAACATGGATTAAAGTTACTTCTATACTTATTCCCTTTCCTAGATTCTCCCACCTTGAAGATAGGATTCACATTTAAATTGTGTTTCCTCCACAATCCCTGGGAAGGAGATACACAGTAACTATTTGTTGAATAAATATCTGAGTGCAAAATTCTGCATTTAAGTAAGATGTTTCCTCAGTGACTTATAAAAAGCCATGATTCTTTTAAAAATCCACGTCCAGCATTGTAAGAAAGTAGCTAAGCTTGGGCCGGGCGCGGTGGCTCACGCTTGTAATCCCAGCACTTTGGGAGGCCGAGGCGGGCGGATCATGAGGTCAGGAAATCGAGACCGCGGTGAAACCCCGTCATAGCCGGGCGTGGTGGCGGGCTCCTGTAGTCCCAGCTACTCGGAGAGGCTGAGTCAGGAGAATGGCGTGAACCCGGGAGGGGGAGCTTGCAGTGAGCCGAGATTGCGCCACTGCACTCCAGCCTGGGCGACAGGGCGAGACTCCGTCTCAAAAAAAAAAAAAAAAAAGAAAGTAGCTAAGCTTGGGTAAATTATGATGAAAGCTCTGCTGTCCTTATAGCACTCAGATTCAGATTTACTTTGAAAGGGAATTGATATCAGCGACTGGGAACTGTAAATTATCTGCTAATTTTAGGTCACTAGTTGTTCTTCTTGTGGAATATTAAACAATTCCCAACTAACATTTTTTTTAATGTTGTTCTAAAATATATGCCTCTGCCTAGCCAAGTCATTTGGAGGTCTTTTCGTCCTGCAAAACTGATCCATCATCTTTCCAGTTTAAGAAAGATTTTAGTTGAAAACATATTTAGTGTCAGTAACTCCTAAAAAAGAAAAAAAAGAAGAACAAAAAGGAAAACAGGATGTCAACCTGAGTAGTATCTAATTTCCAATCTGTTTTGGGATAGTCTGCCCTCAATTTAAAGCCATAATTTTGGTACTGATAGTACAAATGAACAAGAGCTAAGGATAAAGTAAGAGGGAACAGATGAAGACCTTCTAACCAATATACCTAAAACACTAACATAGAAAGTGCTTAAAGTATATGTTCTTTAACACAATGGAAAGACTAGTTAAAACATCCAGAAAACTTGATGGTTATATTTGGATCCCCAAGGATCAAAATTTTAAAAAGGAAAAGAAAGGAAAAAAGAGAAAATCATAAACCTCAATATATATGTAACAGCTCCTGTTGGCTAACTCCTCTTTTTTAACCTCTAGGGTGCTACTAAAAACTTTTTGAGATTAAAGGTAGACAATATAAAATGTGCAAGTCTTCGGTATCATCAAACTACACTTTTTTTCTAATACAGTTTTTGTTTCTTGCTAAGACCATAGTTTTTCATTAACTTGCCTACCATGTCCTAGTTTTAGATTCATTTCATAAGGCTTTTATATATTTTCTTTCTTCATGATGGGAAATGATTGATCAACTCACACATTCTCTGTTATTTTTCATGCCAATGAAGTAATATCCTGTAGAGTCATTTTTTAAATTATGTTTTGGTCTTACATTACAACCTGCCCATACCTGTAAAAAGGAAGACTCCTAGCTCTAACACAGCATCTAATTAATTGAGCCCAGATCAATCTGTCATAGGTCTGTAACCATTGAGAGTCAAGGGTTATAATTAATCCACACCCTTTACCTTAAGGCAGACTGAAAATCTATATAAAGTTTTTACCAACTGCAAATCCATATGGGTCTGCAGCAACCTCAATTCTTGCTTCCTCAGAAGAAAGAATTTGACTGAGGGGCATAAGGCGGAAGAAGAGACTGAAACAAGTTTTAGAGCAGGAGTGAAAGTTTATTAAAAAGCTTTAGAGCAGGAACGAAAGGAAGAAAAGTATACTTGAAAGAGGCTCAAGCAGGCGACTTGAAGGACAAGTGCTGGAGTTCGAGCTTTTGACATGGGGTTTTATATGTTGGCATTCTTATGGGGTCTTTTGTCCCTTACCCCTGGATTCTTTCGGTGTGGGTTACCAACATGTGCAATGGTTTGCTAGTGCTTGGGAGGTGAGCATGTCCAGTGTGTGTACTGGAGTTATACACATGCTCCAGAAGAACCTGAGGCATTCTTCCTTTTTCCGGTGGACTGCACCAGAAGGTCTTATGCCAGTTAAATTCTGCCATTTTCCCTCTTAGTGCGCATGCGTGAGCCCACTCGCCTAAATCCACAGATCTTATCAGAAAGCTACTGGTCACCAGTTTCAGTTTTTTTTTTTTTTCTATCTATAGGTAAACTGCCTTCTCCTGGTGCTGGCTGCGACCAATTATTATTTTAGAGAGGCAGTGTGACAACTACCTGACCATCACCTGATGGTCACCTGACTTTCCTGGTGGGGTGTGAGGGCTGTCTCCTGCCCTGTTCGTGTCTGACTAGCTACCCGCTGTAACAAAGTCAATGGCAAATATAAATTATTCTACAAGTTCCATATCGAATTAAGAAACTCATTACCTTTCTCTATTTTATTTTTTCCTTCCTGTTTTTTCTCCCATTTTCCTCTTCTTACTTCCCTTATACGTCTTTCCATTCTTTCTTCCTTTCCTGTTCATCCCTATTTCTTTTATTTTTTTCCTCCCTTCCTTCTTGGTTTTTTAAAATTCTTCTTTTTTCCATTCCTTTCCTCTTTTTATTTTCTTCCCCAAGCTTCCTCCATTTTTTTTTTCCTTTCAGTCTTGTCTTTCATTGTTTTTCTTTTTTTTTTTTTTTTTTTTTTTTTTGGTCAATCTGTATGTTACATCTTCTGTATGTTCACTGAAAATTAGGTATAATGGAAAGAAAAGATGATAAAATCAGGATCCAGCTTTCCTTATTTTATTTCCTCTTTCTTCCCTTTCTTAAATTCATATTTATTGAAAACCACTTACATAAATATATCTAGAAATTTGAGATGCAGAATCTCATTTGTTCTCTGCAATGTCCATCCAAGCAAATAAAGATGCAGTGGCTAAGCAAGGGTAATTAACTTGCATAAACCCATAGGTGAATGTCAGGATTAGAAAGGAGGTATGGTTACTCCAGGGGCCGTAGTTTAGCCAAATCCTTTTTACCTCTTTCACTGTCTAGATTAGCTAGTTGAACAAATCATTTGGTATCTGTTTCTTATTTTTAACCCTCTGGGAAATGAATACGACACTTGCCTGTTTATCTTCTTCATTCAATAAAGAAGATGCCCTCAATTGTGCCAGACATGGAATAATCAATTCTCATGATGATGATTATGGTAATGATGATAGCTTATACTTACATAGCCTTTTGTGTGCCCAAAGCTATCCTTACCTTTATGTGGATAAATGCATGCTACTCATAATGATAACTTAGCCATTTATCTTAATTAATGCTGGTGTGCTGGATGTAATCAGTACATGTTCATTATTCACAGGTCCCTATAAAGATAAAGAGATGTTTTGGGGCTAGTATGTCCTTTGCACATTGTCTTCATTTTTACGTCCAGGTGCTGCAAGAGGAAAAAAGACATTTTTAACCAAACTCAATTTAGGTTGAATACAATATTCATTTAAGACAAATTTTGAGGAGAGGAGGCAGCATATATAAATTATCTATCTTTTTAATAACAGAACATCATTAGGAAGGAAGGAAGTGTAAGAAAAATATCAGTGGCTATAATTTGCTTCCTTAACTCTAGAGATACAAATTAGAAGAGTTTCATCTGTAAATGTTTGCTTATAAATTTAAGAATAATTAATTTAAGAATAATTAATTTAAGAATAACTTATTTATTTCAGTCTGATATCCTGTGCCTTGCTGCAAGCAGCAGTATAATAATCTGTGGATGCTTGGACATCAGAGACATTTTATCTTTGTGGACTTTTTATGTTCCTGTATCTTTTTATATATAGTCAGGAAAATACGATTACTAGTTGAGAATTTGTAGTTGTTGTTAGCTTTCCGTATGTATAGATAAGCACTCCCAATGTCCAAATAAGAACAACTTTGAACATTTAAAAACAACTCAGTGGTAGAAGAAAATGCGTCTCTCATAAAAATTTATTTGTTTTAAGTTACTCCAACTTAGTTTAAAATAACCTAATTTAGCATAATAATAGTAACTTGGTGATTCATCTGTAAGGAGTTCCATTTTCTAGGAAGAAAAAAAAAATACGTGGATCTCTTTAGTTATCTAAAAGGTAGCAGATTTTATTATATCTTGCTCAGGAGGAAAAACTTGGTGGTGCTTTTCCTTTATGGTTAGTAGCCCTGGGGTTAAGTATTCAACAGAATCATTATTACGTCTCAATCACAATGTAGCCAGAAGTTTTCTGAGTTTTTTTTTTGTTTGTTTGTTTGTTTTCCCAAAAGAAGCAAAAGCAAGTCTGATGATGACTATTTTGGAATATTTAGGCATAACTATCTGGACACACCATAAGCAGCATATTGTACTGTTTTCCAAATTTCATGAATAATATATAACTCATCGGATACTTCTTAGATCATCTTATTCTGAATCCTGAATCTGACTGCAATTCTAAATATATTTAATCGCACCAAATCCCCATGTGCTCTTTGGAAGCCAAGTAGGTATATCATGGGCTGATAATTAGTCCTCAGTTTGACTGGACATTTTTAATAGTTAAATGACGCTACTTAATCCAGCCTAAGGGATAAATAAATCCCATAAGTCATTGCTAGCTTTTTTTTCAGAGAAGCAAGTTTTCCTTGACAGTTACTTTAAAAGACAAGTCTTCTCAAGATATTTGTTTTCCCTTCTAATTCTCTTGCTTTTGCACTTAAGCTGTGCATTGTTTAGCCTACTTAACATGCAGAGCAGGAAGCTGTTTTCTAACTTTTCCCCCGCTTTTTGAAGGTTATTTAATGCACATTTACTGAAATCCTGTACATTTTATACTTTCTAATCTGTTTAAAGATTCTTTAGTGTTTTTTTTCAAATGCTGATATACTTGTAAAGTCCATCTAAGTATATGATAGTGTCCATCTAAGAAATGATAGTGTGTTGAAGATACACATTCTCTTTAATTTTCTCAATTTTACCTTCTTTTCATGTCCCTTTTTTTTAAGTAAATTGGTATTTAAGCAGTAAAAAATGTGATTCTAAAATAGTAATTATATAAAAATTGTTTCTTTGGGGGAAATGAGAGATTATACCTAGTTAAGTAGATGACAGAATACTAATTGTTATTTATAACCTTTATTATTATATATCTGCAAGTCACAAAAGATTAAGTTTCAGTTAACTTTGAACAGCTAGTAATTATAAAATATGATGCCAACTGTCAGAAAATCATTAACTTTTGTACACCTAATCTTTGAAATTAAATTGTTTTATAATTCTTTTTCTAAGCTTCTTACAATGTACATTTTAATATTTGTTAATTGTAATACTTTTAAAATAAGCAACACTTAAAGATATCTTTTTAAGCTACTTTTCTGGGGGTTTATTTAAAGGAAATGTATTTGGTACTATAAATTTATAACAAAAAACATGAATCTGTAATCTTTCATTTTCTTATTGGTAAACATAACAAATTTAAGATTTTGTCACCTTTAATTTATGCCAGGAAAGAGGGCATTAAGTAAAAATATGTAATTAAGAATCATTATTCAATAATTAAGAATCAATATTCTATCTATCAAATATGTGTGGAGGAAAGAATACGTAAAATGGTAGTTAAAGCAATAGTAGTGAGATGGGAGAGTTCCCTTGACCCTCTTGTGGGATTCTGAAAGTGGTGGCTTGTTTACTCAGCTGCCACTGTGCTCAAACCCCTTGCGGGAGGAAAAACATGCAGGTAACCGGGTGCAGGAGCCGGGGCAAGTTCCTTTGGGTGCCAACAGGAATGAACCCCATACTGGCCCGTGGCAGCATCTAGAGGTTGCCCATGACCTCTGGAGCTCCAGAGGTTGTGTGTTACCAACAATGCCCTTTTAGCTTTGCTGTTCACGGATGGCTTAAGTGTTAAACAGCTCAGTGAAGAATCAGTGTGATAGCCTTTTTGGGTTCCCACACCCAGTGCACCCATAATTCTCGTCCAGCCTCCAGGAAGAATCAGGTCACATGAACGGATTGAAGGGTGATGTATGTGGAGGATTTTATGGAGCAATGGAAGTGGCTTTCAGTGGGATGGGGAGCTGGAAAGTGGATGGAGGGAGAAGAGTTCGGAGAGAGGCCAGTTACCTGTCCAACCGCCCCAGCCAAACTCCTCCTCATCCATCCCCAGCCGAACTTCTCTCCAACCTTAGTCTCCAATGTCCAGCTTCCTCTTCTCCTCTCAACGTCCAGATGCTTCTTCTCTTCTTTCCTTCTCTGCCATGCCACTCTGCTTTTCTGCCAGTGGAGCTTGGGGATTTTATGGGTACAGGATGAGGCAGTGTGACGGGCCAGGGTGGTTTTGGAAAAGGCAACATTCGAGCGGGAGAATAGGCATACATGTTCTCATTAGGGCCGTGAGTCCAGCCTCGAGGCTGGAGCCCTCACCAGGGACCTTGCACTCTTCTACGCAGTATTTGCCTGCCTCCTGTCTATATCAGTAGTGATAACAGCAGGAAAATATGTTAGGTGCTTCTGTGTGTACACCATAATGCTAAGCACTCAATGTGCATTTTCTCATTTAATTCTCAGAACAACCCAATGAGATGGACTCAGATTTAAATAACTTGCTAAAGAACATAGTTGATAGGTGGCAGAATGTGGACTCAAAGCAGACTTTCTTTGTTCAGATACCTGAGTGTTAACCACCCTGATTCATTGATTTCTCTAAATCACAAGTGAAAGTGAAAGATTACACCATGCATGGTTCCTTGATCTTTGTGCTCCAAGATACACTTATTAAAATTACTAGGTATAGGAATGTACTTGAGTGCTCTACTATCTTCTTACCTCACTGTCTTTTCATATACATAGCTTTTCCCCATTCCTACAGATGATTTATTAGATTCATGGATTGTGACCATACAACCAAAATAAACTAAAATTTCAGATATTATACAATTACTTGATTAATGTAGGAAGTCAAGTTGGTGTAGCACAGCTGAAATAGTGCTTTATGTTCATTTTCTCTTAAGAAATCTGTATGTTCTTTTCCAATAGAACCAACCCAATTGTGATTAATATGTCCTACATAATCTCTTTGATGCTTTGTTTGCCAGAAATAACTGTCCAAATCATACTCCTTTTTTCTGTTGTTAAGCATTTATTTCTGCTTCTCACATCTAATTCGCCAAGGAGTGGTTCAGCATCTCCCATTCTTAGTTCAGCCCAGCATGCTGTGGTTTCCAAACATGGCTTTTCTTTCTGTGAAATGACAATAATCCAAAACCTCATAAATGAGTGGTCTTCTTGCCATGTAGAATTTAAAATAGACCTATCCCATGAAGATAAACCTTTTTTTTAACTGAATATGGCTTTAATAATAGTGGAAGTTTGAGGCTTTTTACCAACACAGTAATTTTGTCTCTTTATTTTGACTTGGATACAAAATTTTCCATCTCATTCAAGGACCAACTGAGGGACAGCTGTGGGAGAAAACCTCCAGGAAAAACAGGTTGCACACCAACAGTCACATCCAAGTGTGGTCTGGACCTGGAATCTTCCCAACACACACTCTCAAGTTTTCACCTTTCTATCTGTCCAAGCTAAAAATGTTCATCTTATTTAAAGCTAAGACTTTTGTAGTTACCACTATATCTGACATCCAGGGATGCTACTTTTCACAGCTTTCTTCTTCTACATATAGAGGAGTATTTTTCTGCTTTGATTCAGCTTAGACAAAGATTTTGTTCTTTCTGAGTTTATAGTACAGACTGCCCCTGGCATATGATGGTTTGGCATATTATTTTTGGACTTTATGATAGTGTGCAAGTGATATGCATTCTGTAGAAAACATAGTTCAAGTTTTGAATTTTTATCTTTCATCTTTTCCCAGGCTAATGATATTCAGTACAATAATCTCTCTTGATGCTAGGAAGTGGCAGTGAGCCGCACTTCCTGGTCACCCCGAGGATCTCCAGGGTGAACAACTGATAGAGTGCACTGTGTTGTCAGATGAGTGTGCTCAACTGCAGGCTAATGTTCTGAGCACCTTCAGCCTAGCCTTGGCTAAGCTATGATATACAGTAGGTTAGTAGTATTACATACATTTTTAACATAATGATATTTTCAATTTACAATGGATTTATTGAGCCATAACCTCATTGTAAGTCAAGAATTATCTGTACATTTATGTCTTGTAGATCAAGATGTTGTATAATACCGTGGTTAAGAGCACAGGTCTGACATCAGACTACTTGGATGTGTAACCTAACTCTCCCACTCAGCAGATGCAAGCTCTTGGGTAACTCACTTAAGTTCTTTGTGCAGTAGCTTCCTAATCTGTAAAGTGTGGTAATATACAACTAGTCTATTTCTTAAAACAGTGCTTGACATATCCTTTCTTTTCTTTGTTGTTTTTTGTTTTTTGATACAGAATCTCTGTCATCCAGGCTGGAGTGCAGTGGCGTGATCTTGGCTCACTGCAACATCTGCCTCCTGGGTTCAAGAGATTGTCAAGCCTCTGCTGCCTAGGTTCAAGAGATTCTCATGCCTCAGCCTCCTGTGTAGCTAGGATTACATGTGCACACCATTATACCCAGCTATTTTTTTATTTTTTATTTTTAGTAGATAGGGGGTTTTGCCATGTTTGCCAGGCTGGTCTCGAACTCCTGGCCTCGAACGATCTGCTCACCTCAGCCTCTCAAGGTGCTGGGATTACAGGCCTGAGCCACCTCAAGCAGGCAATTTATTGAATGTATGAATAAATATAGTTTTGGAGGTTATAGCACTGCAATAGTGGGACCCATCTTCCTTAAGCCTGGAACCTTCATGCCAGTTTTGTGCAGTTAAGTCCATTTCTTCTTATTTCTTCTTTATCTTGGAATTTCCCCCGAGATTTTATGTCCTGCCATAGCAAATCTCAATTCCACTAGTCCTTGGCTTATTTGCAGAACAGGGAAAGATGGCAAATTAGAAAGCAGAGATTGCCAGTTTTTTCCGTCTGATGATTCACTTTAGTATTCACAAAGTACCGCCAAATGGTTAATATAGTTCACATAAATTTTAAGTGTGTCATTTAAAGGAAAACTGTCTTTAGTGATGATTTCTATTGCTAACAATGCCTGTAGTTTTATCTATTTGTTTCTGATAGGATTGATTTATTTGAATTGTACAAGACACTGGCCAATATACAAAGACTTGCAAAAATTAATTCCCTGCAGCCAGTCTTCTTTGCCTAAGAACTGCAGAATAGCCAGTGAAGTGAATTCATTGCTCACATGGGAAAATCTGTTTACACCATGAAACCTGCTCTCCTATGTGATACCCACTGCCGGCAAAGTCAAACCCGCAAATATTGGCAAAAACAAAAACAAAAAAGAGAGACTTAAATAAAGAGCATGTGTGGCAGATGGTGGAGATGAATAGTTGATCATCACTGTCTGCTAGTCTCACTCACTGTACTCCCTTCAAATTGTTGCAGTACCATAATTTTGCCATGATTATCTATGAAATTATATTGACTGTTAAGTTCTGATTCATGCTTTTCTTAAGTCATCTATGGGAAAGATGACATTCTAATTGCACTCCTGATTTTTTTACACTGTGAGTTTGTTAAGCGCAGACACGTTTAACTAAAGAAAAAGCCTAAATGTACGTAATTTGACATTGTGACAGATTAATACTTAGGCATTAGACCAGCAGTACAATTAGATAGCTTAAATGTGTCCTACATCTTAATGTCTATATGACTTTAAGAAGTCACATTAAATCCTCCTTTTTTAAAGGGTCTGTTGCTATTTTGTTGATTGAAATAAATGAAAGTCTACCAGAGGATTTAAGTGAATTTTGAGTAGGTTCGTCACAATTACACCTAATTCTAGAAAATTGAAATCTAGGGAATTAAGTGTAAATTCTGAATATCTCAAGGTAAGAAACTATATTTACATTAGATTTCCTGAAGTGGTTATTAAGGATGTAACTAACTCTTATTCTTTGAGTTATCTGAATTATTTTTAATAAGAATAAAACTTTAGTCTCTGAAGGAATTTGAAATGACAGCTAAAAGTAAAATTTAAAATTCAGATGACATTGTGTGCATATTAAAATTATATTATGCTATATTAGATGTCATAGGATAATATATAGTTTACACAGAAATAGCCAAAATACACAAATTTCCATATAATATGATTTAAATTACAGAGGCTTTCAAGCTTTTTTAGTGTGACTCAAAATAAGAAATTCATTTTTCACAGTGATCACGTACCTATATGTGTGTGCATATATATGTGTGTCCGTGTGTGTATATATATATACATATATATGTATGCACATATGCATATATATGTATATATGTGTGTATATATATACACATATATGTATGCACATATACATATATACGTATATACACACACACACACACACACACACACACACGGACACATATATAAAAGTCTAAAACAAAATCTTCTTTAAGCAACCTGAACTTCATGTAAAGCTGGTTAGAACTCCTTAAATGGATTCAGTCACCATCTCATGGGTCATGGCGCTCAGTTGAAAAGCACTGATCTAAACTGTCCATGATTATACCCATTTTAAATGTATTCATCAGGTTACTACCATGAGGCAAATAAAATTTGTCAAACTGTTTTAGGTTGGCACATTGCCTACAGTAGTTCTTATCACAATACCCTCAGTTACAAGGATGGGAGAAGAGAGCCTTCTGCTCTTCATCTCTTCTATCAGAAACATTTCCTCTGTGTTTTGAAAATTTTCATCTATGGAATGAGCTATGCATGAGACAATAATAAATATTATCTCCCAAGTTTATTCTTAAAAGACATTATAACTGCCAACTAGAAGTCGTGACGATGCTAAAATAACTATAAAATAGCTATTATCAATAAGCAAAGAAGCTTAACAGATTAGTTCATGTGTATTTCCTTGTGACCACTAAGTATAGAATTTTCCCATTGGACTTTTTCTTAGCAGCCTCTACTGACAGCACCCTGCTCCCTAGGCTGGGTTTGAGGACTGCATTTTGTGTTATAAAACACTTCCATGGATTATTCTAATTGACTACATTGTTGTGTTAGAAAGAAAATCTCAACTAAAAAGGTTATAGGACAGGTCCTAAAAGGGGATGAGGAAAGTGAGTGGTGATTCAATTGCTGGCAATTCAAGACACTGGTTTGAAGCAAATGTTGAACATGGATTTTAGGAAAGAAGACAAGTTTTTTTCAGGTTGGTGATCAGCAATCAGTTAAATCCATTCCCAAGAATCAATTTTCTATTTAAACAGAATCTTGCAAATTATTAGAATTTTTGGATTTGGGCCTCCAAAGAACTAACCTAAAATATTAATATAATCATTCCTGTTTTCTTTTCTTCTAAATATGAGTTTTATAATCTGTTTGTTTTAAATCTTTGTGTCACTGAATGGCAATTTATTTACCACATGTAATTTCTGCTTTTTGAGGATAGGTGCTGAATTTTTAAACATTTTTGACTTTGATTCTAACTCAATGGGGAAAAAAAGGTCTAGGTGTAAAACACCTACACTGTCTTTTTCTCATTCACCTGGATGTTGGAACTATTCTGAGACTCTACTTCAGGTATCTTGAACCCCACAGAAACTGCATGCAAAATTTTGCGAGTACATATTTGCATTTATGTGAGGAGACAGTACTTTTAGTTTTCAACAAATTATTAAAGTATATAATTCCTGAGCAAGTAATTTTGAATATAAGAAAATCCAAGAGACTAGAAGGAGAATTATGAAAGCTATGATTATTTCGTGAAAAAATAAACATGAATGACCAAGAACTGGGTCTATTCTTAGTGGGATAATCAATTGGTTATTGTGGAATACATGCCCCTGTCTGTTCCTGGGTTTTATAAATTCTCTTTATCTAAATCAGAGAATCATCTCATTTGCAGCCTTATTTCCTCTCTTTCCATGCTGCTCCTTCACATGAGAACCTCTGCTGTCTCTAACTCGTCATGGGTAAAGAGGAGAACCAAAGTGAAGCCACATCTCTGACATGCATAAATTGATCTCTCCTAAGCAGTCCTCACACATTTTTCTGCTGTAGTGCAGTTTTCTTGTGCCAACCAGCAGATTCATGTTTGAGTTGATTCAGCAAGACTGCTTGAGATGTGGCGTGCAGAATCTCCACTCTCTATAATAATGCCACATTCAGAATGACAGTGGTCTAAGCCTAAGGGCAGTAAATGCTTCTTGAGATACGTTCAATTGCTGTTTGAGTTTAGCCTAAGGTACGGAGAAAAGTTGCTGATGCTTTCAAACATGTTTAAACATTTTAATATCGTCTTGGCATGTCAGCTTGAGCTAGAGCACTCCTAGGTATAATACAGCGAAATCCTGTAATTAAAGGACCAGAATTTCTAAAGGTTTAGATAGTAGCCCTCTACTTGAACTTCTTAATTAAATGTGCTTATATCTCTGAAAATGTTCTGTTATAAGCATTGTACTTGCAGTGATATTGGTCAGTCTATTATCCATGATAAGGAGATATAAAAGAAGTAGAATGGGCCAGGCACGGTGGCTCATGCCTATAATTCCAGAACTTTGGAAGGCCGAGGTGGGGGGATCATGAGGTCAGGAGATTGAGACCATCCTGGCCAACATGATGAAACCCCATCTCTACCAAAAACACAAAAATTAGCTGGGCGTGGGGGTGCATCCCTATAATCCCAGCTACTCAGGAGGCTGAGGCAGGAGAACTGCTAGAACCTGGGAGGCGGAGGTTGCAGTGAGCCGAGTTTGTGCCACTGCACTCCAGCCTGGTGACAGAGCTAGACTCCATCTCAAAAAACAAACAAAAAAAACAAGCAAAAAAGAAGTAGAATGTATTGCTGTTAAATCCTGGGTTACTGCTTGGAACAGTTAATTTATGGCACATGGCATAATATATCTGTGATAATTATTTCAGGGGCCTATTGCTTTGTCAATGAACTATTTCCTCCAAACAAACAAACAAACACACAAACATAACTTAGTGGCTTCAGACAACAAAGATCAATTACTTCTCACATTTCTGTGGATTGACTACGTGGTTTTTCATGTTCTGCCTGGCTCACTCATATGACTGCATTCACCTGGTGAACTGACAAGGATAGACTTTGCTGGGTCAGCTGGGTCTCTCTCTCAAGTGGGGTTCCATCTGCAAAGAAGCTAGACCATGCTTTCTCTCAGGATGGTGATCCCAAAGTTCTAAAGGTGAATGCAAAATTGTGACCTCTTAATAGCTGGGCCGAAAATAGCACAGTATCACTTCTGCCACATTCTGGTTGTCAACACTAGTCCAGCTTCAAGGGGTGCAAAATCGACAGTAAGAGTAGTAATGTCACATTCCAAAGTGGGTATGTGTAGGGAGACTGGAAGAATTTCATGTCCATACATCATGAAATCTTCATAGCTCATGCTGAATGGCTGTTTTGTTTTATGATTTTTGATGTATGGTGCATTTTAGGTATTTACCCTGTGTTTAGGTTGTCTTGTCCTAATTTTCAATTTCTCATTCTTAAAATAATGTATTGCTAATTTTGACCCATCTTTTAATGGAGCTGCTCCTTGTACTGCCCATGCAAGCAAAGCAAGATAGCATGCTGGCAACCTAGTATCTTAGGGGCAAGTTTCAAGTGAAATGATTAATCGTGAGGTTGATCTGTGAGGTTGTAAAGATAACTCCAAATAATACATCATTTGCCCTTGAATTTTGAGCAACCATGACACGTACTGAATAAATCTTCTTTGGCAAACTCCTAATAGAAAAGTAGTAGGAGGATGCCTAATGTGGAGTAACCAGGATCCAGTGGCCAGTGTATTGCTCTAGAGAGATAGTAGCTGTGTGTATCACAGACTCTATCAGCATAAATCCATTAGCACTACTAGAAAAGTAACTGAAAATAGGTACCCATTTGCTTGACAATTGGTATTTATTCTGTAATAAATTATCTGAAACCCTTGGGGCCAGATACATTTCAAAATTTGGAATCCTTCATGTGTTGTAAGATGTTATATGTTATGCATGTGTCATATATTATTTTAAAAATCTAAAAGAGTCTAAGGCTATGCTTTTAATTAAACACATTATTTCTATAGTAAAACATATGAATATGTACACTATGTGAGACAAAAAAGATGAAAATAGCCTTGCATTAATTCATATCAGGTTTGTTGTAAACTTATGAAGGGGAGAAAAAATCCTTTTGTTTTCGTAAGATTTTTTGAAGACTGAATTTGGATTAGGGATTGTGCACCTGAAGCAAGTAATATTTATTGAGGGCTTACTGCGTGTCAAAAATTATTATAGGTACTTTACATATATTAACACATTCAATTCTCACAGTAATTCTAGGAAATTAATACATTCTTAAACATTTATTACACAGATGAGGAAACTAAAATCAAGGAACTTGTCCACATTCATACAGCTGTGAAGTGACAAAGTTAGAATGTGAATCTAGATCACCTGGCTGCTGAGCCTGTTCTCTTAAACAATATCCTTTTTATTCCTGGAAGACTTCAGAGAGGAAAAAATCTCTACCTCCTTAAATCTCTCCAGGGGCTATGACCTACCATTTACTGAACACCTACACGGCAGCCAGGACCATATTACGAGCTGTATAGACATTAACTCTTTTATGCCACAATAAATGGGGGAGTAGGTATTATTATCTCACATATAAGGAAGTTGAAGCTCAGAAAAATTATGTCAGAAGTCACACAGCTTCTACATGGTTGAACCTGGAATCACACTGAGCAATATTGGGACTCTAAATCTCCTGCTCTTTTTAAAAGTTTATTGCTCGCCGGGCGCGGTGGCTCACGCCTGTAATCCCAGCACTTTGGGAGGCAGAGGCGGGAGGATCACGAGGTCAGGAGATCGAGACCATCCTGGCTAACAGTGAAACCCCGTCTCTACTAAAAATACAAAAAATTAGCCGGGCGTGGTGGCAGGCGCCTGTAGTCCCAGCTACTTGGGAGGCTGAGGCAGGAGAATGGCGTGAACCCGGGAGGCGGAGCTTGCAGTGAGCCGAGATTGCGCCACTGCACTCCAGCCTGGGCGACAGAGTGAGACTCCGTCTCAAAAAAAAAAAAAAAAAAAAAAAAAAAAGTTTATTGCTCTTGGCAGGAAGGGCCCAGAAATGGTACACATGATGCTACAGCAAGGATTGATTGATTAGCCAGTCTTCCTATACTCTTCTATTTTGGTTAAATCAAGTGATTCTGTAATAAATTAAAACACTCTTTGGAAATCTTAATGGCCTTTTTGTGGCCAGAGTGACACTTACTTACATAACTATAAATTTCTTCTCTTCCAGAAAGTGTTCCTACATTTAGAGGATCACAAACTGCTGGTCTGAGTCAGTGATTCCCGCCCTGACCGTGAACCGTGATGTGTTTGCCTGTCTAGTCTTCCTAAATTCCCCAAACAGGCAAAAGGCAGGGATCTTTTAGTTATTTATATGAGAAAGCCAAGTCCAACTCACTTGTGCATCTTTTGGATCTTGTCTCCTCACCTCCAATCTTTATTAACTATGATAATAATTATCCAAAAAAAAGTTTGGTTAACTAACATTTATTTAATTATTTTTTTCTCAGCCCTATCATATAAAATGAAAGTAAACAATTTTCTAACAGCTATTTTAAAATAAAGCATTTATTTAATCCTTTGAGTAAAAGAGATATTTTCATTTGGACTAATGACAGTGAAGGGAATGTTAAAACATCTGTTGTAAAACATTTTTCACTGATCTTTTATTCTTCTTGTTTACCCTGTTGCAAAACCTTTTGTAAGTCCACCAAATTTCACTAGCATTTCAGTGTGCTTCTAGAAAAAAATAAGTCTTTGTGTAGAGGGAAGTCAAGAAACATAGAAAGAAAACCAAACACTTTAAAAAGGAAAAAAGGAAAAAGTTTCTGCATGTGGTTTTGTTTTGCGTTGTTTTGTTATTTTGTCTCTAAAGGAAGGAAATATCAGGCCAGAGCAGAGGCTTACGCCTATAATCCCGGCACTTTGGCAGGCTGAGGAGGGCAGACCACTTGAGATCAGGAGTTCGAGACCAGCCTGGCCAACATGGCCAAACCTCATCTCTACTGAAAATACAAAAAGTAGCCAGGTTTGGTGGTGCACGCCTGTAGTGCCAGCTACTCAGGAGGCTGAGGCACGAGAATCGCTTGAACCCAGGAGGCAGAGGTTGCAATGAGCCGAGATCATGCCACTGCACTCCAGCCTGGATGACAGAGCGAGACCCTTCTCGAAAAATAAAATAAAACAAAATAAATAAAAAAGAAGAAAATATTTCTTTTTTTTTGCAGATTTTGTCAAGTAATGTCATACGCTAGAGCTTGATGTTAGTGAACAAATTGGAGGAATGGTGTGGACATCTGGGAAGTCCATACGTTGACTTAACAATCCATTTATCTCACGTGGTCAGCAAATCAAATAATGTGTGAGTTAAACAAATAAATGATACATACAGTTTTACATATCTGATCTTTAAGAAAACTCATTGGAAATATTTTAAAACTAAATATAACATTTTCATACCTTCTCTCAGTAAATACAAAGATCCATGTATCTCTAGCCTCAAGCCAAGGACCTGGAGTAGAGTGAGTGTCTGGGATTCTGACAGGATGCAAAACTCAGCATACTTAAAATCCTTCCTGGTGCAGAACTGTCTTCAAGTCTTAATGAGTCTACTGTGCTCTCTTATAATAATGATGTCTCTAATGGGTTCTAAATTATGTAAGGCGGCTTCTGGAAACATGAAATTCCTCTCTAAACCTGGGCTTTCCTTGTTATTTCTAATGATTCTATCTATTATCTATCTGTCACTTCCTGTTGAGGTCATTGTAACAGCATCTAGCAGCATCTGCCCACCACCCATCCATCTACCCTGCCTAGTAAAAACAAAAATACTATGTTTTTGAGAGATAATCTGGCTTCTTAAGAAAACATATAATTTTTCCCACTTTCCAAAATGTATAGTTTCAGGGAGGTTGTGACATTCTTTTCACTAAGTAGAAAAATTTGTGACTCTGTGGCATCTATTTCCTGTGCTGCTCAGATCTTTTTTTCTCTGTCTCTGCAGACTGTAGCTTGTTCAGATGGTTATGAGTAGCAGTCATTGACCTCTAAATAACTCAGCTGTTATATTTTAAGAAGAAGCAATGTGTTGTAGTGGGAAAACAGTAAATTGAAAGTCAAAACACTTATTCTTCGGCTTCAGCTCTCCTGTAGCTTGGACCCCTTCGCTGTTCCATCCTCCTTGCTATGATTGAGGTGCTAAATTAAAGAGATGAACTTCATGTGTTATGAATTGTTCTAAGATTGTTTGCTAGTTTGATGGCTTAAAAACTGTCTACTTTCTCCCAGCACTTTGGGAGGCCAAGGTGGGTGGATCGTTTGAGGTCAGAAGTTCAAGACCAGCCTGGCCAACATGGTGAAACCCCATTGTATTTTGAAACAATACAAAAATTAGCCAGGTGGCAGTGGCATGTGCCTGTAACTGCAGCTACTCAGGAGGCTGAGGCAAGAGAATCGCTTGACCTGAGAGGCAGAGGTTGCAGTGAGGCAAGATTGCGCCACTGCACTCCAGTCTGGGCAACAGAGTGAGACCCTGTCTCAAAAAAAAAAAGAAAAAAAAAAGAAAAGAAAGAAAACTGTCTACTTTCAAGACAGGTATTAACCTTATGTCTGGGAAGGGATCTTAACTTTCTAATAAGATGCAATTATTCTAGTAAATAGCATAACTTGATTAAAATGGAAATGTCTACAAGTAATGTTAAGGAAGAACAGGATTTGATGGATTCCATTTTTTTACTTCCAGTGTTCTCAAGGTTTGATATGATTGATGGGGTTTGGGGGCGTTGAGAAATACAGAAACAACAACAAAAAAATCTCTGAAGAACTGGCTTTATTGTGGAAAATGCTTACAGAGAATAGTATTTTATTTTCCTGTTGTTCATTTGTATTGATTTACTGAATGCCAGTTAAGATTTGTGATCAGGTGTCTTCCATCTTCACTGAGATCAAAATTTAAAAGAACAGTACTAAAGCATAAAATAATATTCTTAGATGTTAGAAAACACATCCTTCAGTGAAAGACTAAGAAGAGTTACTAATTGTGAAAGGTTTTCCTCTATAATGCCACAAAAAAATAGGACAGTTTAAAAGTATGTCTTTTATGGAAAGAAGAAAGAATTGCATTTGTTGCTTCTCTAAGATCCTGCATAAATTTTGTTTGGAAAAATTCATAATATATGCATACATAATTAAAATAAGAAAATATGTAAACAAAGAAAAATACTTTTCCACTCATGCCCTTCTTTAATAAGTTGCATTGTAATACAGATTGCATTTGTTAATCATTGGTATTTCTTTTGAAGATTCACTTTAGTCAGCCAAATTGGAAGTTTTGATTGCTTGTGATGAATCTCTTATAGCCCTTCTTGATTATTTTTCTAAATTTGATGACAAACACTGCAACATGTCTCAGCCAATTAGGCTTGTCAACTTCCGCTGTGGCCCCCAATCAAGTGTTTTACTTTGGAAATGACAGGAGATCCTCATTAAAAGTCATGCTTCTTGAATAGAGATGCGGCAGCTTGCATGTATATGATGGCACAGAAGACAAGCTGCCTTTCGTTAAAAGCAATAGAGGAAATCAATTTTGGCAGAAAATATTCCAGACTGTGAAGTAAAGACTGAAGGAAAGAACTGAAGAGCATCTCACTTATAGTTGACTGAAGATTCAGTCAATCTATTTAATAAATGAGTATAATCTTTTATGGGCTATAGGTAGTTTAGGTACACAAGTTAAAAAGTAAGAAGACTCGTATGAGCATGAATATAGAATTACAAGCTGTTTATTAATGCATTTCAAACAACAGGAAAACAAGTGCAATGAATATCAAACTAAAAACACAAATTAATCCCTGAAAAGCAGTCACCTGTATAAGTCATTGTGTAAGTGAACTGACATATTGTGTGAGACATAAATGTTGAGAGATGATTGGAGACAATTCTGGGTCATTTCTGCAGGGAATAACAACCACATTCATAAAGATTTTTTTCTACTTTAGAAACTAAATTCCTGATTATTTTCCCATGTCCTTGCTATTCACTATCATAAGAGGAACAATTTGAATTTGTTGAAGCAGTGAAAACAAAAAAGGAAATAGTTTGAGTAAAAAGCAGAGCTGATCTTACACTTTGCATTTCTATCCTTTTTTCCCCCTGTTCAAAGTATTTAGGTCAGGTTTAAAAAAAAAAAAAAAGTATCCCAAGATAGGAAATATTCTCGAAGAACTTGCAGTTTGTTCATTTAAACCAACTAGATTACAAAACCCATTAATAAAATTTGTCAATAATTTGATTTTTATAATGCATCTAAAATACATATTTGAGGAACAGACAATTTAGGGAAAAAAATGAGTGGGAAAGTACTTTTTTCTTTTGATGAAAAAATTAAGAGAATCTGCTCACTTATAAGTCAAATGGCAGCATGGAAAACTGGAATAAATAATTAACCTTACATTTTACCTACAGGAAAGGGTCAGATAATTCTAGATTTCCTGTGTAGAACACTAGAATTTCCTTGTGAACGCTTAGTCAAGGGCATAAAAATCCCAGGACACTGTTTCAGTAATTGATGGGCCGACAAATGTCAATACTTCAGTTACCCATCATTGAAGGAAAAAATGACAAACATTAGTGGAGAGCCTTCATTTAGGAGATTTAGCCAAGTAAAATGTCTAAAATATCCTATACAAATGTTAAACTACAGGGCATGGTGTGTGGAAGCAAAAGCAGAAAGTGTACATATCTTGAGAATAATTTAAATAACTTCCTCTTCTATTTTAAATGAATCTACTAGGATTGTGCGTATGCACATCTCACTGATTCCACTGGTTGCAAATATATTTTCAGAGGTCAAATTTGTCAGTCTCTACGTCCCAAGCCTTGTAATAAAATGATACCATGTGATAATAACTGGAATGCAGTCATATTATGTTCTTTTGTTTGGCAATAAAAAACAATAAAACATTTTAAATAAAACCCTTCAGGTTACTGCCTCAGAATCTGTTGAAGCAGAGCAGGTTTTTCTCTCTCCCATTCTCTCTCTCTCAAACAAAGTCTGTAAAAACATTTTTAATATTTAGAAAATACATAACCATTCTCCAAAGACAGACACATGCTTTCAATTATACGTACAGGTAATTATTATCTGTCATCTTTAATCTTGTTTCCTAAGAATTCTTTGTACATGATTTAGCCTTTTAGAAGTAAAAGTCATTTCCCATTCCATTGGACAGCACCATTCATTAGAGTACACACTAGTTCATCCAAAGTTTAGTAACTTACCCATATTCACCCCGTACATTACATTTCAGATAAGATGGCCTATGTATTTTGATGTGAACACATCAGCACATATTACGTCATTTGGCATGGTAGGAGGGGGGTGAGGGGATGTGGGCTAGGGTGGGCAGGTGCGTGATATTGCTGGTATGCTTATACCTGTAACTACTGGTTCCTTGCTTTTTACTTTTTACCACATAATGTGCTGTCAATTTAGGTTCTACTTATGAGTCACCCCATGTCTTAGAATGTATTTTAAATATAAGGTTTTGCATATTTGCATTCTATGAATAATGTATAAGCAGGAAGAAATCCAACTGGCAAAAGCACACCACTTCTGGGATAATTTATAAATCCAGAAAATTGTCTATTTGGATTTAATAATTTTTCTTATGGATGTGGAAAATATTAGCACCCATACAAATTTACCTATGTATTTAGAGCTTCTAACTGAGAACATCCTCATGTCCCTGTCCTCTGACAAACACACATATATCTGTTTCATCTACGCACTTAAATCTATCATTTTGTCTACTTTCCTGTTCTATAATATTGGATATCTTTGCAAAACCTTATCTTTCATGCACATGGGATTAAAAAACTATCCCATGGAATGATGAGCTAGAGGGTGTTGGGAAATGAGAAATAAGATGGTAAGGAATATATTTATATATTTCCTCCAATTTCATATAGATCAGGGGAGCCTGTTGAGGAGTGTCAAATACTAATGGCTTATTCTCCTTGGATTTCAGATCCAAGGCCTCTTCCAGATGTAGCCCTGACTGGGAAGTGCACTCGTGAGTGTGATGAGTATGGCCACTCAGACTCCTGCTGGATGCCGGTCCGCACTTCTCCGGAGAGGAAGAAGAGCCAGCCTAAACTCTCCACTTTCATGCCTGTTGATGAACGAGGAAGCCAGGAAAAGCTGGCCAATGGGGAGGCTGCCATCATGGGTGACCGCAACAGGAACCTCCTGAACAAAAAGTTGACCTCATCCTATGAGACCTTCAGTGCAGCTAGTTTCAGCAAAAATGAGGAAGCCAACCCTGAGGATATTCCCCTTACAAAAACAGGGGAATATAAGCCATCTCCTGTCAATACTCTCACTAGAAGAGAAGTTTACCTGTAGGCTATAAAGGAGCAACAGCAAAGTTCTTTATATGTATGAAAAGGAGAATAAGGGGCAAAAAAACCTTACAAAGCAAAACATTTAATCACAAAGAGGGGGCTACCAAAGAGACAAAGCTTTGCCTGCCACTTCTGCCTCCAGATCAGGCCTTTAGTGATACTGTTAGCCTGATTCTACTGTACAATGTAGAAACCATCCTTGTTATTTGCATGTCTAACCCCTTCACTGATTCCCAACACTCGCTTTCTCTTCCCCACCCCTCTCCAAAAAAAAAAAAAAAAAAAGAAAAGAAAAGAAAAAAAAAGGGGGGATAGTTGCAAGTTTCTTTCACAGTAACTGTACGAAGCCTGATTAGCAGAACACAACACACTCTCATTATCCCTAAGCTGAAGCATGATTTTAGTCACTTTGATTTTGTTCGAGTGTCATCCGGCTGGTCAAAAATAAGCAGGACAGATAAAATGTATTTCAGACATATCATCAGAATATGGTTTATCATCATCAAAGGCAATCCTTTGAAAGTGATAGAGTCCCTCTAAAGGTACAGTCCTTAGAAAGAGGGACTGTATTAAAAAGCATTTTGGGAAGATCAAAGCTTTAATATTCCAACAAAGACTAAGAGCAAAACAATACTCAGTGGGTGATTGCAGTCCTAAATTGGCATATGTTGTTATTTTCAGGTCAAGAGCATCAACTTCAATTCCATATATTCACCAAATATTCTCAGTATACACACAGTCTTGATTACATGTATCAATTTCACTAATTATGACTTCTAAAAATTATATATATTTTTTTCAGAACAAGACCACTATTATTAACTAACTTGAGCAATTGTATCATCCAAAGGCCAAAGATCATATGGCAGATCAGGGAAATCATGAAGTTGATTTGGTCTTGACGTGGAAAACCATTAAGCAACAAAAGCAACTGAACCCATGTACGCACAGAAACAATCAAACACTAGTTCATTTTATAGTGCCCAGGAAAATGTTCCTTCTTTTAAAATGGATTTTATTTGAAAGCTCAAAGAATGAAAACTAGTGAGATATATTTTTGGTATTATAATAGGCAATTGGTTGAGGTTCAATTTTAGTTTCAGGTAATATTAACAGGGAAGATTCCATGTTTTAAAATAGTATCTATGGATCATGGGTAGGTTAAGAAAGATGCATTGGCATATAGTCTTAGTTAAGTCCACGATTATCATTTTAGAATCCAGGCTATGCTTGCTGCTCTTTTTATCCACATTTTAAATTACAATTGCATTTTTTACTTGTTCAGTGCACACTTTGATGCACCAAAAGTGCATTAATTTTGAATTGTGTGCAATATAGAAATATTCTGAGGCTCATAACATTGAAACAAGGTGACACCCTAGTTGACTTTATCACTAATGTGATTTGAACATTATTTAATATACGTTTTAAACAAATCTAGACTGAACATGAAAGAAAGGAGTTTTGGGCAGTGACATTTTTCACAGGATGTATATCTCAAAGGTGAAAGCAGAGTTTTTCCAGTGCAATAAAAATAAACAGAATATGCAGATTTTGAGCTACTCGCTCTATAGAGGATAACCTTATATGGCTGAAAATTGAGCTGGGACATTCAGATGAAAGTGACAATCCATGGACAGAATAGGGAATAACAGGTGTGAAGAGAACAAACTCATCACTGAATGTTTGTAAGCTGGTTAAGGCACAGCCTTGATGGCTCTCTAGCAAACTGTAGAAACAATGTAGCTTTGGGTAGTTTCATGCTTTGCAGAATTTCTTAGACTATAAAGTGACACAGCCTGGAATATAGGTTGATAATTCACTATAGGTCCTCAAAATACTTATCTTTGAAAACCACTTCTCTGTTTGGTGGGATACACTTTGGGGGTCATTTCCTTATGCTCTTTCTTAAATGGAGTTTTCATTTTGATGTTAGTTTATGTATAATAGGTAGGATGCAAAAAGATACGTAATTGAAACAAAAAACATTGGACTAAAATATCAGTAATTGAACATGTTTATGTTTGATTATTATTTACACTATGGAAAGATGCAATTCTAGTACTTTGTTAGGAAACTGCATTAAAGCAGTGCTGCCTTGTATAATCTGTAAGTACCTATTAAGACAAAATACTTCTAAAGATACTTATGAAATGTATACATATTTTTTGGTGCACGTTACAAAGAAAATACTCAATTGCATAACACAGATGTTTGACAAACTTTTTTTTAATGCATTTCTTTCTTTCATGAGACATTGAAACCACTGATAGCTCATTTCACTCTATCTTAAACCCTTCTCTTGTCTATAAAACTAATACAGGTCACACCGGACCTTCAGATTAATTGGATCCACATTCCCCAATGATGTTTGCACCCCATTCAAGATAGCCATGCCATTGTCATTTAACTCATGAACCTCTCTTTAGAACTAAAATGGGTGTGAAAGAATAAAATTCAGTGTACTGTAAGTATTCACAGTAATTCTAGTAGAATTAGCTATCATAACATGTTTATTATATAATGAGCTGGCATGACACAGAAATATATTTTGTGTTTGTATGACTTTTATTTTAAATAGGTTAAATCTGGTGCCACTCCATATATAGAGTGCTTTTGAAAAAAAATCAATAAAAAGAAACAAAAAAAAAATAAATGAGTGCAAAATAAGCAACTGTGCCTTTTATACCTGTTGTTATGGTAAAAAAACGGTTGTTGGGTTTGGACAATGAGGGGAAATGGGCTATTCCCAACTTTTTTGATCCTGTATATTTGTCCATGTTTATTTTCTGAAAATAATAAATAATATATTAAAAATTTGCCTTCTGACAAACTCAGATAATGGACCAGTCTTAAATATTGTTATGTCATAAAGCAAAATTAAGGCATTAATATGGGCTGCTTAAATCTGACTAGAAGATGAAAGCGTTCATTGTAAGTGTAACACAGAGATACTATCAGGAGTGAAATCAGTCCATTTGGCAAGGTAAAATATTGATTTAGAATTTTATTCTTTATTTCTTTTTTGTTTTGTTTCTTTTAGCTACAGTTTCATTTTGGTTGTACAGTATATAAACCATATTTGTTTTCTGTACACAAGACTCTCAAGTGAATTTTGCATGCATTATACATTAGGACACATTTATAAATTGAGTAACTATATAAATTTATGTGTATTAAAACGTCTGTAGCTTCAATCTAAAATCTACTGCTCTTTCTGAATCTCCAGATATCATTTCTGTATGGTTTCTGACTGGCCTGCTGCCTGAGTTTCAGAAAACAAGGGAGGCATTATTTTTATGGGAGGAGGAACTAAGATGGTACTGAGGATGTCTGACGGAAACACTACCCTAGGAAGCTGTCTTGTAGGAAAATAGAATAAAACACACAGACCAGAAGAAATTGTCAAGAATCAAACAGCCATCCAAAAACAGTCATGAGAAATCTAAAGACCTAAATAATCTTAGGTATATGCTCTCAGTGATAAATAAGAAAATGTGTCCTTAAGCAAAAATAAATAAATAAATAAAAAATAAAAAGTGAGGATGATCACGAATATAGTAAAGCTTGTTAGTTGTGACCTAGGTGAAGGTATAATGATAACATCTGGAGGAAGGCATCATTTGTTCAGCTACCTAGGGTTTACTTTCAGACTTTTCCTACATTTTAAAGCACTTGCATTCAGTGTGGTACGATCTGTTTGTAATGTTAATCATTGACTATTGTTCTGCTACTTGGATGTTGATAGTGAAGCAGAGAACAATTTATCATCATTTATTATGAGTCACTATGCACGCAACTATGCTTAACATGGCGAAATGTATTAAACACTCGTCCAACTATTTATGAAATACTTTACATAATTTAATTTGCTTTTGTACAGTTTTATGTAAATAAATTGCTTGTCATTTTTGTCTCTGCAAATTAAAATATAACATGGTCAAATGGTTTCACACTTGTAAGTGTACTTCTCTGTTGACAGGTAATTCAGTTTTGATTGGACGAAAAGTGAATGTATGCATGTAACAGTTTGATTTAAGATGGTTTGATTCCTTGTAAATTAAGACACAACAAGGAGGCTAATGTGGCAACAACTGTTGATTTAGGGGGGGACCATGCATAACTGTCACATTACTTTGCCTCATGATGGAATAGAACTCGGATCCTTCAGTTTCATCAAAATAATTCCTGAGACATTTACCTAGCTAGCTTATTATCTTAAAGTGTATGGCAGAAAAAGGAACTTACCACCATTAATATGAAGATGGACTTATTTTCAGAGGCACCTACAGAAATTTCACATTTAAGATAAAAGTAATCCTAAATCAAAATATGTCTTTGTTTTGGAAATATTTGTTTTTAATCTAACTTAATAACAAATACAAAAAAGTTATAGGCTTTAAAAAATCATGCAAAATGTAGAGAAAATAAAGGAAAAATATGATTTTTACTTTGATAACTTATTTTTTCTTTAATGGACTTTCTCTACTTTTTACATTTTTTCAATATTTTATTATCTATTTTTAATCATTCCACTTACTATTTGTTATAAAATTATGTCCTTAACTATTATAGTTATCTTCTTTATTTATTAAGTTGGTGTCTATTCAAGTAAGCACCTTCTCTTCTCCAATCTCTCAATTATGGCCTTTTTTCCAATTCAGAGACTTAAAAGAGAAAGAAAATACTTTCTATATATACTAACAGATTGCTTGGAATTTCTGTCCCATCTCACAATAGCAATGCTAAAATCTACCAATGTGAAAAAATATTCTAAAGATCTTTACCTGAGGCTTCTCTACCAGTTTTTTCCCCTCTCTTATGTGAAAATGTAATATGTTTTATTTATATTGGATGACGTATACTTTCTTGAATCAAAGATATCTCTGTAAATTGAGTTTGACTGGCAGCCTTTCTTCTCTAAAGAAGGAATTAGGGTGAAGTATGGTGAGAAAGTCTACTTCAAATTGGAATGGGGTGAAGAAATGATATGTCCATTCATTTTGGCTTTCTGCTTTTCTGGTGGTGACAGCTAAACATGAGTACATATTTTAATGGAACAGTACATAAAATAAGATCACTATGAAGTAGACTTTAAATTTTCACATAAGAGAGGGGAAAAAACATGGCTAAAAAAACCTGCATGGAACTGCTTCCAAGGCGTAGATTTGATTATTCTACCATCTCTGATTCATTGGAAGAATTTCATCTCATAACTTAGAAGCTTGACTTTACTGGTTCACAGCAATACTTTACATTTACTATAAGATTTATCTCAAAAGTCTCATATCTGCAATGTAAGCTGTAGTTAGATAAGCCATTTATCAAGGATGATTTTACTTCTATTTGTTTTTACTTATTTTTAATTTATTTTAATTAATTAATTTTTAGAGATAGGGCTTTATTCCATCTCCAAGCTGGGGTGCAGTTGTTTGATCATAGTTCACCATCACCTGGAACTCCTGGGCTCAACGGATCCTCCCACCTCAGCCTCTCTCCCAAGTAGCTAGGACTACAGATGCGCGCCACCACCCTGCCCAGGTGATTTTCTTCTTTTTTTTGGAGAGGCAGGGTTTTGCTATGTTGCTCAGGCTGGTCTTGAACTCCTTGCCTCAAGTGATCCTCCTGCCTCAGCCTTCTCTGTTGCTGGGATTACAACCACTGTGTCTAGCAGATTTTACTTTTAATAATTCTCAGGTTAAGAAAAATTTGAACACAAAATTCTACCAATATTAACATTTTTCCCTCTTCTGGCTTATGTACCAATCCAAACATTTTACATGATTTACCATGGTGACAAGAAAAAAAAAAAAAAACTTTCCACATTTACCTGAATAAAATAATTATCTGTTAAAGTGGGAATTTCAGGAGGAGGACACGAATTACGCAGTTAGACATCTAATTATCTTCACTTGACATTGCACAGCATACTCTGGCAGTAATTGTAACTCGTATAGTATTTCAGACAGCAAATTGTAAATCTTGAAAACCTCATAGCCAAATTTCATCCTATTTAATACTCCTGACCTAGTCTATCAGGTAATGAGATTTTGGTGGACCTTGGCTTCATAAAAAGTCAGTCTAGCTTTGGGAACTCAAATGATCATGACCAACTGTCAACATTATCAAAATTGATCAGATAACTGTAGAATTCCCAAATTGACTTTAGTTTTCATTCCGCTGATTTCACAGAGAAATTGTCTATTGAGCTTTTGTCTTTTTAATTTTCTTTTTGTATTTTTAACCTTTTCGTGTCCTCATTCCAAAGCCTTTGCCACACTTTGAGAAGTTATTCGCTCTGTGCCTCTACCCTTTCAAAAGCAAACCTCACTTTCCCAGCAGACAAGGGGATGTTAGATAGCTAACCAAGGTCTAGAGGATTTGCAACCCAAGCAGCTTTATTTTAATGGAAATTTACAATATCAGCTAACTTGAGCTCTTAGGAAACAGAGTGAATAGGGACTGAACTTACATTTGTTTATTTTCTCTTATCTTTATCCTTTAACACTTGTTTATAAACTGCATGAAGGAAGATGATTAGCCAAGATAATACAAATTTTCTACGCTGCAGGGAGTGAGGAATTGATATGAATGTAAAATGTGGAAAGCTATTTATGCTTTCCTTTAACCCTAATTTTATTTTTTCCTGTTGTGTTTCTAGTTAAATGTAAGTTTTATTCATTCGCTGATTTTAATATGTGTGACCCACACAGAAATAATTTTGTTTATTTATTGAAGATCCTGTGGGAAGATGCTTAATAGTTTATAAATGTAAAATTGTCCCCAACACTACCAGATGATGCTAAAAGATTTATAGTTTATTCATGATGTTCAGTTTTGTTTTTTCCATTAAGTTATCATGGTTCAAATGATCCATTACCAAAAAGGTCATGAGAAAGATGCATGAGATCAACAAAGTAATTTCAAATATAATCTTAAAGAGTAGAATGAGTTTTGAAAGACAAAAGTGTTAATGAGTGTGCCTACTTTTTTTTTTTTATAAAAAGTGCATTGTTAAAGAAACACTTGATAAGAAAACTAAAAAAATAAAATAAAAACGAGATTTTTTAATTTTGTCAATTTAACTAAAAGTGCATTACCGTATCCCAGACTTAGTAAAATTGTCATAACTTGATAGGATCATGTCATTTTTTTCTGTGTGCTTTATATACCTCTTATTACACAAAATATATTTATTGCAAGTTTATGGATAGTTATAAAAACTTGACCGCATATTTAAACCATTTTATAACACATTTATGTAGAGGAAGTGAGACCAAGAGTAGAAACAAATAAAGTAAGTAGTTGCATAGATTATTTATTTATAGTTTTATCACCTGGCTTTAAAGGAAAATAATTATTTGAATGCTTTTCCAGATCCTACAGTACAGCTGGAATATGCTAGAATAGCTATTTCTTAAACTGGCGTTTGAGGTCCACTGAGAGAAGACAGACTTTTAGGGGTCTAGGTATTCTAGAAGAATTTTTTTAGTTTTATTAATATAATAATCAAAGTAATATTTTGGCATATTTTTCTTTTTTGAGACAGAGTCTCACTCTGTCACCAGGCTGGAGTGCAGTGGTGCGATCTTGGCTCACTACAACCTCTACCTCCCAGATTCAAGCGATTCTCCTGCCTCAACCTCGCAAGCAGCCAGGACTACAGGTGTGAGCCACCATGCCCAGCTAATTTTTGTATTTTTAGTAGAGAGGGGGTTTCGCCATGTTGGCCAGGATGATCTCAATCTCCTGACCTCGTGATCCACCCACCTTGACCTCCCACAGTGCTGAGATTACAGGCATGAGCCACCGTGCCCAGCTGAAACTGAGTTTCATAGAATGAAAGTTTGCTTTGTAAGTCAATGTTTACTCACCTATTGTGTGAAAAACTATATTCTCTGGAGTTTGAAAAGATTTTTTTTTTCATTACAAGAGTCCATATTTTACTTAGTTGTGAGAACCACCAAATCAGAAAAATGGATAAGTAGCAAAGTATTAAACAATATGAATGATTAAAGTAGAATATATTAGCATATACAGAGAGTGACAAACTTTTTCTATAAAGGGCCAGATTATTAACATTTTAGGCTTTGTAATTCAAGATGCAAAATGAAGGATATTGTGTAGGTATTATATGACAAGAAAGAATCACATCTTAAGATTTTTTTTTCAATCACTTAATTGCATAAATACCATTCTTCATTGAGAAGACATACAAAATAGGCAGTGGGGCTGGATTTGGCCAATAGATTTTAGTTTACTGACCATGGTATACCCAAAATGATTTCAACTGATATGAATTTTAGAATTTATTACTAAAATTTCCTTTTTTATGCCTTCCTTAAATATGTTCCTGTTTGCCTAGAACAGTGCTGGTTTATAGCTTTTCCAACACGTTCATTATTATTCATGCTTAAAAGTTAAATTATGAGGTCACCCTAGTTATCAGTCTTTCCTTCTCGTTGACCAGCTTCCCATTGACTAGTTATGTAAAAAATCTCACCCCTAGATCACAAAAGTTTTACTCTGTAAGAGAAGCAGGTCAACGTGCACAAAGTCCTCAGGCCACTGGAAAAAAATCTCATATTCTAATGCGGTAATCATCCTCCACTTACAAAGTTAAAAAAATAAAAAAGAGTGTCTTATTCTAGAAGTGCCCAATTGGGATTAGAGGTGGGAGATTTGCTATTTTCTATTGGATCAAAAACTTTAACATACTTGTATTTAAATGTCATGGATAAGTTCTCATTATATTGTGTTAAATAAAAAAAGGTATGAAGTTTCATTTTTAGAGCATGATATCCACAAAATAAAAAGAAGAAATACTGTGATGAACGTAACAGCATTCTTGGAGTTTATTTATAATTATTGTTTGTGTTTTCCAAATTGTACACAATGAACATATTTTATATTAACAATATGAAAAAGCGGGCATTTTGATAATATTTTAAAATTATGGGTAGTTCAGTGAATAAATTTAACAATAGTAAAAGACATCACTTAATGTTAAAGCATTGGACATTCTTTATCTGATCATGCCCCCAAAGAAAAGTGTATTTCAAAAATGTTCAATTATCATTCTCTTATGACATTTCACATGAGCTGTTTTCTATCCCAGCAAAGTGAATGATATGTTAAATAACTTCAGAGATTGCTTTTAAACTAACGCAAAGGAAATAATATTCATACGAAGGCTAAATGTGAACACTTTTAACTTGGTAAATTAAATGTGAAGCTTATGTTTTGAGGGAAGTATTATATAGCACACAATCATACCAAAAAAATGAACTACTACAACAAACCTAATAATTAGGTGATCAACATAGAAACTATGAATAAGTGCTTCAGCATATTCATTCACTGGATATTTCTATTTGGATTCACCAGTATGACTATCTCTAAAGCCTTAATCTGAGAATTATTACAGATTTCAGCTTTGTTGTAGATGGGGCGAGTTGATTTTGTTGAACCTCCAAAAGTGAAGCTATTGAAAAAACTACCATATAAATCTATATCTAGTCTAAGAAACAATATTCTCATTAACTAAAATAATCTGGAAATATAGTTGAAGGCAAAAAGGATAAATTATCAGTTGAATGGGACAGGTACTGAGATACTACTGTCAGTCCATAGATGATTAAGAAATGAAAAATGGCAATTGAGAATGATGCTACCATACTGGAAAATTTGCTTCAAGGCTACAGATGTCACTGGCAAAGAGAGGATGAAATGGATGAGCAATCTTGCTCTTATCTAGAGAAAGTCAGCCTCCAGTGAACCATCTTTTTCTGTAATACTCAAACAATCTTTTTTTGTACGCCCCTGCTATGTCAATTCCTGGGGCTCAGAGAGAGATGTTTAGTATACTGCCTGTTGACTTCTTTCCTTAAATTGCCAAGAATACTCCAAACTCATTATTTCTATTTTTCTCTATATTTTATTAGATGAAAACAAATAGTGTAACTGGTGGCTTGATTTTTCTCTCGGCTTGGGATTTATATGTGCTTCTCAGCCAGCATTTTGTTATCCTCAGCTTTAAAGGCTCTAAGTCATCAGAGAATCACTCCCACTTGACTATAAATATAAGTCAGAAGATTATAATGACAGTGTCACGGGTGGGAAAATAATCTTCATTCTATTGTAATCAAGCCCAACACTGACAAAGAATCATACATTGCTTTGGTGTTTCAATTAAGATGAAGGTACCAATTTATACTTTAACTCTTCAAGAAGGGCAAGAAGAAATGTATACAGAAGAATATCTTCAGGGTTAATTTCAACCTGAGTTGCAAATATAAAATCCTGATTATTCAGGATAGTGAATCAAAGCTGAATTGCCAGAACTTAATTTGGAAACAGTATTTGCATTGCTTGTTTTCACTGGACTCACTACAAAAAAAAAAAAAAAAAAAAGGACTTGTTCTCTGGCATACTTGTTCATGCACACCATGATGGGAAAGAATTCCTGGAGGTATCACTCTTCTCACACAGATTTACAATCACCAGCATGGAGGAATTAGGTGGAACCTAATTGGTCAACGTCTATCTAGGAAAGTCTGGATGTTCCTATTAACTCAAAATGTATTTTTATCTATAATTTGATTCTGTTTTAACCAATATGAAGTCCTGCTTATAACTGTGTGAGGCAGAGAAAAATTTCTAGGCTAAGATTCAAATCAGAAAGCATACTGCAATAAGCAACATCTTCTCAAGGATGTGATACCATCTCTTAGTCTTCTCCAGGTGTGATACTATCTCTCAGTCTTCTCTGACGACCAATTGGAAAAGTCATCTAGGAAAATGGTCACTGTCATTCTAGCTTTTAAAGATGTTTATCCTCACTATCAAATACATAAGAGTAATGTAATTAAGGAAACACTTTCTAAAAATGTATCATAACCTTGCAGAAAAGTTGCTCATATCTTTTTCCTGAATTTTTCTGACTTTGTGCATTTCTTCCATGAAATGTGGATGCAATTTATTAGCTTAACAAAAATAAATGAGATATATACAATGCTGGATATTTGGGTTCAGTGGCGAACAAGATATGGCTTGCTCCTTCTCTTATAGAGTTATAATCTATGTGGGAGGTAATCTAGAGGAAAAATTATCAAAATTAACAAGAACCACATAACACTTGGTACTTGGTATGTTCAAAGAGAATAAAGGTTCTTTGGACTAATGTGTGGGACATCTATCTTGAATTTCTGCAGCAAGAATAGCCACTGAGAGAAAGAGGCATCCACGATCAGGAATGATAATGCACAGTTTGGAGTAGAAGGATGGAGATTTTCAGGCAAAGATAGCAGCATATGTAGGCTGGATGATCTGAGAGAATATGAAGAAGTGAAGAATTGAAAGTGGTTTTTGATGGGGAAATGATAGAGAAGGAATGAACATGAAGGAGGAGTTTGGGGAATGAAGGATGAGGGTGTAGGAAATTGAATGTATCAGGGATAGTGGTAAGAAGATGAACCCCCAAGTGGTTGCTCTCTGTCTCCCTGGAAAAAAATCTGAATATTTTATGATTAAAGAATTGCATTATTTGGTGCCCTCTCAAAGAATTGAGACATTCTAAGGTTGTCTCTATAGTTGTGAGAAGTACGAAAGTTCAGGGTCTATCTCAGCAGCTGAAGAGCCTTCCCTCAGGGAAATGAGTGGTTATTCATTATACCAACCTGGTTTAACACTTCTATTCTTTCCTAGCTGTGATGGTTGATACTGAGTGTCAAGTTGATTGGATTGAAGGATGCAAAGTATTGATCCTGGGTTTGTCTGTAAGGGTGTTGCCAAAGGAGATTAACATTTGAATCAGTGGACTGGGAAATGCAGACTCACCCTAATCTGGGTGGGCACCATCTAATCAGCTGTCAGCATGGCCAGAATATAAAGCAGGCAGAAAAACGTGAAAAGGCTAGATGGTCTTAGCCTCCCAGCCTACATCTTTCCCCCGTGCTGGATGCTTCCTGCCCTTGAACATCAGACTCTACATTCTTCAGCTTTTGGACTCAGACTGACTTCCTTGCTCCTTAGCTTGCAGATGGCCTATTGTGGGACCCTTGTGATCGCATGAGTTAATATTACTTAATAAACTCATATATATATATATACACACACACACATATATACACACACATATATATGTATACATATATACATATACATATATACATATATACGTACACATATATACATATGTATACATATACATATATACACACATATATATACACACACATATATATACACACACACATATAAACGTATATATATGTGT
Organism: Hylobates moloch; assembly: GCF_009828535.3. Taxonomy (NCBI): domain Eukaryota; kingdom Metazoa; phylum Chordata; class Mammalia; order Primates; family Hylobatidae; genus Hylobates; species Hylobates moloch. Next base: position 54,980,912 of record NW_026652292.1, on the reverse strand, counting down.
GTGTCCACACACACACACACATACACACATATATGGTCTATTAGTTCTTGCCCTCTAGAGACCCTGACTAATAAACTAGCTTAGTCTGTTCAGGCTACTATCACCAAAGTGTCATAGACTGAGAGGCTTATAGGCAACAGAAATGTATTCCTCACAGTTCTAAAAGTTGGAAGTCTGAGACCAGGGTACCAGCACGGTCAGGTTCTGGTGAGAGCTTTCTTCTAGGTTTCATTTCTTTTGTTTTATTGTATTCTCAGATAACTGAAGGAAGATGAGACAACTCTCTGGGGTTTCTTTTATAAGGGCATTAATACCATTTATGATGGCTGTACTTTCATGACCTGATTACCTCCTAATCCTTAATACATTCATATTGGGGATTAGGATTTTAACATATGAATTTGGAGGGAGGCACACAGACATTTAGTCCTTAATAATCCCCTTACGCCATGGATGCCTTGATGTCTTCTTGGCCACAGCTGTGACTTGGCTCATCTTTGTCTCTGCTTCTGTAATTCCTATTGTGGCCTTAGTTGTTCTTTTTAGACATGCTTCCTCCAACAGGGTAGCCACTAGCCACATGTAGCTATTTAAATCTGAATTTAATTCAATTAACCTTCTCCAGCATTTGTTCCATTGGGCCGGCTTGTTATGTTCTGACAGTAGACAGAATGATTGAGCTCATAGACTGCTGGTCATTCTACTGGCTGCTTTCAGGTCATCCTGCTGCCATCAGTGGAGTCCAGGATAAGGTGAAACAAAGTATGATGATACAACCACAGGAAATTCTTGAATCTGCTGCTTTGGGCCACAGAAAGACATGACAGGCATTATATCTAGTAAAAGTAACATAGATAGATATGGTTATAAATAAAATCATAGTGACTGGTCTGTCTGAAGCAGCTGGGGAAGCTGATAAAGAAGGTTATTTAAAAGTGAGCATGGAAATATTAAGCGGAGGTATGAAAACCAATAAGGGGAAGGTAAGTATCTCAAGCACAGGGAACAGTAATGCTAAAGGTTAAAGCTATGTAAACAGAAAAATCAGAGGTAGTGCCTGCAAGTATTCAGAATTCCTAGAGCACAATGAGAAGAGGGGTAGGGTCCCTATCATCCTATAATAGAGCAGTTTTGTAAGTGTTCTGCTTCTTAGCCCCATTTTTCACATCCACGTTGTATATGATTAAAACCCCCTTCCCTACTGTTTCGACACATCACTAATGGTGGACATCTGTTCATTTCATCAACCAAGCCTTTCTTCTGCCATCTTTTGGCAAAATCACCTCCGTTTTCCTTTGCCAGCTGTCTGTGGTTAAGTGTCTCTATTTTCCCCTGGCCACCTATTAGGTAGGGAATTCAAGTTGGGCCAATTTTATCCTCTCTCCAATTTGGAGGAGAACCCAGAGGCAGAAAATTGTTCGAGCTGATTGATTCTAATTGTGAAGCTCTAACCATTATTCTTATCTCAGCAGCCTTGAGTCCCAGAGCTGTTTCCAAGGAGCCCTGAAAGAGTTTACCTAGCATCTGCCTTTTAGTGAGCATTTTGGTCCTAAACCTGCAATACCTGCTTAATGATATTGACTGTAGAATCAAAAGCATGAAAATGCAGAAAACATGCATATTCCCAGCATTCTTTTCATATTGTTGTATCATCTGATCTCTCCAGTTTATCTGCCCCAAGTTTTCCCATGGCTACTCTGCTCTTGCTACTCATGTTTATTGTTTCTGAACTTGCCTTTTATATTTAAATCACTAAGACATTTTTTCACATTATTCCCTCATCACAAAACATGTGCTTCCTGAAAACCTACTCAAATCCTGCCCATGGTACAAGGCTTACATCAGTCTTAGATTCCCTAGTACGTACTTTGATTGTTTCAACTCAAAAATCATCTCTCTATTCCTCGAAACTCTGATTGAGGAGAGGAATATCATTTTTTCATTTATCCTTTCCTATATGAGAGAGAGTTTTACAAAACACTCTCAGTTTCCTGCCTCATATTCCACTCCTCCTCACAGCAGAATGACTTAATTTATGGATGAGAAACAGACATTAGCCCATTTTATTTCTTGAATCCACACCTTTTAAAATCAAAGTTTTAAATAAAAACAATAAAACAAAAAATACAACAAAAACAATGACAAAAATCAAAAGTATTGACCACAGTGGAATAATTCAATCTTTCACCTTCCTTAGTGAAATATTTGCTTCTTGCATTTATATCCCATCTTATAGAACTTGTAGATACAGAAAATTAAAAGGTTTCTCAGTATCTTTTCCATATCTCTTATTATGCAAATGCTAATGAAAAAATATTGACACCCAAGACTCTGATAAAATCCTTACCATAATATCTTGTCTTTGTTTTTGAGGTCTCCATCTTAACCGAAACTATGTTCTAGCACTAAAGGATTTCTAGAGTGACACTACATGTAGTTATAGAATAAATCTTGGAAGTAATTGAATACACTTTCTGCTGAATCATTCAGTATTTCAACAATTTCAGTGTTCACTAATGCACTAATGTTGAGTGACTGGTTGCAGATTAATAGGAGGTTTTATTCACTGCTCACAAAAAGGTACTATGATTTATAGTAATGCCAAGAGTCAAAAAAAACATACTACTTTTTTTGAGACTATTTCACCATTTATGATATCATTTGACATAGCTTTGAATATGTGTCTCAGGATCTGTAATACTTAAGAATTAATACCCAGAGGGTTTCTTTGAGAATAATATAAATTAATATATGCCAAAATTTTATTTGTTGTAAATGTCTTTAGAATCATTACTTATCCTATCTTACATCTTTTATTGAATTTATATAAAGAAGTAATTCCACTTACATCTTTGAGCTGGGAGAGAAGAGGTGGATGTTTTATTCTGCCAAAGGAAAAAAAAAAATCACTGTTGAGCTCCTTCTTGAAATTTTGTGTGAATTTTGCTTAGCCACTCCTGTGTTGTAAAATTAGGCAGTAAGGGTATCATATATGTCAAAACTTCTTCCATCTAGACTTAAGTAGGCTAACTAAGAGAATAAGGTCTCTGATTTGCATTTGGCAAAAACAGAACTCTACTAATGCAACAGAAGCAATCATGATTTTCAGGACACTCTTTCAAGGAATGATGTACAGTCAGCACTGTCTTTTACACCTAGCACAATAAATGATCTACAAGAGAAAATTTAAATGACATTTCTACTGTAATTCCCATATGCCCTCTCTGTTGTTCTGGATATTTAATTTTAACACTAGACTTTCTTCTTCAGATTCTTTTTTCTTCTCTTCAAGTTTTAATTCATTGAACATGTATGTATGTCTACAGTAAAAGAAAGATAAAGTTGTTTTTTTTTCGTTTTTTTTTTTTTTTGAGACGGAGTCTCGCTCTGTCACCCAGACTGGAGTGCAGTGGCGCGATCTCGGCTCACTGCAAGCTCTGCCTCCCGGGTTCACACCATTCTCCTGCCTCAGCCTCTCCGAGTAAGTTTAAACATGTGATTATTTGATTACTCTTGGGTCACTCTGTGCAATTCAATTACAGCTAATTTTCAAATTAAAATACATTAATTTAGTATATATATTTATAAACACACGTATACATATGTATATGATTTTCTATATGTATGGAACTATTCCAAGAGTTTTATGTTTATTAACTTATTTAACCTTCAAAACAATCTTACGAGAATGAATCTTATCATCTTACTTTTCAAGTGAGTAAACTGAGACACAAAAAAGTTCACCAAATTGCTCAAGGTCACCAACAGTGGATTACAAATTCAAACCCAAGATTTTGGCCTCCAGAGTCTGTGCCCCTCGCCACTATGATTTACCCTTCATTTATTAATAAAAGTGAAGTCTCATTTGCTCCAGCTCTTCAGACGTATAAGGGTAGGGAACTGTTTACACACAACCTCTCAGAAGCTAAAGAGAGACTTTCTAAATCTCTGAATGAATGTATCTTTCAAAAAATATTTTCCATAAAACAAACACATTTCATTACCTTGCATAATCTACTGCCACTTCAGAGGCTGGGGAGAAGCTGACTTCAGGAGTGGTCCCAAGTGAATAGGGTACAGAGCTTTGTGGAACTGCATCTTTGCAAGGAGTCTTAAATAATTCTGGAGATTCTGTGAGCACAGTTTTGTGGCCTATTTAATACTACTGGGTTTCTGTGAATTATAGCTTCTATGTCTGTTTGTTTATAATCGATATGTTGCAAACTTTAAAGATGTGATTGATAAAAATTCAAGATATCAGGTTTGCAAAAAAAAAAAATAAACTCAAGTCAAGTCAATATGAGTATTCAAGTCCTAGAAATATGTGTCATATGGTCAAGTTGAAGTTGAACTTGATTGTGGATAATATTAATTTACTAACTGAATACTCACTAATTTGAAGAGGGAAGGTGTAATTTTTATTTTTGTAATCCTAAGTATGAATTTTGATGGCCTTTGTATTATAGGATCAACAAATAGACAGGCTTTCCAGCTAGATTCTAAGTTCCAAGAGGACTTAGGACAAGCTGTCTACATCATTCAATATTATATCACAATAAACTAACCCAGTTGATGACACATAGTTGAAGCCCAGTAAGATGTGAAACATGAAAGAAAGAAGAGAAGAAGGTAGGAAGGAAGATAGCCTTTTAACTAATTTACAGAAAGCATCATTGAAAATGTGTTCTTCACTGTCAGTTCTATAATGTAATTATCCTCTAAATGAATGGCCCCCCAATTATTATTGAGAATATGTTCAGAAATTTCAGCCTGTTTTAGAAAGGATTTATTCACAAAATTACTTCTTCATTCTAAACTTTCCCCTGTTATATTGTATAAAAAAGCACTTTGTCACAAGCATCTGTATGCATCTGAAATTTCCATAGGGACAATGTATAAAACTATTTTAGTTAAACACAAGCTTTCTCTCTTTTTTGATTGTGAAAATTTAACTTCTACTATTATAAAACGGAGATAAATATGAATCATATTTAAAGGTTCTAAGACAATGAATACAGTAGATTCCACCTAATTAAATTTGGATCTAGGCTCTAAGAAAATTCTGGTTAAGATTCTCAAAAGCAAGTTTGAGTTATTCCATATTCCAATCAACATTCTCTTTCCTATCCCATTCATTCAACTATTTAAAAATGTTACCGCATGTCCCAGATCCTCATCCAAGGTTTGTTTGGGGTTTTTACACAAATAGTTTTTGTCTTCTAAGATAGAGGCTCTTTTCTATGATTGAAGACATGTCAGCAACTAGAGACTAAGCGGGCTCTTTGGGTCCATTTTGCATTCATGAACCCCTTCAAACACGTTGAGAAAAAGTCAGCTTGTGATCCTAGCATGACTAATTTATTCTGGGTTGTGGTTACAACACTAGGGGCAAAAAAAAAAAACCAAAAAAAAACAAATTCTTAGCTTTAGATGTTTTTGCTTTATGCTGTGCCACCATTGGAGATTTTTCTAAAGGCTAATGAGGACAGGACTTGTTTTACACAAGTTTTCTTGTGAATATGCAGTGGGTGGAGGGATTTTAAGGTTAATGCATGAACAGAGTTCAGTTACCATGCTTCTCCTTTTTTGCTGGCATTTTAGCTGAGTTATTTATACACAGATGAATTAGATGTTTCATCTATTTTATCTAATTTATACATACATCTACATATACATATCTAATTTATACATACATATACAATTTCATCTATTTCATCTAATTTATACATAGATGAATTAGATATTTATACATAGATGAATTAGTCCTATTATTTTGAATAAGTGTCTATTTTTAATTAGGCAAGGTACATAAGCATTTTAATTAGATATCTAAATACATCATCTAAAAATGTTCCCCTCATAAAATAAAAGAATTTCATTCCTTCTTATTAAATGTAGGGGTAGTAAAATCTTATGAATAGATTTTCAGCTCAAGAGATTGGAATCTTTTTGATATAATATATGCACAGATTATTTCCTCTTAAATTTATCTAAGCTAATGAAGTGTATGAAAGTAATAAAGTGAAACCACAACTTGTTAAGTGTGCTACACTACTCCAACATGACCAAGGAAAAAAACTTCTATGTTACTGCTGGTGCTCTGAATTAGAGCCTAGTTTGTTCATTTGCTTTATTAATTCAGTGTAAAGAATATAAGTATGTGTGTGTGTGTGTACGTGTGTTTCTATGAGATGAAATGAGCAACAGTATCCTGCTCTACCACCGGATTACTTTAAATGGAGAAAACTGCAATTGCTTTTGCACGAACCTAATAGGCGCAAAAGTTATTGCGGTTTTTTCCAATACTTTCAGTGGCAAAAACCGCAATGACTTTTGCACCAATCTAATATTAAACTAGGGCATAAAAGTAAGAGAAAAGATCTTCAACCATCAAATTGGATACTAGATCCTGCGCTTTTCAAAACATCTTTAGCATATCTAAATCTCTAGGTTTTCTACATATTTTAATTGCAATCAACCAACTAAAATGTATTGTGGTATTGCTCATAATGCTTAGTTTTCTTAAATAGAAGTTAAACTCTGAATGAAATTACGGCCATGGCCTTCCGAATGGGAGTGGCGACGGGTGTTGAGGAAGCATGGCTGTGAAGCCCAGCTCTTCCACTCATTAGCTGTGGGGCCCAAGACAAGTTACTTAACCTGTTGAAAACTCATTTTTCTTATCCATGAAATGGATATTGGTTTCCACTTTGTGTGTGTTTTGAGAGTTGTAAAGAATATAAAGGGGGATTTGCTATCAAGTGAGCACTCATTAAGGGTTAGTTGTTATCATTTTATCATCTTTGCTCTTCAACCATTATTCCCTTTGTCTTTTTTCTGTTTTTTCTTATTTCTATGAGCTCAGCCTTTAACCTAGACTGGCTTTATTATTGTATCTTACTCATACTTAGTTTAAAAAGCCCCATTTTACTCTTTTAATACTAGTCAATGGGAATCAAGTCATCTATCTACTAAATTCCTTTATTATGTAGGGAGTACAGCACATCTTCAATAATTTTTTATCATAAATTATAAAAGTATAAACTCCAGATTTATTAGTTAATGCAAACAATTTTAGATACAGGTTTTTGGAGGAATCTGTAGGGAAGACAAAATTTCATGCCTACCATCTTAGGGTTTTCAACTATGCCTGCGGAGTAAATTGACATAAACTGATTAACAGAAGTAAAGCATGTAAAATTATTTAATGTAAGTTTTACATGACATGAGACTCTTCAGAAGGAAATGAAGACTCAAAGATGTCCCAAAACCTAAATGCTTTTATACTAGTTTCAACAAAGAGAAGCAATTGTGAAATAGTGACTAACCTATGTAGAGAGGCTAAAGAAAGATACGAATTATTTTAACAAACTGTTAGTATAGAATTCTCTCAGTTTCAACTTCACTTTCTTGATGATAAAAAATATTACATTCCTTCTGGTATGTGGAAGACATCTTTTACACGGGGTATTTATCACCTGCTTTCAGGAAGAAAAAGAGGAGGGTCAAGAGCTCTCTTCTTGAAACTCTTGACTTTTTAAAGTGCTCAAAATAATCCTTATGCCAAAATGGCATATTTTGTGGTAGTGTATTCTACCACCTTTCAGATCTAATCAAACTGTCTATCATCTATCTATCTATCTATCTATCTATCATCTATCTATCTATCTATCTATCTATCATCTATCATCTATCTATCATCTATCATCTATCTACCTATTTATCTGTCTACCTATTTATTATACTTTAAGTTCTGGGGTACATGTGCAGAACGTGCAGGTTTGTTACATAGGTATACACATGCCATGGTGGTTTGCTACACCCATCAGCCCATCATCTGCATAAGGTATTTCTCCTAATGCTATCCCTCCCCTAGTCCCCCACTCCTTGACAGGCCCCATTGTGTGATGTTCCAAACCATCTATATTTTTATTCACTCTTTCACAAATTTTACTGAATGGGTCTTGAAAATCAAATGTGTTTTCATGAGAGAGTGTTTTTCACATTGTCTTTGTGTAACTGTGTCTTTTATATGATCTTATTGAGATAACTTTCAAATAACTGTGTACTTTCTGATAAGAAGCAAAAGTGACCATACAAACTAACTGAAACCTAAGTAAATTATGACATATGTCAGACTCTTGGCCGGGCACGGTGGCTTACACCTGTAATCCCAGCACTTTGGGAGGCTGGGGTGGGTGGATCACAAGGTCAGGAGTTCAAGACCAGCCTGGACAATATGGTGAAACCTCATCTCTACTAAAAAAATAAATAAAATAAATAAATAAATAAAATTAGCCGGACGTGGTGGTGGGCTCCTGTAATTCCAGCCACTCGGGAGGCTGAGGCAGAGAATTGCTTGAACCTGGAGATGGAGGTTGCAGTGAGCCGAGATGGCGCCACTGCACTCCATCTTGGGTGACAGGGCGAGACTCTGTCTCAAAATAAAAAAAATAAATAAATAAAATAAAAAAAATTCAGGCTCTTGAAGTATTTTCTCTCTGATGCATGGCTAAAGTTTCCCTGTATATCAGAAATGGAGAGGGATGTGATTTGGAGAAGGCTAATACTCTCTGGACACTCTGGGAACAAACATCATGTATTTTGTGACACTATTTTTAGAAGACATCCTTTATTTCCTCATGGTCTAGTTCAAAGAACGTCTCCTCTGTGGAACTATTCTGGATGGTGCAGAATTATTTGTTTCTTCATCTAAATCCTTATAGTATTGCCTCTCTATATTAAAAAAATACTTATCACATTGCATCTTAGTGATTGTTTCAATGCATGTATTTACCTTGCTAGATTGTTTCTAACAGGTAAGAGATTATATATTTTTTCTCCTTTCCTATGAGGGCACCCAGCCTAGAAACCCTCTGTGAATATTTATTTAGTTGACCTGTTACCGTCATTAAGTTAGATGCCTGGTTACTCTTAAAAATTAATATGCAACCTACAGTCAGAGGGAAATTTTTTATGTGCCCATTGTGGAAAATTTTGCCAAGAGTCATTCAGGACTACATAGATTGTCATGAGTTAGGGATTTAAGAAATATTCATCTAGGATGAAATTGTAAGCATATTGTGTTTACATATCTTCATTCTCCCTAATCTTTGCCTCCTTAAATAGTCTAATATATTATGCATGAAAACAGGGGTATTTAGTTCAAATTCCTAAATCAAATCGTTTTCATTTTTTCTTGTAGCTGCAGAATGTGTATTTATTAGTAACACAAGAGAAGAGTTCCCAAAATGTACTCTGGTCACTTACCTGAGCTGCTTGCTCAGGTAAAACCATAGGTTGCTGTAATGTTTTTGTAGACCCTTGGGTTGCAAATAAACCAAACTTATCTGATTTTAAAAACTTTAAAAAATCTTTTGTGGGATTATTCCTGAGAGTGAACAAGGCCTCCTTAATAAAAGAGGTAGGTAATTAGATTCAATCAGAGGGGTCTTTTACTACATGGCATCAAGATAATATCAAATTAAACCATTTTATATCCTCTCTTGATGCCTCTGGAAATTTAGTTCCCCAAATCTTATTTTTTCAAGGAACTAATGATATTCTACAAAGTGAAATGTCTGATTTTTCTATTGACAAAAAAAGGTAAAATATACAATTAGCCTAACCTAAATAATTGATGATGACAATTTTTTTTTCTTTTTAGATTTTGCAATGGTATATCAATTTACCAGGCACTAGCTAGATTTCTATAAGAGCCTGTGACTAGGTCTTACTGCTCTGTAGATAGACAGCAGAATATTTATGATGAGAAATATCACTTTTGTGCTCCATGTTAGAAAAGCATCCATTTCTGTATGCTCCCCTCACTTTATTCCCCCATGTATAGGTATATATGGATATGCATGTCTCATGTAAAATACTAAAACATCCTTACCCCTACCGGTTCAGCTAATTTTGTAAGATATAGCAGCAGCCACAAATATCATAAGGAGATATTTTTAGATTCAGATACTGAATCAAGCCAGATATTTCATGTTGTGCATGCAGTATGTCCACGTGGAGCTGAAAAGCATAGTTTTGGTGTTTTCTGGAGTCCCTTAAAATGAAATCAATTTAAAGTAGGCTTCACAATCAGTAGAGACTTTTTTTTTATTTATTTCTGTGTATATGTGAACTCCCAGTTTGCATAAAGAAGTATCATGCATGCCCTGTAATGGCTGTCTTATATTAAGGAATTTAAGGACTGATTGCATATTACAGAGAGAGAGCCAATACTAAGAGGAAATAGCAAAGCACTTTATTTTGGAGTAACCTGGATAATAGGAATAAAGATTTGAAGCTATGTTAAATAGCTAGAGGAAGGAATAAGGAAACCATCATTCATAGGAAAAAAAAAATGATACTTTTGTAGTATGGAAAAGTTGATAATTCATTTGCTTGTTATTTCCCATGATTATTTGAAGCTTTCTATTTCTATTTAGTGTATTTTCTTATTCATTAAGTATGTATAGTGTTTTACCATGTTCTAGATATCATGCTAGATGCAGACAATACAAAAGTGTAATTCCTGCTCTTGTGGAGTTTGCAGTCATTAAAATGTATGTGTCTATGTTTGCATGTGTGTGTGTGTTTATGCACTTGTAGTAGTGATTAGAGATTCGAGAAGAAAAACAAAAATACAAGGTGCTTTCAAATAGCTGAAACAACAACAGCAAAAACAAAAACATGTAGTCTGGTCCAAGGAGAAAGAGCTCCTTGAGGAAGTGATAGTGTGAGATTAGAGGACCGCTAGGGTTTGAAGTAGTCTCCAAAAAGGCATATGTTGGAAACTTAATCCCCAATGCACCCGTTTTGGGAGATGGGCCCTAATGGGAGGTGTTCAGGTCATGAGGGCTCCACCCCTTTGAATGGATTAATGTCAACTATGAAAGTACTTGAAGTTGTGAATTTGATCTCTTGCTCTCTTAGGCTTCTACCAGGGGATGGATGGATGAGGCAGCAAGAAGGCCCTTACCAGATGCTGGCATCTTGATATTGGATTTCCTATACTCTGGAACCATGAGAAATAAATTTCTTTTCTTTCTAAATTACCCAGTCTGTGGTATTCTGTTATAGTAACACAAAATGGTCTAAGACAAAGACTGAATGAGAATTGATCATTCAGTGGGAGGGAGAAAAGCAGTGTAGGGGTACAGATAATATACTAGACTGGAATCTTGAAGCAAGAAGGAAATTGGCCTATTTAAAAATCAAGTTGAGGGCATTCTATCTGGACAATAGTAGCAGCAGGTGGCAAGTTTGAGACAAGTTGGGAGCGTTAACTATTCATGTCCTATGATGCCATCTTAATATGAAAAAGAGACAAAATAAACAACACATGTACATGGTTTTAGTATGTACTCTGCTTTTTCTGGAGTCGACCTCACACATACAAATTACTATAATAAATTACTGGGTATTTGGTAAAACCTTTTCTGAAACTCCCCAGAATAATTCATCACTTCAAATCCAGTGTTGTCTTGATAATTTGTGTATATTTTCCTGCATTTGTTCATTTGTTCAACCCATTTGTCTAAATACCAATACATTCTGGAGACTATGCTAGATATTGCTATAAAGGGATAGAAGGGTACATACAATAGCCTTCTTGCTTTCAGGAAGGTTATCTCTCACTGTTTTGTAATTTTTTAAATACCCTTTTGTATGTTTGTTTGTTTGTTTTTGAGATGGAGTCTCTCTCTGTCACCGAGGCTAGAGGGCAGTGGTGCGTGATCTCAGCTCACTGCAACCTCTGCCTCTCCAGTTCAAACAATTCTCCTGCCTCAGCTTCCCACGTAGCTGGAATTAGAGGTGCCTGCCATCAGCCCTGGCTAACTTTTTTATCTTTAGTAGAGACGGGGTTTCCCCATGTTGGCCAGGTTGGTCTCGAGCTTCTGACCTCAGGTGATCTGCCCACCTCGGCCTCCCAAAGTGCTGGGATTACAGGCATGAGTCACTGCACCCGGCCTTAAATAAATTTTTTTATTTTAGACTATCTCTAGGTTTACAGACAAATTGCGAGGATGGTACAGAGAGTTCCTTTGTATCCCATACCCATTTCCCCCATTATTACCATCTTTTATTAATTAGTATGATGTATTTGTCATGGTTAATTAAATAATATAGATACACTGCGAAATTGGCTACATAGATACATTACTAAATTTATTTATTTAGAACCTGGTGTCCTGATGTCTAAGGGCAGGAGAAGGAGGTCATCCAGTTCCAGAAGAGAGAGAAGAGAGAGTGAATTCACCTTTTGTATTAGTCAGTTCTCTAGAGGGACAGGACTAATAGGACAGATACATATGTGAAAGGAAGTTTATTAAGGAGAATTGACTCACACTATCACAAGGTGAAGTCCCCACAATAGGCCGTCTGCAAGTTGAGCAAGGAAGCCAGTGTTGGTTCAGTTAAAGTTCCAAAACCTCGAAAGTAGGGAAGTAGACAGTGCAGCCTTCAGTCTGTTGCTGAAGGTCTGAGAGCCCCTGGCAAAAAACTGGTGTAAGTCCAAGCGTCCAAAAGCTGAAGAATTTGGAGTCTGATATTCCAGGGCAGGAAGCATCCAGCAGGGGAGAAAGACGAAGGCTGGAAGACACAGCAAGTCTGCACTTCCATCTTCTCCTGCCTGCTTTAGTCTAGCCATGCTGGCAGCTGATTAGATGGTGCCCACCCAGATTGAGGGTGGGTCTGCCTCTCCCAGTCCACTGACTCAAATGTTAATCTCCTCTGCAACACAGACACACCCAGGAACAGTACTTTGCATCCTTTAATCCAATCAAGTTGACACTCAATATTAACCATCACACCTTTCCTCTGCCTTTTTGTTCTACTTGGGCGGCCAGTTGATTGGATGATGCCTGTCCACATTGAGGGTAGATCTTCCTCACCTAGTTCACCAAATCACTTGCTAATATTCTCTGGAAACACACCCAAAAATAAGTCTTTGCCAGCTATCTAAGTATCCTTTAATCCAGCCATGTGGACACCTAAAATTAACCCTCACAATTGGTATTAATTAAAATCCATACTTTATTCAGATTTTCTAAATGTTTACCCTAATGTCCTTTTTCTGTTCCAGGATACCAGGCTTCATTTAGTCATAGTGTCTTCTTAGGGTCTTTTGGCAGTGAAAATATCTTGGACATGCCTTGTTTTTAATTATCCAGAAATTGTGAGGTCGTCTGGTCAGGTCTTTTGTAGAATGCCCATCGATTATTTGCCTGATGTTTTTCTCATGATTAGACTGGAGTTATGCGTTATCAAAGGAATATCACAGAGGGGAAGTTCCATTTTCATCCTGTCCTCTCAGGAACGCATACCATCAGCAGGCTTCACTGTGGACGTTGACCCAACTCACCTGGCTAATGCAATGTTTTTCAGGTTTCTCTATTGCAAAGTTACTCTTTTTCTTCGTTTCCGTATTGCACTTTTTTGAAGCAGGTACTGAGCACAGTTGGTTTTTTTGAGATGGAGTCCCACTCTGTCGCCCAGGCTGGAGTGCAGTGGCACAATCTCGGCTCACTGCAAACTCCACCTCCCGGGTTCAAACGATTCTTCTGCCTCAGCCTCCCGAGTAGCTGGGACTACAGGCGTACACCATCACGCCCGGCTGATTTTTGTATTTTTAGTACAGACGGGGTTTCACCATGTTGGCAAGGCTGGTCTTGAACTCATGACCTCGTGATCCACCCGCCTTGGCCTCCCAAAGTGTTGGGATTACAGGTTTGAGCCACTGCACCTGGCCCGAGCACTGTTTACAATTAAGGAAAGAGTGATCATGCCCTACCATTTTGAGTACAGTATGTAAATTATTTGGGATTCATCTGCATGAGAGATTGTTCTTTTCTTTCTTATTTATTCAATAATTTATTCATATCAGTATGGGTTCATGGATATTTATTTTATACTTTGGGTTATAATTCAATATTATTTTAATTATTTTGTTGCTCAAATTATTATAGCTTTGTCCATTGGTAGCTCTTTTACTGGGTCCTCGCTTCACTTTAACTTACTCCTACACTCTCATTTGAAATTCAATTTTTTTCCTCCATGATCACTTTGGCCAAGTCTCATTGCTCTTTCCTTCCTTAATTATACCACTTCTGAGATGAAGACACCATTAAGACCAAGCAACTGATTCCTTTCTTCTTCTTTCTTTCTTTTTTTTTTTGAGACAGAGTCTCACTCTGTTGCCTAGGCTGGAAGGCAGTGGCGGGATCTCGACTCACTGCAACCTCTGCCTCCTGGATTCAAGCGATTCTCATGCCTTAGCCTCCTGAATAGCTGGGACTACAGGCACACGCCACCTCGCCTGGCTAACTTTTTGTATTTTTAGTAGAGATGGAGTTTCACCATGTTGGCCAGGCTGGCCTCAAACGCCTGACCTCATGTGATCCACCCGCCCTCGGCCTTCCAAAGTGCTGGGATTGCAGGTATGAGCCACCGCAGCCCGCCTGATTACTTTCTTCTAATAAACAGCTAGAACACCTGAAGCCTCCAGGTGAGCCAGCACTCAATTCACTAGGCTTCTGACCTGATTAGAAACAATTTCCTTATAAATTTCTCCATTCTTGGCCTTTTGAGAAACACTTATGAGTTCTTACATTTCTAATCAACCTCTATATTAAAAACTCCATGTCTTTCCTCTGGACTTTCGAAGTATTCTACTTTTAACTGTGTGGCATTTCCCAGAGAGAATTTATATTCCCCTCTAGATTTAGCTACTTAGGTTAGGAACCAAATATCATTTTAACATTGCCTTTTTCAAAATAGCATTCTTGAAAATATCATAACACTTCTGTCAATCTCTCTGATTATTAAAGACTAAATGCTCATGGGGTATGTCAGGAATGCAGCTTTGTTTTTCGTTTTCTAATTGATAAAATACCTAATTACAAATATTTTTATTGTATATATTTTCTCTTATGAGCTTTTAATTTTGAACTGAATTTTTTTCTTAGCTCACCCAGGATTGGAATTTAATAAAATACATTCTTTCAACTCTGTTTATGGAGCAAGAGATTGTTTTGATTTTTTATATTAGACATTCCCTGAAGAGCCAAAAGCATTCAGGAAATGTATATAAACAGGCTCATAATCTTTAGTCTTGTAAAAATCACCCAGCATATCTACCGCCCCAGGAAACTTCATGGTCTTGATATTTGCAACCCAGGGTTGCTGGCTGGAGAATGTGCTTTGTTCCCCAGGGCTGTTTTGGACTGGAATGTGCCTCTTAATCCCAGAAATATTTGGATATCAATGAGAGCCGATGTACGAGCAGTCACAGGTTTTTAAACCGTTTACTTAAGTGTCTTCTCCGCCTTGGACACATCCATTCACTTGATGAGAGCTGTCAATCCAAAGGTAGCTGTTTGCATAAATGAGAACATTTTTGTTGCAAATAGTAAACACCAGCATGTGCTAGATTAAGCTACAAAAGAGAATTTGTCCCAAGGACGCAGATGTGTTTTTTTGGAAATCAAGGGAAAGCAGGTATTGCAACAGGAAGCCTGTTGGGAGCCTTACAGAATCTGGAAATCTCTCTCTCTCTCTCTCTCTCTCTCTCTCTGTTCTTTCCCCTTCCCCATTTGCGCCTCCTCCCCGCCCCTCTCTTTTCTTTGTGTCTTTCTGGGCATCTGCTTCCTTGTCTCCCTGCAGACCAGCTTTCCCTGCTATCCGGTTCATACGGAGCCACGTGGCTCATCATGTGCTTTTACATGCCTCCAGCTCAAGAAACTAACCCCAGCTGAGACTGGAACCTCTTATTTTTAATTCTAAATTCCAAAGAAAGGAACTTTAAGTAGTTCAACCTGAACCATCTGCCAAGGCCTTAGGTACCCATTTGATTACTGGGGACAAATTCAAGAGGTCAGAGCTTGATCAGCACAGAGAAGCCATTCTAGGTATTTGGAGTTGCAAGTAAAGACTCTTAAGCCATTAGAAGATGAGTAAGTGAAGGTTAGAAAGGGCCTCTTTCACAACAGATGTAATAAAAGCAACTGAAGGTAGACGTCCTGTCATCAATATCTTCCTTTTCTCCCACAGCAGCTAAGTAGTGCCGATTGATTAATACGCTGGCAATGATTCCGAACCTTGAGTAATTCTGTTATGTTCTTTATTGTTACATATAAGTGATGCTGCTACATTGCTTAAAAAGTCAGATCTGGAACTTTTAGAAGGTACAGGTCTGCTTACCATTTAAAGAATCACCGTTTACTAATATGTCATTGATTTCGGTCCTGGAGTCAGTTTAAAAAAATATTACACACACAGATATATGTGTGGAAAGAAAGAATGGAAGAAAAAGTGAATAAAAACACCATGGAAAAATTAACTTGGTAATATGAAGCATGGGCTACATTTCCTGATTGCATTTTGTGATTTGTTGTTAGTCAGTAAACCTGTGATTATATGCTACTCACAGTGAAGGTGAATTCCATATATCCAACGAAGTTTTTCAGGTAAAAATTATATATATATATATGTGTGTGTGTGTCTTTATTATGCTACAGTGAATTACTTATAGATCACTTTACACACACAAACAGCCACACCCCCCACACACACTCACACACCCATCCACCCACATACACACATCCCCAACACCCACACATCCCCTCCCACACACACCCACCCCCTCCACCCACCCACACACAGATCCGATATTGATATGAATGGGACTAGCATATTTCTGATTTTGGATTTTTTTGGATTGTGGAATATTTGCATTATGTATTTACTAATTAAGCACCCCAAATCCAAAACCTGAAATCTGAAATACTCCAATGAGCATTTCCCCTGAGTGTCCTGTTAGTGCTCGAACAGCTTCAGATTTTAGAACATTTCAGATTTCGTATTTTGGGATTTGGGATGCTAAACCTCTCTCTCTCTCTTTTTGTGTGTATATGTGCGTACAGTTTCACTTAATTCTTACTGTTTCACCTTTATTTTTCAGATGAGTAAGCAAAAATTTATAATGTTATATAATTACTGAGTCACTCCAGTAAAAAGCTGTAGACCAAGGGTTTTAATTCAGATTTTCTAATATATGCGACAAATTCTAGGTTAAATCTTATTTTTCTTCTTTTAGCACCACACATAGAACACCTAGTTAACACACAGAGAGATAAACATTTTGCTTCATATCAAAGGAATAAATTCTCATGTAATTATCAAATAAGACATCACTCTTCAATTAATTATAGTGAAGTTGCATTATAGTTGCCTTTTACTTATAATAATTAAGTTATGAAATAACACTCCCCTCCCCTCACACACATGCACACACAGGAGGGACAGAAAATACCTTTTAAATGGTGCAGCTTACTTTATTCAATATTCCACTCAATAAAAAAAAAGTTCCAGAATTAGCATGAAACTAGAATATAAAGTTACTTTTCCGTTACTTGGCTTTAGCTCCTACATATGTCCACAGTGTGAACTGATCACCATATTCAGTGGTTTCTAGTACAGTCACACATCACATAACTACATTTTGTATACGACAGTGGTCCCCTAAGATTATATCAGAGCTGAAAAATTTCTATCGTCTGGTGTTGCCACAGCTGTTCTAAGTTCATAGCAGAACACATTACAGACATGTTCATGGTGACACTGGTATAAATAAACCTACTATGCTGCCAGTCTTTTTTTTTTTTTTTATGAGACGGAGTCTCGCTCTGTCGCCCAGGCTGTGCAATGGCACGATGTTGGCTCACTGCAGTCGGTGCCTACCGAGTTCGAGCAACTCTTCTGCCTCAGCCTCCCGAGTAACTGAGACTACAGGCACCTGCTTTCATGCCTGGCTAATTTTTGTATTTTTGTAGAGACGGAGTTTCACCATGTTGGCCAGGCTGGTCTTGAACTCCTGACGTCAGGTGATCTGCCCGCCTCGGCCTCAGAAATGCTGGGATTACAGGCATGAGCCACCACGCCAGGTCAATCCTGCCAGTCTTTTAAAAGTATCGTGCATACAATTATAGGTAGTACATACCCTTAATAATGGTAATAAACAACTATCTAACATTATTGGTTTATGTATTTACTATACTACACTTTTTTAGAGTGTACTCCTTTTACTTATTAAAAAAAATAAGTTAACTGTAAAACAGCCTCAGGCAGGTCCTTCAGGAAGTATTGCAGAAGTAAGCATTGTTAGGAGATGACAGCTCCATGAGTGTTACTGCCCATGAAGACTTTTCAGTGGGACAAGATGTGGAGGTGGAAGACAGGCTTATGTTCCTGGCCCTGTGTGGGCCTAGGTTTTAGCAAAAACCTAGGTGTTTTTGTGTGTGTTTGTGTCCTAGTTTTTAGCAAAAAAGTTTACGAAGTAAACAATAAATTTAAAAATTTAAATACAGCAAAAGCTTATAGAATAAGGATATGAAGAAGGAAAATATTTTTTGTGTAAATGTACAATGTGTTTGTGTTTTAAGCTAAGTGTTATTTTTTGTTTGTTTCTGTTCCCAGGGCTGGCTTTCACTTTCTTTTTCTTTTCTTTCCTATTTCCAACTTCTATTTTAAGTTCAGGGACACCTGTGCAGGATGTGCAGGTTTGTTACATAGGTAAATGTTTGCCGTGGTGGTTTGCTGCACAGATCACCTCATCAGCCAGGTGTTAAGCCCAGCATCCACTAGCTATTCTTTCTAATCATCCCCCTCCTCTCACTCTCCACTCTCCGAAAGGCCCCACTGTGTGTTGCTCCCCCACCATATGTCCATATGTTCTCACCATTTTGCTCCCACTTATAAGTGAGAACATATTTGGTTTCCTGTTCCTGTGTTAGTTTGATATGGAAAATGGCCGCCAGCTCCATCCATGTCCCTGCAAAGGACATGATCTTGTTCCTTTCTATGGCTGCATAGTATTCTATTGTGCATATGTACTATATTTTCTTTATCCAGTCAATCATTGGTGGGCATTTGGGTTGAGTCCATGGCTTTGCTATTGTGAATAGTCCTGAAATGAATATACACACGCCTATGTCTTTATAATAAAAACGTTTATATTTCTTTGGATAAATACCCAGCAATGGGATTGCTGGGTCAAATGGTATTTCTGCCTCTAGATCTTTGAGGAATTGCCACACTGTTTTCCACAATGGTTGAATTAATTTACACTTTACCCACAGTGTAAAAGCATTCTTTTTTTTCTTTACAACTTCACCAGAATCTGTTGTTTTCTGATTTTTTAATAATAGCCATTCTGACTGGGGCGAGATGGTATTTCATTGTGGTTTTGATTTGCATTTCTCAAATGTTCAGTGATGTTTATTGGCCACATGTATGTCTTCTTTTGAGAAGTGTCTGTTCATGTCCTTTGCCCAGTTTTAATGGGGTTGTTTTGCTTTTGTAAATCTTATTAAGCTCCTTATAGATGCTGGATATTAGACCTTTGTCAGATGCATAGATTGCAAAAATGTTCTCTTATTCTGTAGGTCGTCTGTTTACTCTGTTGATAGTTTATTTTGCTGTGCAGAAGCTCTTTAGCTTAATTAGATCCCATCTGTCAATTTTTGCTTTTGTTGCGATTGCTTTTGGCATCTTCATCATGAAATCTTTGCCTATGCCTATGTCCTGATTGGTATCGCCTAGATTTTCTTCCAGGGTTTTCATGGTTTCGGGTTTTATATTTAAGTCCTTGATCCATCTTGAGTTTTGTATATGGTGTATGGAAGGGGTCCAGTTTCAATTTTCTGCATATGGCTAGCCAGTTGTCCTAGCACCATTTACTAAATAGAGAATTTGTTCCCCATTGCTGGTTTTTGTCAGGTTTGTCAAAGATCAGATGGTTGTAGGTGTGTGGTCTTATTTCTGAGATCTCCATTCTGTTCCATTGGTCTATGTGTCTGTTCTTGTACCAGTACCATGCCGTTTTGGTTACTGTAGCCCTGTAGTATAAAGTCAAGTAGCATGATGTCTCTAGCTTTGTTCTTTTTTAAGCTGTGTTGTTACAATAGATTCAAAAAGTGTTAAAGTAAAAAGTTTAGGAAGTAAAAAAGTTACAATAAGCAGATTATTATCGAATAAAGAAAAATATATATATATTTTTTGAGATGAAGCCTTGCTCTGTCCCCCAGGCTGGAGTGCAGTGGTGTGACTTTGGCTCACTGCCGCCTCCACCTCCAGGCTTCAAGCGATTCTCCTGCCTCAGCCTCCTGAGTAGCTGGGACTACAGATGCACACCACCATACCCAGCCAATTTTTTGTATTCTTAGTACAGATGGGGTTTCACCATGTTTGCCAGGCTGGCCTTGAACTCCTGACCTCAAGTGATCTGCCTGCCTCGGCCTCCCAAAGTGCTGAAATTACAGGTGTAATCTCACCACACCTGGCCAAGAAAAATCTTTTAAAATAAATTTAGTGTAGCCTGAGAGTACAGTGTTTATAAAGTCCACAGTAATGTACAGTAATGGCCTGGGCCTTCACACTCATCCGCCACTCACGTACTGACTCACCCAGAGCAACTTCCTGTCCTGAAGCCCCATTCATGGTAAGTGCCCTATGCAGGGGTACTTTTTAAAATCTTTTCCATCGTGTTTTTATTGTACCTTTTCTATGTCTAGAAATGTTTACATACACAAATTCTGTGACATTGCCTACAGTGTTCGGCATAGTAACTTGCTATACCGATTTGTAGCCCAGGAGCAATAGGCTATATCATATAGCCTAGGTGTGTAGTAGGCTACACCATCAAGGTTTATGTAGTACATGTTATCATGTATGCACAATGACAAAATTGCCTAAGAACACATTTCTCAGGATGTATGCACATGATTGTATTTAGGAATATGTATTTTTGACAATGTGGCCCCAGGTACAATCCAACTACTCTGCCTGGTGCTCAACTTAATGAAACCACAGTATGTTCTAATGATGGAGGATACACCTTTTACCTGCATGCTGATTTGAACTTACTGAGAAGAAATGTTTGAGAATTATTATTGACTAGATGTGACTATATATAAAATTTATGTTTTTGTTTTTTTATTGGTTTACTTTATAATCTTTCTATAGAAAACCAGCATAATTACTAATCTGTAGCTTGTTGGAGGGCATTAACTGCAAATCACTTATGAAGTATAAAGATAAAATAATTCACATTAGTTTTTGTCAAACTTGTTAGTGCATTTATAGACAAATGTGAACTAGTTTCTGAAAATTTGGCTCCTATTCATTTATTTCAAAAATCATATATTCAGTTCTTCTCTAATTTCTACTTTTGCAATATCTTTGAAGCTTGCCCAAATTATTGAAATTCAATTAATTTTGGCATGTGGCCATTCTTAGCAAGTAGACTTGGTTTCTAGCAATAGGCCAAATTAATTTCATGTAACTGATAGGCACTTAAATTGGCAAAAGTATTTCAGACAAAATATGTTCTGCCTCTAACGTAAGAAGACTGCTTCCCTCCTATGGCTCATCATCTAGCTCTGAGAGTGAGTCAAGAGAATTAATTCCAAAATATTTATCAGAACTTCACTGGAATTAGTAAATAAATATGATGACCACTTTGGAAAAGAAAAGACATATTTGGATATGATCATTTTCATACAATTTTTTAATCTTTACTCTCTAGTAGTGAAATCTTGTTTACTTTTACTTTTAGAAAACGTCTTAGCTTCTTACAAAAAGAAAGCATGAAATGGCTTTTCACCTCCACCTGTATGCTGTTTCTAAGCTCACGAAGATAGGTAAGGCAATTATCTTCTCTCTCTCATATTTTTCATTTGGCACGATCTTGGCTTACTGCAACCTCTGCCTCCCGGGTTCAAGTGATTCTCCTGCCTCAGCCTCCCAAGTAGCTGGGACTATAGGCAACCGCCACCACGCCCAGCTAACTTTTTTTGTATTTTTAGTAGAGACGGGGTTTCACTGTGTTAGGCAGGGTGGTCTCGATCTCCTGACCTCATGATCCACCCACCTCGGCCTTCCAAAGTGCTGGGATTACACGTGTGAGCCACTGCACCTGGCCTTATTATTCCATTTTCTAAGAAAACCCTTGGTTTAGGAAATTGCTTGATATGACTTCTTTTTATTTATTTATTTTTATTGATTGATTTATTTTTTTGCAACTCTCCAAAAGCCATACCACAATGTGTCCTCAAGGGTCTTTATTACAGAGAATGTTCTTTGGTCATGCCTGACTGTGCTATGATTGTTGGCATATAAAATTAAAATAGATCATAGAGATTAGGACTGGGATTTTGTTGGTGAAAGTGGGGTGCTTACCTCAGGGGGCCAAAACATTCAGTAATTAAGATAAACAATATTTTAAAGCAACATATTAAGCAAATCAAAATCAGCAAAATCGCTATGAAGTGCAAAACACCAAATTTTAGAAGACAAGCTGTTGTCTTTTTGTTTGCTTTGCCAACCCGTGCTATTGTGCAAGGAAACAAGCCTTTATAATCAACCTGAAGTCCTGGGCTGCATATATGTTGTATCCTTGCCGGGTGGGTTCATAAGGGTTGAAAATGATGTGGGAACAAATTGAACAATGTGAGCTTTAATATATAGTCACATTTTTTGAATGTAGAGTTGTTTATTTTTATTTTTATTTATTTATTTATTTATTTTGAGAAGGAGTCTCACTCTGTTGCCCAGGCTGGAGTGCAGTGGTGCGATCTTGGCTCACTCACTGCAAGCTCTGCCTCCCGGGTTCACGCCATTCTCCTGCCTCAGCCTCCCGAGTAGCTGGGACTACAGGTGCCCGCCACCACGCCCAGCTAATTTTTTGTATTTTTAGAAGAGACGTGGTTTCACCGTGTTAGCCAGGATGGTCTTGATCTCCTGACCTCGTGATCTGCCTGCCTCGGCCTCCCAAAGTGCTGGGATTACAGGCTTGAGCCACTGCCCCCGGCCTAGAGATTTTATTAATTTCTTCCCATTGACTCTAAACATGGAAGGACATTTTGATATGTGTATGTAGGGGCATATGTTTCCCTTAGGCTCTAAAATTTTTCTCAGTTGTCTTTTGCCTTTTGCTACCAAACACTGGTAGAGAGTCACCCCTTTGGCCACTGAAAGTTAGACGTGTGGTGTTCATTATCCTGCATTACATCCCAGAACAGACAGACAGTATTGCTGGTAGAAATCAACCTGAATATCTGTTAGACAAAAATCATATCATTTTCTTAGGTTGGTACATTCTTTCAGAATAATGCAAAGGTACATTAAGGGAAGAAATAACATCAAAGTATAAATATCAAGAGATAAATACTATGCTATACCATTTTAATGGAAAATTCTGCTAGTTCTTGGATATCTAAATAAGTTTGCTCTTTATTCAGTGTATGATCTGATTCAAATTATTTGCAATTCAGGTATTTGTATCTACTCTGAGTCTTGTTTTGGCTGTTTTAGTCTCAACTGGTTCTTCTTGTTATTTCTTGTATACTGTAAACAACTTAACATAATCACTGTGATTAACATTAATTGAGAAATAGAAATGAAAATGGTTACTTGCTGAAAACAGTTTGGCTAATATGTATAATGACAACATTTTGTATTACATGAATACTCAAATTGTAACATTTGACTTTAGTTCTAAAATCTCTGAAGCATTTCAAAAAATAGAATTTTGGACATAGATGAATATATAAATGTATGCTAGATAAAATGCGGTTGCAATCTGTATAAGAATATAAGCTATTTTATTGCTATATTTACTGAAAGACATTATCATATAGTTGTTGAAGTATAGGCTTTAAAATTATACTTAAGATGTGAATCAGTTCTGGCTTCAATTGTTAGCTGTGTAACCGTAAATAACTAAATCTCCCCAGGGCTCAGTTTTCTCACTTATAAAATGGAGAGAATATAATCCAGTCGTTAGGCTGGTTGGAAGACTTACATAAAACCCTATATGAAAAGTTTTTGACATCATATCAGGCAAACTGTAGATGTTTTCTAAATATTATCTATACACTATTACTTCTCTGATATTTTTGTTTCTTTAATGTCGTATTATTGTTCATAGTTCTGCATTTTTAATACTTTTTTTTACAAATAGCTTTTGCTATTTGTTATATTACTGGCATTCATAAATGTACCTTCCTTTTGATTTCTGAGAGGTTCTGAAATTCTCTATGGGTTTTTTTTTTTTTATTTCTGTACATATTGTCCCATTGGAATCCAAAATTACTGAAGCACCAGGTTTTCCTTTTGACACATTATAGTATGTGTTAAAGGCAAAATGGTCCCTCATTGTATTTTTTAAAATGTAATTTGAATAAGCCTGCCTTAAAAATACAAGGGATATCTGCATCCAAAATATCAGTTTTGGAAAGGTAGTGTATTATTAACTGCTGAAAATAATTTTTAAAAATTATGCCTTATTCGTAAGATTAAAAATGAAAAAATTAGAAAAGTAAAAATACTCATGGGTAAGATATTTCTGATAATACTGTTTTGACAGCTATCAATACAGGCAGAGAAAGGAAGTTGTCAGACTACTTATTATACAGGAAAAGATAATAAACTTTAGTATTGTGACTATAGAAGAGCTCATCCTTTGTTCTTTGATAAATCACTAAGAAAAAATGGCTAGGCTTGCAAATATTCCTAACCCTTGTCTTTTAAGATTATATCATTGATCACAATCAGTTGTAAGTAACATTAAAAAATATTAGGTTGGTGCAAATGTAATTGTGGCTTTTGCCATTAAAAGTACCATGAAAAATATGCTTTCTTCCATGCAACAATCAGTTTGGCGGTTAAATATTGATAATAATGGTTCAGCTATTCAGCAGCAGCATAAAGATCCCAGGATGGCTCCATCTTTCTGCTCCACAATCCTCCGATCCCATTTTGGCCTTTTAGGTTAAGTTTGCTGCCTCATGCTTATGATAGGGCTGCCACAGCTCCAGATAACAAGAACTCCTTCTAAGACAGGGATATAAGCTACAGCAGTAAGAGAACTTCTCATGCAGATTTCCTCTTTGTAAGATTATCTTTCCACAAAAACTCTTAGCAGATTTCTTCTTTATCACTTTCAGAAGAAATAGATAATGACCACTTCCTAAATGAAGAGGTTTAGGCCCACTTTCTGTAAGATAAAATAACTTCTGCTTGATGGCTTAAGAAAATTAAGATCCTGTTAGCAGGGGAGTGGTATTGTAGTAACCATTGTGACTGCCACATAAGTTTACATACACACACACACACACACACACACACACACACACACATTTTACTCTCCAGGAAAAAGCAGGAGATTCACAAGAAAACAGTCATCTTTCTTCATTCTAGCTTCTTATTTATTTGTTTCTAAAATGTTAGAATACTAATAAATCATAGTTAATGCTTCTTTTATCAGTTTTCAGTACATATCTGATTTTTTGAGGTAACTGTTATATCGTTTCACATCCCACAAATAAATAAGGAAAATGAAGAGCAAAGAGAAAATGTAAGCAGGGGAATAAAACGGAGAATACATAAAATGCATGTCAGTATGCTAATCTCTTCTTGATGGTTGATCATGATGTTGCTTTAAGCTTCTTGTTAACTGACAGGAAGAAGAAAATAGATCAAGTCTAGATGTTCATAATATCTCTAATACAAAAATGAACTACTGGCTCAAAGGAAACATAACTACTCTGCAAAAGTCCAGAAGCACACTCCTTGAGGGTGCTAATAAAAAGAATAATGTCTAACCCAGTGAACTATGGTTTCACTAAATAATTGCCCCATCTTGCATCAGCAATTTCTTATGAGCTCCTTTAATTTGGGCAATAGCATATTACCTAAGTGTAATTCAGCAACACAATTCTTGGTCAGGGGCCATAGACCTGGCAAATCCAGAAACAGGATACAACCACTTGTAATAAATTAATCTGCCCTCTCCCCTTTGCACATTCAACATTATTAATGGGACTAGTAGACACAGGAAATGTACAAGCAAATCTGTGTGGACTCCCAGTTGGCAACACATTTGGTCAGTTTTGGTGGCTTTATTGCTTCTAAAGTTTTCAAGGTCTCAACAAGCTAATATTTTTCTTAGTTCTGTGCTGGTGAGATTTCAGTATGCGTGAAACAACACTTAAAAAATATATTTGAGACAGAACACAGACCATAGATTCAAATATTATCAGAACAAACTAGGGTTGTCATTTAACTTACCATTTTTTGAAATTTACTTTCCTATTAATATTTCCTAAAAATCAAAGATTTCGGCCAGGCGTGGTGGCTCATGCCTGTAGTCCTAGCCCTTTGGGAGGCCAAGGCAGGTGGATCACAAGGTCGGGAGTTTGAGTCCAGCCTGGCCAACATGGTGAAACCCCATCTCTACTAAAAATACGAAAAAAATTAGCTGGGTGTGGTGGCGGTCGTCTGTAATCCCAGCTACTCAGGAGGCTGAGGCAGAGAGTTGCTTGAACCCGGGAGGCGGAGGTTGCAGTGAGCCGAGATCACGCCACTGCACTCCAGACTAGGCGACAGAGAGACACTCCGTCTCAAAAAAAAAAAAAAATCAAATATTTCAGTCAGAAATATCCTGCTGAGCAGTAATGTGTCAAAAGATTACCTTTGGTCCTGGCCACTGACTTTTATGTCTATAAGTAATTAAATATTTAGGGAGTTAATTTATTTCCAACCATTAATTTTCATCTCAGGTTAAGTGGTTTGTCTGTTTGACTTCATTTCAAATTACCAGGACCTGAACTTAGACATCACTTAACAAAAGATGAAAATCTTAAGGGTCCAGGAGCCCCAATTATTCTTCTCTTCTACAGAGGTGACGTTTCAGGCTGTATAAAGAACAGCTTTTAAATATAACCTTTGAATCTTCCATGAGACATGTCAAGACAAAAACAGACATCATTTATCAGATTAGAGAGATATCCTATTGTATTTTGAAATAGCATTTATTTTCATATAATAAGTGTATTATGTCTAACACTTTAAAATGATCTTTAAGTTTTATTTTTGTTTATTTGTAAGGATTGTTCATTTGAAAAATGTCATCAGTTATTCACTTTACCATACACTGAATTCAACTTTTTAAAATCAAAACATTGTCAACTCTTCTGCTTATTTCCAAATTCACCTCGAAAACACTAACAACAACAACAAAAAATTGAACATTTTAGATAAGATCTATGATTTGGTTAGCTTAGCAATTTAGATATGTGAATAGAGGCATGCATATTACTTTCAAAAGGTCACCAAAATTACAGGTGCAAAAATGCAGGTGCGAGTAATTAACCTCTTGAGTAAGCTATTGGCTGATTGCAGGTGCAATTAGTGAAACAGGAAAAAAGAAGGGATGGTCTTGTCAAAATTTAACCTCAAATTGTATAAGTTGTCAAACTACATTGTAAACACTTAAACTTGCTAAAATTTGGCTTCGTAGCATTTGTGTATTTTTAAATAGTAAAGAAATATTGTTTAAAAAATACCATGGCTATTTTTTAATAGTCTTCCTTTCAAATAAAATTTTAATTCCTTGAGAACAATGTCTCTCTATACTTGATCATAAGGCAAGTTGAAAAAAAGAGTATAATTTGATACCTGGATCATTGCTTAATACCATGTTGAGAAATTCAGACTCAATAGACAAAACTCATTTCTCACTTTTCCCAATCTTCTATAGTCAACTATTCGTTTTTCAAATGAAAATAACAATATAGGGACTTCCCAGAAGAACAGAGCTGTGTAAATGGTTATCTATCCCCTTTCCTTCTGGGGATTAAAAAGAAAAAATAATTTGGTTGGGCGCGGTGGCTCACACCTGTAATCCTAGCACTTTGGGAGGCTGAGATGGGCGGATCACCTGAGATCTGGAGTTCCAGACCAGCCTGACAACATGGATAAACCCCATCTCTACTAAAAACACAAAATTAGCTGGACATGCATTCCCAGCTACTTGGGGGGCTGAGGCAGCAGAATCACTTGCCCCCAGGAGGCAGATGCTGTGGTGAGCCGAGATTGCACCATTGCACTCTAGCCTGGGAAACAAGAATGAACCTCTGTCTTTAAAAAAAAAAAAAAAAAAAAAAATTAAACAAAACTAGAAAAAGATATATAATTCACAGACTTCAAAATAGAGTAAAGCCTACTGCTAAGTAGGGCAAAAATGTGGAGCAAGATTTAATAAAAGTGAATTAAAAACATGAAGAGTGGGGAGAGGTCTAAGTGCTGGCAGATCTCAGAATATGCCAGCAAAACATACTTCCTGAATTTGAGGGCATGATCATGAAGTGAAAACACCAAATGTCGTGTGGACAGTAATAGTGGAGGAAGTTGAGATGAAGCAGGTCAGAAGGAAAAGGCTTCCTGGGCACAAAGTGATAAGAAAAGACGAGGCAGAGCTCTGCGCAGTACAACTAAATAACATTTGCAAGAAGTTTCTTTGGCAAACCAAAAGAAGCTTTGTTTTAAGAAGTCTGGAAGGTGACCCTGCTGTTCGGCTTTTCCATACACTGTGGGATTCTTCTGAAAAGGGCTAGTCAAGGAAAAGACAACTCATTTAATGAAGAGTACTAAGAAAAGTAAGTGTTGCAGGACTTTTCCTTATTCAGCTAAAGACGGGGTTCTTTGTCCCACAGCCATGAAAATTCAGGCTTGCAGACAATTTAAATGGTGAGTGAGACAGGGTTTTATTGGTTGAAACGGAAGAAAAGGGGGAAATAGGGACTCTCGCAAGGCCAGGGTCTCTCCGCTAGAGCATTTCCTGCCAGCAGCTTGAATCCCAGTTTCCACACATAAGAAGAAGAGGTGCCAGGCTCCTCCCTGCTGCAAGCATCATGAATTTCCTGAGGCTCCATCTCAGTGGGCAGGCTGGTTGGAGTTTCTCCAGGGACCACCTCCCACCTGGCTGTCTCAGTAGCAAGCACAGCATCAACACAAAGGTATAATAAGTGAAAAAAGGATGTAGAATTACCAAAAAGGCAAGGCCATCTCACTCAAAATTTGTTTTAAGACAGTGAGTGAAAATTACAAGCTAATATTTCACGAAGAATTAAAAAAAAACACAATAATTAGCTCTTTGAAGGAAAACCAAGCAGCAAAGATGCAAAACCTCAAGAATGTTATGCTAGATAACAGTGTGTCCAGAACTGGTGGGTTCTTGGTCTCACTGACTTCAATAATGAAGCTGCGGACCCTTGCAGTGAGTGTTACAGTTCTTAAAGGTGGTGTGTCCGGAGTTTGTTCCTTCTGATGTTCGGACGTGTTCAGAGTTTCTTCCTTCTGGTGGGTCCGTGGTCTGGCTGGCCTCAGGAGTCAAGCTGCAGACCTTCATGGTGAGTGTTATGGCTCATAAAGGCAGTGCAGATCCAAAGAGTGAGCAACAGCAAGATTTATTGCAAAGACCGAAAGAACAAAGCTGCCACAGTGTGGAAGGGGACCTCAGCGGGTTGCCACTGCTGGCTTGGGCAGCCTGCTTTTATTCCCTTATCTGACCCCACCCACATCATGCTGATTGGTTCATTTTACAGAGAGCTGATGAGTCTGTTTTACAGAGAGCTGATTGGTCCGTTTTGACAGGGTGCTGATTGGTGTGTTTACAATCCCTGAGCTAGACACAAAAGTTCTCCAAGTCCCCATTAGATTAGCTAGACACAGAGCACTGATTGGTGCATTTACAAACCTTGAGCTAGACACAGAGTGCTGATTGGTGTATTTACAATCCTTTAGCTAGACATAAAGGTTCTCCAAGTCCCCACTAGATTAGCTAGACACAGAGCACTGATTGGTGCATTTACAAAACTTGAGCTAGACACAGGGTGCTGATTGATGTGTTTACAAACCTTGAGCTAGACTCAGAGTGCTGATTGGTGTATTTACAATCCCTTAGCTAGACATAAAGGTTCTCCAAGTCCCCACTAGACTCAGGAGCCCAGCTGACTTCACTTAGTGGATCCCGCAGTGGGGCCGCAGGTAGAGCTGCCTGACAGTCCCACACCGTGAGCCCGCACTCCTCAGCCCTTGGGTGGTTGACGGGCCTGGCACCATGAAGCAGGGGGTGGCACTCGTCGGGGAGGCTCGGGCTGTGCAGGAGCCCATGGTTGGGGGGAGGCTTGGGCATGGTGGGCTGCAGGTCCCAAGCCCTGCCCCACGGGGGGCAGCTGAGGCCCAGCAAGAATTCGAGCGTAGCACTGGCGGACCGGCACTGCTGGGGGACCGGGGCACCCTCCGCAGCTGCTGGCCCGGGGGCTAAGCCCCTCACTGCCTGGGACCAGCAGCACCGGCTGGCTGGCCGGCCGCTCTGAGTGCGGGGCCCGCGGAGCCCATGCCCACCTGGAACTCACGCTGGCCCGCGAGCACCATGCGCAGCCTCGGTTCCCACCTGCGCCTCTCCCTCCACACCTCCCCGCAAGCAGAGGGAGCTGGCTCCAGTCTCGGCCAGCCCCAAGAGGGGCTCCCACAGTGTAGTGGCAGGCTGAAGGGCTCCTCAAGCATGGCCAGAGTGGGCGCCAAGGCCGAGGAGGCACCGAGAGTGAGTGAGGGCTGCGAGGGCTGCCAGCACGCTGTCATCTCTCAACAGGATGAGATGAAACAAAAGTAGTAACCTTGCGATGAAAGGTAAGAAACAAACTCATTACAAAAATGAAATGAAGGATTGAGGAGCATGCAGGAAAATTGTAATACAGGTTGAAAAGAAATAAAAAGTGCAGTAACAAAGGGAGAGAGAGGAAAAAACATAGTGACAGGAGATAAAGGAGGTTCAACATAAGCACCTTATGTTGAACAAAATTTAAAAACAAAAATATGATTTAATTATAGTTTGTTTAGAGTGTAAAAATATGTGAAGATAAAACTGATGATGTATTTCAAGAAAAACAAAACATAACTTTAAAAGCATATTGTGAGGACAGACCATGTGTGAGGAATAATTGACACAGAATGGTCAACATCAAGATACATCTTAAACAAAAACAACAACAATAGTAACTTAACAAAACAAGAATTTTAAGGGGGAAGGTTAAAGCTAGCCTATTTCCCTACATCAAAATTCAACCAAAAATAAGAGAGAAGCAATTTCTATGTGACACTTAAGGAGAAAGAGTATAAACTGAGAACTTTATATTCAGCCAGTCTTTCCAGGACTAGTGAACATAGTTTTCTGTCTATAAGTAATACACAAGAATCCAAGGAAGAGTTTACCTTTGAGCCACACTTCAGTAAAATAGTAGAGAAATTAATTTTAGTTAGCCAGGAAAGAACTGGAGAAACAATAGTAAAAGTTCTGACAGCAGATATTAAATATTTTTAACAGTATACCTAAGACTAAAATAAATCTGATGGAACAAAATGTAAACAGCGTATGCCTTATTACTGAGCATTAATGAACACCTCCATCCACGGCGTTATTCTCATCCGTGGACTTCTTACCTCCCAGTACTGGTAGCTGCTGTATTCAGCAGTAATCTTGTTGAAAATCACCTTTCCTTTATCTATGTAAACAAGGTGTTCTGATAATCTAGCACATACTAATATGATAACAGGGTAGGCCTAGAAGGGCACAACTGGGTAATATATACAATACTCATTTAAAGCTTCTAGGAAAAAACATTCCTTTTCTTCTCTTTAGTTTTTTTTTTTTTTTTTTCCCTATGAGATTACTAAAGAGGAGGATTTCAGGCCAGTTGGGAAAAAATATAATTAATAGCAGGTGTAATTTTGGTGTGTATATTAGTCTGTTTCATGCTGCTGATAAAGACATACCTGAAACTGGGTAATTTATAAAGAAAAAGAGGTTTAATGGACTCACAGTTCCACATGGCTGGGGATACCTAATGATCATGGTGGAAGGCGAAAGGCACATCTTACATGGCAGCAGACAAGAGAGAATTTGTGCAGGGAAACTACCCCTTATAAAACCATCAGATCTCATGAGACTTATTCACTATCCTGAGAGCAGAACCAGAAAGACCCAACCCCGTGATTTAATTATCTCCTGTTGGGTCTCTCACACAACACATGGGAATTATGGGAGCTACAATTCAAGATGAAATTTGGGTGGGGACACAGCCAAACTGTATTAGTGTGAACATCAGCTTAAACCAATTGGTCTCATTCAGTCCAATACTCAATGCATTAGTACATCACAGGACACTGGCATTAATAAAATCCTTACAACCTTATAAGGAAGCGGATTACCTGCTCAATGACTCATATTAATAGAAAGCCTTCGTAATAAAATGTGATCAGTTTCACAGTGATTTTAATCTATGATCCCTAGGTCTATTCTTTGGCCCTTCAAAACAAAAGACCCTCCACAGAATAACTCTTCAAATATTCAAAGGATGGTCTCATGTTTTTTTTTCTTTTCCCAACTGGTATCCTGTGCCTTTTCTTTCTTTTCTCTCCTTTTTTTGGTTTTCACTTCTGAAAAATTAGTTTCACTAATTTTGCAAACTTGTGAATGCATATATCCTTACATTTAATGAAATTTGATTTGTTCTATTTTTGCTAATTTGGCTTCAGAGAAATTTTATACTGCAATTTCATAGAACCATGAAAAATTGGTTTATGTGAAAAAATGCTAATGTTTATGCATGCCTTTCTAATAAAACTAATTTCCATTTGTATGTTTTAAACATATGTCAAAGACCAGATCAATAGAAATGTTATCACTCTAGTTTATTCTCCACTAAGATCCTTGAAATTTGCAGCCAATTAACAAAATAGAAAGCAAAACAACTCTGTAGGTCTAAATTTGCTTTAGGATATAAAATCAAGAAACAAAGAAGTACTGATGTCACCAGCTTACAACTAGTAGAAATAAACATTAATGAAGAAGAACTTTATTCTAACCAGATCTTGGAAAAGCTCTTTAAATTGCATTTATAAAAGACAGGAATTATGTTATTAGATTTAGAAGTTTTACAATAAAATCATCTATTATACATTTTAATGTATCCTTAGTTCTTCCACCAGATTACATGGTATATGTTTTCAAAAATCATTTCTGTACTTTGAAATGTCTACATTTAAGTCTTAAGGTTGTCAACAGCTTTACATTAGATGCAGTTCTTCTAAAAGTAAATTGTATTTATGGGAAATGGGAAAGTTATCATGCGACATGAAATGCCTGGGCAGTGACAGTTAAGCCCTACAAAGGGAAGATTTCCTTGTTCCTAAGGGTGTGGTACCAGCTAGTTGGTTGGTCAGAGGCCTGGCTGGAGGCCAGATATTTTCAAAGAGAAAGGAAACAAAGAGATACTACTAGATGTTATAGTCAGACGAACAATACAGTACATCCCACAGTCTCTAGTGGTGCTTTTTTCTCTTTTTTTAACTCCTACTCAAAAACTAGGAAAGAAAACCGAAAACTTCTTTAAAGAGCTTCTACAGCTTATCTTTGGGAAATCTTTGGGATATCTTTTTAGAAGGCTAAGGAGACAGATGACAGGAACTCAAGAAAAAGGTAAAACAAGGGGGAAAAGAAATGGCTTTGGCTTTGGGAGACTTGGAAAAATACAACAATACAGTATCACTGATACTCCTGAGTATGGAGACAGCAAAAGTCACAGGGGATTTCATTGATATGTGCTAGAAGGATACTTATATCACTCACTGTTAAATATTCTGGTATAAAAATGGATGGCATTTATCTAGCTGGACAAAAAAGACTAAGCCAATCTTTGGACCTTATGCAGATTCACACTTACTCTCATTACTGAACCCTCAATGCAAAGTCAAAGAAGACACAAAATTATTTTTAATGATCTAGGAGACAAAAGGCAATCAGTAACCATCTCTCAAGGAATTTATAAATTTAATTTAACAAGGAGTTTACAAATATTTAATCTATACAGACTTTTTTTTTTTTTTTTTTTTTTAGATGGAGTCTGGCTCTGTTGACAAGGCTGTGGTGCGATCTCGGCTCACTGCAATCGCCTCCCAAGTTCAAGTGATTCTCCTGCCTCAGCTTCCTGAGTAGCTGGGACTACAGGTGGGCACCACCTCGCTCAGCTATTTTATTTTGGTATTTTTCATAGAGACAGGGTTTCACCATGTTGGCCAGGCTCGTCTCTAACTCCTGACCTCAAGTGATCCACCCAACTCTGCCTCCCAAAGTGCTGGGATTACAGGCGTGAGCCACTGCCCACAGCCCCAATCTATACAGATTAATCAGTTATGAAAACATCAAATTGTTCTTGGGAAATGTTGATTCACTCTTTCATTTGTTTTTTCATCCATTTATCCAAATATTTATTTGAGCAAATAAATTGTTTCAAATATTCCAAGCACTAGAACTTGTTTGGTAAGTCATGTGTTCTTTTGAATACCATTTAGTAGTATATGTTAATTTTGAAATAAATATAGAAATTCCTTTACTTGGGTTCAAATGTCATAATACTGTAATTTGATCCAATAAAGAACTAAGACTCAAGTCAATGAGTCTGTACCTCTATTTAATTTTCCTAGTTAGGTAAAAGCACTGGACTCTTAAATATCGACTATGGCTTTAAATAATTGTATACATTAAATTTTCCACTGTTTCTCACATAAACAGAAATATAGTGTAAACAGATTACAAAAGATATGAGGTAAAGTCATATAAGGCAACTACAAAGTTAGTGTTCTGATATGAAAAATTAATAATATAATAATTTTGAAGAAAAGAATAAGTTAATCAACTGTAAGGTTATTTTGCTATAAAGACTCCTAGCATTGTAGTCAAGATATTAGAATTCTACGACAGCAGTCCTGCTTATCTAACCATATCTATTGTGTTCTTAGTCATTTTATAGAGTCCTGTTTAATAAAATAGTCCTTTTAATAATAATAAAAGCACTAATGTTCTTTCTTAGCCCTTTAGCAATGTTTGTTTAATAATAATAAAGATAGCCCTGAAGTGTGAGCTGGGCAAAAAATGTGCCCAGTTAGCGAATACATTTCTCAGATTCTTTTGCACAGAGCTACATATACCATGTGACTACATTCTGGCCAAAGAAATGTGAGAAGTGACAGATAACAATTGGTATACACTTTCCAATTCTTTATTTTTCTGTCCCACTGGCTGGGAGTTGGTGACAACTGGAGAATCTACCTTTCACTCAGAAATGAATACTGTGAGTTAAAGATGGCAGAACCTGTAAAACAACGCTGGACCACACCTCTGTTTTGTTATCTCAAAGAGAAATTTATTCAAATCCTTCTGTTTTGGTTTCCTTGTTACCGCAGCTCAGTGTATCCCTTAACTAATGTAAAATTCACCTCTGCATTATCTAGCTTTTGGAAATGTTGAAAAAATTATTTAATTTCTTTGGGTTTCAGTGGGCTAGATGTACTGCGAGGATTTTTCCAGCTCTGAATGTTCATGAGCCTAAAACTGAAGTTGGTTACGCTGCTATAGAAAACCACTGGTATTTCTTACCACAACAGCCCCATCCTCACATTACCTGGAGGATCAAATTAATTTAATGAGATAATTGTATTAATATTTTTTGGAAAGCAAAAGTTCCTCTTCAAAGTCTACTCTTTTCAGCCCTCACTGCCTAAGGCCCATTCTTTGAAGCTGTATGACATTAACATACTTCAGGTTATAACCACTTATTGCCCCTTCACCTCCATAAAATGGGTGGTAAGAATAGGAAAAGATCCAGAAAAAAAAAAAAATACAGCAAGCTGAAGAAGAAAAACCATTAGTGGAGAAATGTGGAGAAAAAGGTAGGCAGTAAGCCCTTTTTTCCTTGGAAATGAGAGAGAACAAAAGAGCAAATTTAAAATTTGTAGAGAATCTCTGGTCTGACACACTTAAGAAAGAACGAATTCACAGTGGATGGCTGAGCATATTGTTCATTTTCAATAGAGCTGTTAGAGCCTATTGAGACCAACTGATTACAGTATATTACTAATGAGGCCAAGGTTCAGTCCCCACGTGGGGCCAGTTTACTGTGCCCTATTCCACACCCACATAGCGTGCCCCTAACTTTGGCCAGCTGTCTCTAAAATGCATGCTCTTTGTCACAAATGGGACCAGGTGTATATGAATCCATGAAAATTTATTCTCACCACCAGGAAAAATGCTCAAGGCAGATGGTGGGTCAGTAATGTCACTTGCGCATATGAAGGACAACATGTGTTCTCGTACTGAAGAGTAAAGTGGAGATTTGTCAGTTATACAATTGTAGTGTAATTGAATATTTGAGCCAGAAACCCAATTGGGTTTAGTTTAGACAGTCAACATGAGGGTTTATGTCATTTACTAGAGAAACTACCACTTCAGGGTCTCAAAGATTTTGGTGATCCAAGAGAGACTCTGGTCTTTTGTGTAGCAACTGGGAGTGGTAGAAGTGGTGATAAATCTGACAGTTCATGCTCCATCTAATGTGACCGAAAAATACAGTACCAAGAGTACATTTACCAACCTCCTGAAATATATGGGCCTATTATCGAGAGGAATCAAAAAAACACATTGTGGATGGGTCTTAAATGCCTGATGATACAACAAAATATATTGATTTTGTGAAAAACAATTATAGTACTTTCTACTTTTTATTATAATTATGTGTTTTAATATATCCCATCACTAGATGTTGAGTTCCACAAAGAGAGCACAATGCCTTGTCTATCTTTTCAATACCAGAGTATAATATGGCATATAGCACCTCATACACAAATGGTAAAAGTTTTTCTAATGCATGGCAATAGTGTAAACACTAAATGGTAACAGACTCAATTGTCTATATTAATTTCACTTGCGTAAAGATATTTACATTCTAGTGTGTTACAAATTTATTAGTATAAATAGATATAATCAGATATGCAAAAGCACATTCTCAATAGCAGAGGACACAAAAGTTCACTTAATCTATATAAATTACAACCATGGAAAAATAAATCTTCAGTCTTACTTTAACTAGACTTTATTGTGGTAGTTAAATGGACTTCAGTTTTTGGTGTACGTATAAACAGAATCATTAGGGAAAGTATTTGCTTAGTTGCTGGATTTTATGCAAACGAAAGCAGATGAGGATAAAACAGAAATAAACAGTAATTAAATTACACAGAAATTTCGGGATGAAATAAAACAATTCTTTACAGTTTCTAGGTAATGGCAAAAGTGTTTCTGGCAAGAAAAGCATAATTAACAGCAGTGTTAAAGCTTTGCTTTACATTCATTTGGCAATTGAGTCTACTAAGTTGAAAGCTGTTAAGTAGAGTATTTGAGTTTCATATTAATTTGCATTTCACTTGACTGCTTTTTAGTGTTTTGTAAGCATGAAATAGAGAGGTCTGGGTTCAACACAACAAATTACCATTCCAAATAAAAAATTACTACCCAAGCAGCTTTGTGTTTCTACTAGGTTTGTCATGCTGTGACTAAAAAAAGTAAAAAAAAAAAAAAAAAAAAAAAAAAAAAAATGGAAGAAAGGAAAAAGAAGTGTTGATTCTTTAGAGGCATTTCAGCACCAGATTTGCGCTATCAAAAATAGTCCTCAAACATAGTTAGAGTTATCTAGAAATTCAGCAGTTTGCAAACAAGTGCACTAGGGAGTAGTTTTTTCACACTAAAATATTTTTGCTGTACATCAGCAAGTCCTTGAGGAGAGCCTGCTGGCTCCAAAGGCCTGCAGTTTGCTGTTGAAATAGCAAAGCAATAATATTTAGCCAGTGCTAACAGGGAAGCACTGATACGACTGCTCTTTATAGTGATAACTACATTTGACAAAGAATGGTGCAGCCACTGGGATTACAAAGCATGACTTTGTTTTAATACTTCTTAATATTCTTTTTGGAAGTGTTAAGTATACATGTCACCTATTCTTTTCATAGGCATTGATCACAAATACAGAATGAAGACTACTCCTTTCCAAAACCAATTAATCCTATTGTGTGAGTACATGTGTTTTTGTGCTTGTGTATTTGTGATGTGGTTTGGCTATGCCCCCACCCAAATCTCATCTTGAATTGTAGCTCCCATTATTACTGTGTGTCGGGGGAGGGACCCAGTGGGAGGTAATTGAATCATGAGGGCATGTCTTTCCCATGCTGACCTCATGATAGTGAATAAGTCTCACGAGATCTGATGGTTTTATAAAGGGGAGTTCCCCTGAACATGCTCTCTTGCCTGCTGCCATGCAAGACATGACTTTGCTCCTCCTTTGCCTTCTGCCATAATTGTGAGGTCTCCCCAGCCATGTGGAACTGAGAGTCCATTAACCCTCTTCCTTTATAAATGACCCAGTCTCTGGTACGTCTTTATTATCAGCATGAGAACAGACTAATATGACTTGTGTGTATGCAGATGTATGTATTTACCATCAATTCTATTATGATTAACAACTGGCAATAGTTAAATTAGAAGCATAGAGAATCTTGCTATAGGTAAGGGTGTGATTGCTTGGCTCTATTAGTTTTCTGCACTGTGGAAAACTGTGTTATTTCAAGTAGCTTACAAGGACAGAAAAAAAACCCAAAAATATGTTATTTCATAATGTTCTTTAAGTTATTAAAATATTTCAGCTTGCTTCTTTCTGTATCAGCTTCCTTCTATATGTTAAGATAGACTTCCATAATTATATGCTAATCTAATTAGTTCATATGCCTATGATGTAAGCTAAAATATTTTAATGTTGCTTGACTCCTGACCCTCTCATTTTAATATTCTTATATTTTTCACTAAAAACCTGAAAGAGGACAGATATGTAAAAAACACAGCTTTAATAAGCAAGAGGATAGCAACTCTTTATTGAAGGAGCTTTCCTATTGGCAGCCATCCAGATGGCAAATAAAGCTGTTTAAATATTTGCTCATTAGTGAAATGAAATGATATCAGTTTAATTCATTCCCATTTCATGTTTTCAATGCTTCAAAGCAACTTTATAATACACACTCTAAAGGTTTCTCTGGAGCTCTTGTGCTGTGATTCATTTTCTTTTTCTAACTAGGTATAAATTAACGAAGTTATACAGAATAAGGTGTTGGGCTTCTCCTAAAATCTTCCTAGTCATTTCTTTGAGAGTTTTGCTGTAAATTTTAGGACTGCAAAAATCACAGAACATGCGCCCTTAGCAGGACTCAGGGGCTGAGATATGTTAATGAAAGATACTGAAGATGTCAGGTAGCTGATGTATTCCAGCACTATTTAGGGAGGCTCCGGGCCTATCACACTGGAAGAAGCTGCTGTGTAACACTAGGTTATCTTGAGACATTCAGACAGGGAGATAAAACGCATATTAATCCCTAAGGATAAACAGTCTTTCCTGTTGTATTGGATAAGCATTTGTTTTGTCAGATTTAGCCTAATTGTGGGCAAATCGAGAGAAATTAGCATTGAATTATTGTGGGGAGGGAAGAAAAAGAGGAGGCTATAAGAGTGGTAGATTGTGTCCATTGCATTTTGATTATACATACAGTTCTGTCCTCTAATCCACCTTTACTGAGGTATCTGCATTTAGGTGGCCATTAATAAAGTTGACATTTTCATTCTCTTCTCTTTTTTGCCTGGGATTTGCCATGGGGAACCTAGAGAGCAAGAGGGTGAGTAATTGACATCTCCAAATCCCAACAGGAATCAGAATCTTTCATGTTAAGTTCCTTCAGGTTAAAGACTTTCTATTATTTTTGTATTTTTCCTGTATAATGTCCAGCACTATATTAGGTAAAATAAGTATTATGTACCTATTTCTTGAATGAATGTCCCAGTGACTATGAGGTTTTTACTTTCTGACTATTGCCCCAAATTGTCCTTTATTGTTTTTATTATTTTCTAAAAAGAAACATAGCTAAAATCAGATCATAAGCCTTTAGAGGAAGCAGAGTAAAAGAGTTTTTATTTAATCAACCAGATTCTGGGCCCCAACCCCATGCATGTATCATCTGCTTTTACTTAATGTTTCCACAAAAAAATAAACAAACAAATAAATATGCTTATTACAATACAGGAACAACATTAGCCTTAGGGTATCACCACAGGTCATTGTTACTTCTAGCAAAAGGCAAGATTTGGAACAGAAATCCAAACAATTATCCATTAATTTTGAATGTGACCCTAACGATTCTGCTTGGAGAAAGGTTAGATGACCTCTTTCTTTTCCTTTCAATTATGATTGCACAATGATAAATTTAGAGCCAAG
Source organism: Hylobates moloch (assembly GCF_009828535.3). Taxonomy (NCBI): domain Eukaryota; kingdom Metazoa; phylum Chordata; class Mammalia; order Primates; family Hylobatidae; genus Hylobates; species Hylobates moloch. The sequence goes on along the minus strand of NW_026652292.1, from coordinate 54,940,872 downwards.
GGGATTTTTTAAATACTGGCTAAATTCCCATGCAAACAATACACTAAAAAAAAAAAATGTGTTGAGATGACTCTAGAAGCTGTGCCCACTTTTGTAAGATTAATTTTGTAAACACACAGTTGATAAATGCTCTTTCAGGGTCTCAAGACCCTGAAATGTGGTTTCATTCACACTGAAACATGGCAAAAATGTTTTCAGTGGTTTAGATCCATATCTTGGCTAAGACATATTTCACTATTTTAAGGTTCTAAAGATATTCCCTTATACTTTTTTTCTGAAAATTTATAAATTAAGCTTTCATATTTCAATTTTTGATTAATCTCAGGTCAATTTTGGATAGGAGGCAAAATATGAAACAATCCTCTTTTAAATTAATGCATATGCTGTATATGGATGTCCACTTGATCCAGCATTATTTAAGTAAAACTTTTTTTTCTTCAATGAATTGCCTAAGTGTCTGTTGAAAATCAGTTGATCATATAGGTGCAGGCCCATGTTTTGGCTCTATGTCCTGTTCCATGGACTTGTAAATTTATGTTTAAACTAATACTACACTGGTTAATTGTAGCATTATAATTAGTCTCGAGATCAGGTTGTATAAATATTTGTAACTGGTTCTTTGTTTTCAAGATTGTTTTAACTGTTCTGGATACTTTGAATTTTTAAACACATTTTAGAATTTGCTTATCATTTAAAAATTCTTATGGAGATTCTGATTCTGATTGGATTGGCTTATAGATTATTTTGGAGATATCTATGAACATGATAGAGTTTTCTATTTTCTTAGGTTTTAATTCATTATTTTAGTGAGAGGTGAAGCCGGCTGGGCTTCTGGGTCAGGTGAGGACTTGGACAACTTTTCTGTCTAGCTAAAGGATTGTAAACGCACCAATCAGTGCTCTGTGTCTAGCTAATCAGGTGGGGACTTGGAGAACTTTTGTGTCTAGCTAAAGAATTGTAAATGCACCAGTCAGCACTCTGTGTCTAGCTACAGGATTGTAAATGCACCAATCAGCACTCTGTAAAATGGAACAATCAGCGCTCTGTAAAATGGGCCAATCAGCAGGATGTGGGTGGGGCCAAATATGGGAATAAAAGCAGGCCACCTGAGCCAGCAGCAGTAACCCGCTCCCGCTTGGGTCCCCTTCCACCTGTGGAAGCTTTGTTCTTTCACTCTTCACAGTAAATCTTGCTGCTACTCACTCTTTGGGTCTGCACTACCTTTACGAGCTGTAACACTCACCACGAAGGTCTGCAGCTTCACTCCTGTAGCCAGCAAGACCACGAACCCACCAGGAGGAACGAACAACTCCGGATGTGCCACCTTTAAGAGCTGTAACACTCACTACGTAGGTCTGCAGCTTCACTCCTGAAGTCAGGGAGACCAGGAACCCACCAGGAGGAATGAACAACTCTGGATGCACCACCTTTGAGAGCTGTAACACTCACTGTGAAGGTCTGCAGCTTCACTCCTGAAGTCAGCAAGACCACAGACCCACCAGAAGGAACCAATTCTGGACACATTAGTAATGATTTGTAGTTTTTAGAGTAGAGCTTCTTTTGCACCATTGCATTTTTATCCCTAAATATTTCATAATTTTCTGTAATTTTAAACATTTTTAAATTCAATTTTTATTACTGTTGTGTAGAAATACAAAATTAATTTTGGTATATTGATCATCTACCTTGCAACTTTGGTAACTTCCCTTATTATTATGTGGGTTTTACTTTGTTGTCATCATTTCCTTAGGGTTTGTTAGAAACACAGTTTTGTCACATGTTAAAAAAAATGGATGCTTTCACTTCTCTCTTTCAAACTTGGATGCCTTTTAATGCTTTTTCTTGTCTTAATGCACTGGTTCAGACTTCTATTAAAATAATGAATGGAATTGTTAAATCTGCATATCATTGTCATCTTCTCACTTTTAGGGGAAAATGCGTTATATTTCCCTTTTAAATATGATGTTTGCAGTGCAATACAACACTACAGTTTATTCCTCCAGTCTAACTGAAACTTTGTAACATTTGATAGCCATCTCCTCTTTTCCCATCTCACCCTCCCTCCTTGCCCCCTAGCCTTATTTCTTGCAACCAAGAATACTAAATAATGCAATTATGCATAGCAAGTGGGACCTATTATGTATCCTGTTGTAATTGATTTCCCCAGTAACATACATCCATCAGTTTGCCCCCTGCTATAACTCTCAGGAACTCCATATACAGAATATCTGGTGTTCTCCTATTACCTACTTGAATGTGTTTTATGCATTTCCTTTTTTTCATTGCAAATACATGTAAAAATATAGAAAAACACAAATAATAATGTAACAATATTCATAATCTTATCTTCCTTCCAATAATCCCTATCCATATTTCCAGAGACAAAGACCATCAAGAGGTCAGTGTATGTACTTCTAGTTTGTTTTTATCCTTTTACCTACATGTGTATTTATTTATTGACAAATTTACTTTGAAGAGCGGCATTTTAAAAATACATATTATAGGCCTGGCATGGTGGCTCACACCTGTAATCCCAGCACTGTGGGAGCCCAAGGAAGGGGGTAGATCACCTGAGGTTGGGAGTTCGAGACCAGCTTGACCAACATGGAAAAACTCCGTCTTTACTAAAAATACAGAATTAGCCGGGCATGGTGGTGCATGCCTGTAATCCCAGCTACTTGGGAGGCTGAGGCAGGATAATCACTTGAACCTGGGAGGTGGAGGTTGCAGTGAGCCGAGATCACACCATTGCACTCCAGCCTGGGCAACAAGAATGAAATTCTGTCTCAAAAAAATATATATACATATATATACGTGTATATATATAACGACTTGCTTCTTTGGCTTTTTATTTTGTCCTTAAAATCAATCTCTACTTGCATGTCTCTATCTCCCTGTGTATACTATTTTGATCATTGTTCCATTAATAATCCCTGTTCTCATTATCTATTTCTCTAATGATGGACATTTAGTTATTTCCAAATTTTAGTTACTACAAACAATCCTGTGATTGATCATTCTTCTTACATTCAGCCATCTGCTGTGATTTCTACCACCAGATGATTATCATCACAGTTCTGGATGCCTGTCTCTAATTGCCTGGCTGGCCATCCTCCCATTATCTGTCACCTAGACCTCTCCTCATGGATCTGTCTCTCCATGGTATATGCTGTCAGCCCTCAATTCTTGAAGGAGTAACACTGAGAAATTATCTAATTCAGTAACCTGAAATTGAAGGCTTCTTGTATCTTTTTTAGACCAAGGAGTGTGTGTACAAGATCATTAATAAATAAAATCATTATTACTTCTTATGGTTTCTAGTGTTCCCTGCCCCCTCCCCGCCCGGCCCGCCCCCATCAACCGATGGTTATCAAGTAAAATTTGCTGCTGGTGTGCTTCATTTTAAAGTGACTTGGCTATTTAATATCTTTCATGAATCCAGTTTAGAAATAAATTATACTATTGTTTTTCGTAGTATTTGTTTTTGACATTGTAAGGGAATCTAATTCAAGAGGAGGAAGGCAGTCAACCATTGTTTAAACAACAGCAGTTTCTTTAGTTCTATAATAAAATAGGTGTGCATTTGTTAGTGATTATCTATGACTAATTCACTCTGAAAAAAAAGCAATGGGGATCAGAATTTACTTATAATTGTTGTTGTTGGCAGTATTATAGTCTCGTTATGTTTCACCATTGAGTTTATGCCTGTGGCTTCTCTGTTGGACTCCCACCGCAAGGTGGTTTAAGACTGCGTATCTAAAAACACATGCCCAGGCCCTGAAACATTCCAATGTGATCAAAATCAATTTTACCTATGTTATTCCCAGCCGAATGCCACTTCTGATGTACATCAGCTTCAAAAGAAATTAAAAGATAAGTAACATGATTACAATCAGATTAGCTTGTCTAGGCAGACAAATGAGATTGCAGAGTTGTCTGAGTGAAGATACTTCCTAGTATCTTCCTAGAGACCCGTTTGCATCACATTAAACAAAATGAGTTTCCAATATGTGTACTATATAACGAAGTGGATAAATGAAAACTCCAGTGAATATGAGTCAGGGAAACTTATTTTGTGACTATTTGATAATTACTTCCTGTCATTCTAATACTATGTGGTATCTAAAAAAAACAGGATCATTTTCTGAGAGTACTTTTTTTGCTCAAACTAAAAAAAGTATTTTTATTAATTATTATTAATAGAACCCATGAAGGTCAAAGAGGGAAATCAGGGAGAAAATATCCTGACTCACAAGTTATTCTCCATTGTAGAATAGGATAATGAAAAATATTTAGAGGGCAGTTTAAAGGGGGGTTCACATCTAACCAGAAGAAAAGAGGGAACTACATTAATAAATACTAAAAAGACAATATGCAAGAAATAGGGGTAGGTTCCGTTTCAATTAATGTGAGATCCATAGTGAAGGAAAAAGCTCCTGGCTCTATGTTACTTATAAAATGACTTTTATTTTCCAGCCCAGAAAAAAAAGAACAAGTAAAGTTATACAGGGCAGGTACAAAATAATTGGGCAACGTTTATTCAAGCTAGTGTGATAATGTCACCCTAAACCATTTTCTTTTCAGTCTGTAATTATTTGGGGCATTAAGAAAAAATGAACAGGAAATTAAAATAATCAAATGCCTTGATTATTGGACAATTCCAGGATTAAGAATACTCTAGGAGCAAGTTTAAAAAAAAAAAAAAGCGCATGACAGAGCTAGTGAAGTTAAGAGTAAAGGATATTGTAATCCCAGCACTTTGGGAGGCTGAGGTGTGTGGTTCATGAGGTCAGGAGATCAAGACCATCCTGGCTAACATGGTGAAACTCCAGCTCTACTAAAAATATAAAAAATAAGCCAGGTGTGGTGGCATGCACCTGTAGTCTCAGCTACTCAGGAGGCTGAGGCAGGAGAATTGCTTGAACCTGGGAGGCAGAGGTTTCAGTGAGCTGAGATCACGCCACTGCACTCCAGGCTGGACAACACAGTGACACTCCATCTCAAAAAAAAAAAAAAAAGTAAAGGATATAACAGAGTAGAACAGAGTAATGTGAATGCAAGCCCTAAACATGAGACCTGTTTTTATACCACAAAGAAATAACGAATTGTCCAAATGGTTCAACCATAAATGCCCATTTTCTCAGTCACAATGTTTTTACTTTTATGTTTTTTAATGTTTTGTGATTGCAGAGCTGCTATACTTTAAGATTTCTTCAAATTGCATAAAGACATGGAAAAATATATCTCTAAATTAATAGAATATTTAGAATTATTTGATGAAAAATATTACTGAACATCTATTTAGAATTTGTGATACTTATTAACATTTTCATTATGCACAAAAGGGAAGAAAACTATATGTACGTAAGGCCTACAGTACGCTTAATTTGACCTTTTTATAGGAAATGTGACTAATCCTTCACAAAAACTGCAAAAGAAAAAGGAGAGGCAGGGAATTAATTATGAGTGGAGGAATCTTGGGAAATATTTCAAATAGACTTTTTCTTCATTCTAAACATAAAACAGTACCTTATCACCTTAGTTTCAGCAAAGTCAGTTCTACATATAACTAAATATCAAATTACAACATGCAATAATTTAATAAAGCTTTTTGATCTCTAATTTAGATCTTTCTTTTTTAAAAAAATTGAGCTTAAATATTAACAGGAATAAATGAAGAGCTTAGTTAAGTGTTTATCATCAAAAAGTTGCATGGCATTTTCACGACCATGCACAGTAATCCTCGTGAATATATTTTGGCAAATGTTGATATCAATCGGTTATTTCTTTTGTGATCTAGATATTTAATTTCAAATAGTTATTTCCAGAAATCAATATTTGGCTCACTTTTCAGTAAATGCCTTTAAATCAGAGTTTTTTCTACAGCTAAATTATTCAATTTATATTTAGAGTTATACTTTATGAGCAATTTGGAAGTGGGACAGCTATCTTGGAATGTATCAGCTCTGAAGCATTAAAAAAAAATTTCAGCTGTCTTGGATCTTTCAACATTTTTTCTGGTTCTCTAGTTTTATTTATTTTTTCTCTCCCGTGCCTTCTCTCCTGTTTCTCCCCCTCTTACTGTACAATCTTGCCATTTAAAAAATCATGTAAAAAACCTCCTCATATGGTGGTTGTAATGTTTAAATGAGGAAGTCTGTGTACAATGCATAGTGTATTGCCTAGTGAGTATTCAATCAATGTCCATTGCTAGTTTTCTTTTTATTCAGCACAACCCAGGGTTGTTATTTATAAAAAAAAAGCAATGATATTAAGCTATTATCAGATGGGTGTGTTGTGGCACTGTCACAGGATTGCCTGACATAGCTAATGGTTACTTTTTTCCTCAAAGGATTTCTTTTGTGCATCAAATAGTGTTGTTCATTTAGCACAATTTATCCACTGAGAACAGTGTATGTGAAATGCTCGTGTTATTCAAAAAGTCTTCTAATATTTTAGGTTGTCCATCATACTTTGGGAACAAAAACAGGCTATTTGGTCTATAACTTCTCCAGGGTTTTGGTTTTTCCTCCAAAACATTTTTTGACCACTATTTAAAATTGCATTTAATTATTTATATTTCATTATATTTGATTGGTTGAAGGATCCTGTTACTGAACTGCTATCTGGAGCCACAATTTCCACTAGAAATGAGCAATTATTGATTAAGATTACCCTGCTAAATTTTGATCTATCTAAATCCCTCCAGAATTCTAGGCTTCTAAGAGAATTTTTGTCAGTCTGGTTTCAACTGTCTTTGGAAATACCAAGCTAAGTAAATGCTTTGTTTTATCAATTGCTTTTTTCTGTATTTAGTGCTTTATGCATGATGCTTTCTAGCTCAGGACTATGATTGCAGCAGGAGAATACAACGGTCCAAGATTTCTCTCTGACTCAATATTCTAAGTTGTAAGACATTATCTCACAAAACAGATTAAGAGCTATTTCTTGATACCTTTCTGTAATGAACCTTGGGACCTTATTAAACTTGGTTTTTCTTCTTGGATATGTGCCTCTGCATCCACACATAAAACCATTTTTTTTTTTTTTTTTTGCTTACCTAAATACCTGAGTTTCTAGTCAGTTCCCATGTACTGAGTTACTTAAGTGAAAATGATAATCTTCAATAAAAGGCAACTTCTTATCTGTGGTTCACTCGTCATCAGAAAGCATGATTGTATGGTTGCTAATTTTTTTCTCACTGCTTTGAATTTATTTATATATTAAATTACCACTTTCGCTCTTGTATATGCTATCAGAAATTGTCTTTTTCTTGGTAAAACAAACTTAGTTAAAGTTATATAATTTATTTCCATTCTGTAAGAAAAACCTTGATTTAACAATTGGTTTGCCTTAAATGTATAAAGTAATATAAAGTTCCTGTGCCTTAAAGAATTTTTGAAATAAGCAGGAAACTAGTTTCCCTTTGTCTGCCAGATTATTAAGCCCTTGAGACATAATTAGGAAGACTAAGGATCCAAGTAGTGAAGGAACTGTTAATGCTTAGCTAACTAATAAGGGTTTTTTTTTTTTTTTTTCAGAGAGTTTCAAGGAAGAAAATTCTGATGATTACTATAAAAAAAGTCATCAAAAATTTAAATTTCTTCTTTAAGAGAATGACTCAATATGCTCACCATAGCATTCCCTACTGCGGAATACTGTGCAGTATTTAAATTTGAGTAAAGGCACTATAATTTTAAATTTCTTCCCCCACAGCCCTGTATCTCCAAAGGCACATTCGTAAGTATTTGGTTGGAAATGGGCACTTGAATAAAATTATAAGATTCTGGAAGGTGAAGAGTCCATATGAACCATACGCTTTGTATAATCAGTCATTTTGATTTAAGTCATCTCTTTTTTCATCATCATCAACACCATCCATTATTAGAAGTGATTATCATAGAATTTATTATATATACGTGCATGTGTGTTTATATGTATGTATGTTTGTGTGTGTGTGTGTGTGTGTAAAATAAAGGGGCTGGAAATACAAACAGTCCATAAAAGTTTATCATTTGTTTTGTTTAGGGATGCTAAGACAGATATTATTGACAGTTTAAACATAACTGACAATAAAAAGAGCATATTTTAGCTGCAAAATGAGAAATCAACCCAAGCATTGATGGTGTTCTGACCTATATGAGACAGATATGAAGGAGTCAGGGAGTGATTGGCATAGTGGTTCACAAATGATACCTCAAACAATAAAGAAAACTTTCAGAGGTGGTGAGAATGAAAATGTATTTTAGGGGCCAGGTGTGGTGGCTCACGCCTGTAATCCCAGCACTTTGGGAGGCCAAGGTGGGTGGATCACCAGAGGTTGGGGTTCAAGACCAGCCTGACCAACATGGAGAAACCCTGTCTCTACTAAAAATACAAAATTAGCCGGGCGTAGTGGTGCATGCCTGTAGTCCCAGCTACTTGGGAGGCTGAGGCAGGAGAAACGCTTGAACCCAGGAGGCAGAGTTTGCGGTGAGCCGAGATTGTGCCATTGCTCTCCAGCCTGGGCAACAAGAGCAAAATTCCGCCTCAAAAATAAAAAAAGTAAAAAAAGAAAAAAGAAAATGTATTTTAGGTAGATGATATGAAAGGAATAAAGGATTGGTCGGAGGATGGCATATCCTCTCTTCAGAGGATGTCTGATATGTCCTGAATTCTTGGACTCAATTTTAAAGTCTCACATCAATCAACTATTGAATGACAGTTAATACTTTTTAATCTAAGGATAATGAATATGCTATTCCTTAGGAGAAAAACAATTTTTAAATTCAAGTGTCTTACAAACTTTGTTAATATGTTTCTCTTGACCTTGGTTTCTTTTTTGCCAAAATGTGAAGATTTCAACAGATGGTCACTCTGGTTGCTTCTCAGCAGGCACTTTTAAAGAGAGATATTGTTCTGGGTTTTGTTTCCGGATTCCCACATTTGGGGTTGAATTTTTCCTTTGAAAAACACGTATTTTAGAAAATGAAAATTTTAGAAAAGTTTAGAAAATTTTAGAAAAGGCCCAGTCTCCTCTAACTGTGATGCAAAATGTAAAATAATAATAATAATGGGAAGAAGAAAATAATAATAACAATGGGAAGAAAAATGTTCCAGGACTTAGGAAACGGGTTGCAGTTGTAGCATGTCTATTCACCAGCTATGAGATTTGAGACAAGGCCCTTTAAAATCTTTGAACTTCAATTTCTTCCCGAATAATGGCAGGATAATAATCCCCAATGATATCTTGGGCATGTAGTGGGAATCAACACAATAGTATATTCAAATACTTGGTAAATCTTAAAATATTCTTTTTTTAAAATTATACATTAGGTTTTAGGGTACATGTGCACAATGTGCACGTTAGTTACATATGTATCCAAGTGCCATGTTGGTTTGCTGCACCCATTAACTCGTCATTTAGCATTAGGTATATCTCCTAATGCTGTCCCTCCCCCCTCCCCCCACCCCACAACAGCCCCCGGAGTGTGATGTTCCCCTTCCTGTGTCCATGAGTTCTCATTGTTCAGTTCCCACCTATGAGTGAGAACATGCGGTGTCTGGTTTTTTTGTCCTTGCGACAGTTTACTGAGAATGATGTTTTCCAGTTTCATCCATGTCCCTACAAAGGACATGAACTCATCATTTTTTATGGCTGCATAGTATTCCGTGGTGTATATGTGCCACATTTTCTTAATCCAGTCTATTGTTGTTGGACATTTGGGTTGGTTCCAACTCTTTGCTGTTGTGAATAGTGCTGCAATAAACATACGTGTGCATGTGTCTTTATAGCAGCATGATTTATAGTCCTTAAAATATTCTTAAATTAAAAGTATTATCAATAAATTCAAACATTGGCAATTGGAACAAAACAACCCTTGGCACACTGTCCTTTTATTACCCCTTGACAGTGACAAGCAAGATCCTATTTCTTGCCTTTTGCGTTACTGTACCACCTCTGTTTGGAACACACTTTGACAGGATTATCTGCAGGGCTCAATCTCTTACTTCCTTCAGATCTCTACTGAAATGTCACCTTATCAGAGAGGACCTCAATTCCCTGACATCCTATATCAATTAGCAACACTCACTCAGGCACCTCTATCTCCCTTACCATGCCCTATTTTATATTCACATGTCTAGTTTTTCTACCAAATATTTCCCTCTTCCAACACCCATGTGTATAAAATCCATTACAACAGGGATCTGGGTTTGTCTTACTGTGTATCTCTTATCCCTAGAAAAGTGCTTGCCATGTAGTAGGCACAAAATAAATATCTGTTGAGTGAATGAACAAACTTAAAAACTGTCTGAGGGAGCTTTGAATTAAGCTTGTATAGGCAAAATGAACCTTGTGATTCTTTTGTCTTACAGAAGCTCATTTAATAAGCCTTTACATTTATCAAGGACATATTGAAAGCTCATAAAACATATACGTCATGTCAAAGCTCCAAAGTTCCTTTGAGTGTTACTAATGTGATTTACTTTTAGAAAACTATGTATTGCAAGGAAATTGGTGCTTGTGTCATGTCAAAACATGAAATAAAAACAGCAAATATATGGCATTTTAGATATTTATGAAAATTAAGGGATCTTTCATTGTATGAAGGTCAATTATCTAAAAGAAGATAAACCCTAATTACTTGAATAATTAGTTTAGAACCCATGGAAAAAATAATAAACAAGAACTCACATTTATTTTATCCACAGATCTAAAATGCCATGCATATCATAGATGTGCATGTATGCATATGGCAAGACCTCATTAGACAATTACAATTTTTATATTTTTTACTGACAGGCTCTTCAAAAGACTGAAAAAATTGACAGGACCAGAGAGAGTCCATCTAGAAGAATGTCAAACAAACCACTGAAGTAACAGGTTGACAAAATAACAGCTCTAATAAATTGCAATTTGACTATAAATAACAGTTTCTCTGTTCTTTTTGGTATAGTTGTAGAAGACAGCAGCTGGGATCTGCACCTCTTTGATTAGGTGGTATTCTTAAGAATAATGTGGTTTTTGGCAAGTCACATAATCTTAACCTATTATTTGTTGAATTAATAAACTTTTTGGAAGTTTTTAGCAATGCCAACAGGAATTGATTATCACTTCAATAAAAATAGTTTTGACATTTCTGAGTCTTCCTTCTTTATATTAATAAAATTTCAACATTTCTGGAAATACTTAATAGAAAATGCAAAATAATAAACTGATATAAGGTGCATACAGTTGTCTTATTTGCCCAAAATGCAGCAGATAAAATCCTTCCAACCTACCTATGGAGAATTTAATAGTAATTGAAGGACAGAGTTAGCCTTTATCTTACCATAAGCCTTTTGAAGGCATGCCCAACTAACAATACTTTTAATCTAGGTAAAGTCATAAATTGCATAAGGAATATGAAAGTGTCCTTCTAGAAGTTAATGAAAGTTTAATGAGGCCATTAAGTCAACTGATAAAAGCTAAGCTTCAAATCCAAGGAGTTTTAAAGAAAGCAAAAATATCTGAGCAGTAATTGGAAAAGTTGAGTTGTATTTCTTACATGAAATCTGACGAAAGATTGGATTTCATAATAACAACAGTGAGCTTCCCATAACACCATTATTATGGTTTGAATGTCCCCTTCAAAACTTGTGTTGAAATTTAATTGCCAATGCACTATTACATTGTAATGAGGCCCTTAATATATGATTAGATATAGAGGTTCTGCCCTCATGAATGGAGTAGTGCCATTATCACAGGAATGGGTTAGTTATCATGGGAGTGGGATCCTGATAAAAGGGATGGGGGAGTTTGGCCTTCTTTTCTTCTCTTTCTCACCTTCACTAACTATGCGATGCCTTCTGCCATGTTATGACACAGCAATAAGGCCCTCACCAGTCACCAGATACAGCACCTCTATCTTGCACTTCTCAGCATCCAGAACCACGAACCAAATAAATCTCTTTGCTTTACAAATTACCTAGTTTGTGATATTCTGTTATAGCAACAGAAAATGAACTAAGACAGTCATCAATTTTACCTGCAAATTTTGATCTGCAGCTATTGCCAACAAGATGAGTATGTATGTGGTAGGGGGAGGAAGGATTAGGAGAAATAAGTGGGTATTAAAAAATTGTGACTACGTCAACCATTGATTTGTTTCAAGGGGTGTTTTTAGCCCTATTTCATATATATACGGCATTAAGTCACCAAGACAAACTTTGAAAGTTAAAGAAAAACGAAAGACAAACTTTGAAAGTGAAAGAAAGTTAAAAAAAGAGATCTGCTATTTTCATAAATGATGTACTTTCTTCTGGAATCATGACCACTAACCACCCCTTCCCCCAATTTATGGGGCTAATGTAAATAGAATGTCCTAAACAATCTCAGAGTAGATTGTTAGTTGTTCATAGAGCATAGGAGGCCAGAAATTTGTCCCCAAACAGTGACAAAAACATTATATAGCTGTGTTGACAAACACATCTCAGAATAGTTTGTCTCCAACTTCTGAAACCTAAGTAGTCTAGAGGTAAATGAACTCAAACATTAAAACTCTGGGTCATAACATGCATGCATATTATAAAAGCTGGATGGTTCTGTTTGAAATTTTTCATGAAAAACAGATGAAGTCTGTTTCAATATACAGTGCAATGTTTTAAGTTATCAACAGATGATAGAGTGTTTTCCACTTTACTTGATAGTAAATTAAAGATGGGCTGTTACACTTACTGTATCAACTGAAAAAAAGGGCTATGATTATAATAGGTAACATCATACTAGCAAGTTCTTTTCATTGGTATGTTTTCATAATATTTTGAAAACTTAGCCTTCCATTAATACATAATTACAAGGAACAGCATATTTATCCAATCAATATGATCAGGTAGTTACTAAGATGTGTTGCCTAAAAAACTGACCAATAAATAAAACAATAAAATATTAGTAGAAATTTTCTTTGGGGGAGAGTAGGGGTGGGAAGAAGAAATGCAAAATTTTCACCATATGGTAGACTGAGAGGGTCTTTAATCCACTGGTTAGCCTTTTTGATTGCCTTAAGACAATAATCATCAAAATGTTTTTTTCATTGAAGAAAAATAATCAATAGTGTTATTCTTTACCTTCCTTTTGAATCTGTAACGTAAACCACAAATAAATGAATTAAAAGTCACATTCAAATCACAATTCCTATAATCATTTCTCTTCATCTAGTTTTTACACTTTGTTGTTTTGTAGTTTTGTTGCCACATGTGATGAAAACATTTATGGTTGTGCCTTGAAGTAGTTTAGGAGTGTTAAGCCTTGGAGCCACATCCACAAAGCTACCCAACTTGAAGGGCATTGCTCATTAAGGCAAATTAATCAAGCCTTAAAGTCTTTTGAAGTCTTTTTATTTTTTTTTAATTCATTTACAGGAAAAAAGCAAAGAAAAATATGTAGCAAGAATTTAGCTCTGGGTTCAAAAACTGTAAGCACCTTCTGTGTGTTGACAGGGCATGATGACGTACATTCACTCTACTTTATTATAAATATGTTTTAAACATGAATATTAAAACCAACTGGATTTTCTTTGCACAAAATTTGGAATTTTACCATTTCATTGACCACCCTGAGACAATTAAGAAACAATATCTTGGATACTTCATTGGTGATTAACGATGGTAATAATATGGGCTTACAATGAACCTGTTTTGAGATGCCCCTCACATTCTTTGGTTCCCCATAGATTTGGCTTCATCTGTGCATGGTTCCAGCACTTATTACTATTTTAATGGTTAATTTTCCTTGCTAAAAATATCACACAACTTGTTAAAATACCTGTAACATCAATTTTTCCATACATGATTTGCAAATTAACTGTTCTGTGGAGACTATCATTATAAATATAAACAAAAATACAGATAGCTACTTCGAGGTAACGAACTGTCTTTCGGTCAATAGGTCAAATATATCTTTTGAAGTCATTTAAATGCACCATTAATTTTTAAAATTAAGGTCATCTTTCTCAGCCATGCTGCTTTTTTATGTAAAACAGTTTAATCTATAAAAACAAAATGTTACCAAAGTTTTTTCTATTAATAAGCTTTCTTTAGAAAAGCATGAAACTGATAAATAAGAGAATTTGAGCATTAAAAAATTGCACATAAAAAATTGTTGAACTGAAGTTGTAAATATATTGTTTCTGTGCAAGACATCTCTTGTTTTAATTGAATACAATTTTCATTCTCATTCAAGTTTCCATTTTTAACGAAAATGACTTGGAAATGTTACTGCAAGAGCTGGGACTTCATACATATAGTAGATTGTTTTCAAATATATCTGCAATAATTCCTCTCACTCCTTATGTCTACTCCTTTGCAAGGTGACTTTGCTACTTACACCTCCCGTAAGAAGGTGGAGGCCATATTCGGTGGCTACAGTAACAAGTTATCATAAATTTGGTGACTTAAAACAACAAAAAATTTATTCTCTGACAGTTATGGAGTCCAAAAGTCTGAAATCAAGGTGTCACCAGGGCTGTACTTCCTCTGAAAGCTCCAGAAGGAAATCTTTCTTTGCCTCTTTCAGTTTCTGGTGGCTGTCAGCATTCCTTGTGCTGGCATCACTCTTATCTCTTCCTTTGTCTTGAAATGGGGTTTTCCTCTTCTCTGTGTCTCCTCCTCTGCCTTTTATCATATAAGAACACTGGTTATTGGATTCAGGGCCTGCCTGGGGATATCCAGGATGGTATCATCACAAAAGTTAATTACATGTCCAAAGATCTTTTTTCCAAATAAGGTAATATTCAGTGTCTGGCTTTTAAGACATAGATGTGCATCTTGAGAAGCCATTATTGAAACCATTATACCACCCTTTAAATATAGGCTGGTCTTATGATGAGCGTTGATCAGTAGATTTTGGCAGAATAAGCATGGGCTTACGTTGCACTCAGCTTCTGCTTTTGCTCTTCTTGGATGCAGCCTTGAGAGTGTTATGAAAAAAAAAATTGGTCTACTCTATTGAAGCATGAAAGCCTTATGGAATACACTCGGACTTTTTCAGCAGAAGGCAATTGACCTATACCCAGCACTAACTGCCAGTTATATGAGTGAAGATGTTATAGCCCATTGATATGGTTTGGCTGTGTCCTCACCAAATCTCATCTTGAATTATAGCTCCCATAATTCCCACATGTTGTGGGAGGGACCCAGAGGAGAATCATGGGAGCAGTTTCCCCCATACTGTTCTTGTGGTAGTGAATAAGTCTCACGAGTTCCAATGGTTTTATAAGGGGTTTCCTCTTTCACTTGGCGCTCATATTCTCCCTTGCCTGCCACCATGTAAGACGTGCCTTTCACTTTCTGCCATGATTGTGAGGCCTCCACAACCACGTGGAACTGTGAGTCCGTTAAACCTCTTTTTCTTTGTAAATTACAGTCTTAGGTAGGTCTTTATCAGCAGCCTGAGAACAGACTTGTACACCCATCCAGCCCCAGTCCAGTGTCTGATGACAGCCACTGTACGTGGGAACACAAGCGAGACTAGCAGAAGAGCTGTCCAGCTAAGTGTGGCCAAAATTACAGCATAGTGAGCAAATTAGTTTGTTTTAACTTACTAAGTTTGCATCACTAAGTTAAGTATCAGTAGATAATGGTTACAGAAATTAATACTTAGATATAGGATATTGCCATACAAAATTTCCAAACAAGGGGCATGGCTTCAAGGGAAATAATGGTAATAGGCTGGAAAAATGGCAAGGTTGTAGACAGGGAAAACAAATTGTCAGTGGGCACTTGAAAACTAGTGAGAAAACTTCTAATGGAAGCTGGAAAACTGGGGACTCACATTATGGAGTCATGAAAAAAACTGGCAAAACTATTTGTAGTAAATTGAAAAATGCACATTTTTTTTTTCTAATGAACATGTAGATCTCACTAAGGATATTTTAAAGCCAAATGTTAAAGATGTCAGTTGATTTATTTTAGTGTGTTCTAATAATATTTTTAATGTCTTATAAAAGGATATCTGGTTTTGAATGCACACTAGGTAATGAACATATTGTATCAGTTACCTATTGCTGTTTAAAAAAGAAAACCAAAGACACATAATCTTAAAACTGTTACTGTTTTTTGGTGAAACACTGTCTCTACTAAAAAAATACACAAAATTAGCCAGGCGTGGTGGTGTACACCTGTGGTCCCAGCTACTCAGGAGGCTGAGGCAGAAGAATTGCTTGGGCCCGGGAGGCAGAGGTTGCAGTGAGCCGAGATCGCACCACTGCACTCCAGCCTGGGTGACAGAGCGAGACTCTGTCTCCAAAAAAAGCACACACACAAAAAACAAAAAAAAAACTGTAACTGTTTTTGGTCAGGGTTCTATGGGTCAGCTTGGATTTGGCTCACCTAGGCAATACTTCTCTCTCTCTTTTTTTTTTCCTTTCTTTCTTTTTTTTTTGCCAAGGGTAATTTATGCAACTGTAAATTTGACAGCTTTACAAGGATTCAATACTCTAAGATGGTCTCACTCATATGTCTTGAAGCTGGTGCTGGCGAGCAGCCAGTTGCTCTGGAAGGCCCTACACGGGTCAACTTGCTTCTCCTTCATGTACTTTCTTATTCTCCATTAACCATGTTAGGTCTTCTTTAATTTTTTTTAATTATACTTTAAGTTCTAGGGTACATGTGCACAACGTGCAGATTTGTTACATATGTATACATGTGCCATGTTGGTGTGCTGCACCCATTAACTGGTCATTTAAATTAGGTATATCTCCTAATGCTATTCCTCTCCCCTCCCCCAACCCCAAGACAGGCCCTGGTGTGTGATGTTGCCCACCCTGTGTCCAAGTGTTCTCATGGTTCAATTCCCACCTATGAGAGGGCTTCTATCTATGGTGATCTCAGGGCAAGTTTCCAAAAAAGTAGAATAAAAGCTGTGTATTAGTCTGTTCTCATTCTAAAGATACTACCTGAGGCTGGGTAATTTATAAACAAAAGAGATTTAATTGACTCACAGTTCCACATAGCTGGGGAGGCCTCAGGAAACTTACAATCATGTTGGAGGGCAAAGGGGAAGCAGGCACCTTCTTCACAAGGTGGCAGGAGAGAGAGAAAGAAAGAGGGAAGCACCAGGCACTTATCAAACAACTAAATCTCATGGGAACTCCCTCATTATCATGAGAACAGCACTGGGGAAACTGCTCCCATTATCCAATCACTTTCTACCAGGTCCCTCCCTCAACACACGAGGATTACAATTTGGATTACAATTGGGATTACAATTTGAGAAGAGATTTGGGTGGGGACACAGCCAAATCATATAAAGCTGCAAGATCTCTTGGCAACTAGGCTCAGAAGTTGCAAAATATCACTTCTGTTGGTTTAAACTGACTTGCATTTCTTTGGTAATAAAGTACATATGATTAATAAAAACCTAAATTATGCTCTTTAGAAAAACTACTGCTTCAACAAATTTACTAACTATATCTGGGGTAGAACACAGAGACACACTGTAAAGTTCATTTCCTTCATCTGAATGACAACATGCCTATTAGGATCCTCAATGACTTAAAGTGGCATTGAATTTCCTTAATTTATTTGAATAAGTTTATTTTACACTCCCATTTCTCAAAGTTCCTCTTTTAAATTTTTCGCCTGCGATCTCAGTTGAAAATATAATTTTAAGAATACTCTGCTTTTAAAAAGAACAAAAAATTACACAACAAATATATTTTCAAATATTTATGTGAAATATAGAATATTCAATTGTTAACAGGAAGTTTGATAAAGTTAATTGTCAAAGTGTTTTGAATTGATTTGTGAATGTGTGCGTATGCATGCATGTATGTGTGCATGAATGTGGGTGTGCCTGTGTGTTGTTATGAAAAAAAAACAACACTAGTTCACAAATGATGAAGTAAAAAAATCCAGTTGTGTTGGGCTCCTGTTTTCAAGATCATTTTATTGGGGTTAAGTGTAGGAACTAGAATTGGCTATGACAACCAGTGAAATAGCAGAATTCATTTTGGCCGAATCAAGACTGTAGTACTAATAACACTGTTATGCGATTCTTTGACAGCATAAAATTACCCAATCTTTCAGTACCTGACTGCATGTAAGTATCAGTATATGCGTGAGGAAAAGAAGGATAAAATTAACTAAACTAGGAAAGTAGGTTTCTGCAGTTTTGTTCACCTATTTGTAGTATAAAAATAAACAAACACATAAAATAAAACTGTTTCCCCTTAGATCTGTGAGTAAAACTGATATTGCTTGAAGATTATTTATGAAGATGATGTGACTTTTTTTACTCCCAGGATAGCCTCTGAATATCTGTTTTTAGCACACCACAGTTTGAGGACTGCAGCTTTAGAAGATGCTTCTGGGCTGTGGTCTCCTTGGGATACATGGCCACAGAGAAATTACAACGTGGAGATTCATTTTAGAGGGTAACATAAATACAGGATCATGAACCCAAACCCAGAATTGAGTAAAAAGCAAATACGAGTGTCGAAAGTCAAGCGGGGCATCAACTGTAACAACAGCAACAGATACAATAGCAGTGGAAGCAGTCTTCTTTTGTAGCTAAATATAGATGTTAAGATTAAGTTATGGTTAACCCATCTTTTGAGATTTATATTACATTGGCTTAGTTACCCCACTTCTATTCTCTGGACAATCTCATTCTCTTCCTGGATTTCTGTGCATTCTTAGGGGCTTGCATTCTTGTGAAACCAAACCCAATTGCATATAGCCTTCTGTATTAATTTCCTATCGAAACTATAATAAATCACTACAAACATAGTGACTTAAGGAAACATGTATTTATTATTTTGCAGTTCTGGGGGTCGAATGTCTCACAGGGATGAAATAAAGGTGTAGGCAGGCCTGCATTCTTTTCTGGAGGCTCCAGAGAAGAGACAGTTTCTTGCGGTTTTCAGTTTCTACAGACAACCCACATTCCTTGGCTCTTTGTTCCCTTTCTCCATCTTCAAAGCCGGATGAAGAGGATTGACATCTTTTCACATTGTATCACTATGATGTCCTACTCAGCCTCCTTTTTCCACTTTAAATGAGCATTGTCATTACATCAAGTCTGCCCAGACAATCAATTTTAAGGGCAGCTAATTTATCAACATTTATTCTATCTGCTACTTTAATCATTCTTTGCCATGGAAAGTAAAGAGTGATTAAGGTAGCAGACAGAATAAATGTTACTATGTTTTGTAACATCATATACATTTGTTAATTATATAACATATATAAATATCATATAAATAGAATCTTTTATATCAGGCTCAGCATATTAGAATGTGGATGTATTTGAAGGACCATTATTCTTCCTAACTCATCTTCCATAGCTGTTTTCGTATGCTAGACATTGCCATATTTAGACCTTAGCCATCTGTCTCCGATTTCCATGAGGCACTTATAGATATAAAAGACATGATTGTTGGGGTGACAGTTTACGGTAATAAACCAAACTACCTTAGACATTAACTATTTTTTTTTTTTTTTTTATGAAATCTCGCTCTGTTGCCAGGCTGGAGTACAGTGGCGTGATCTTGGCTCACTGCAACCTCTGCCTCCCGGGTTCAAGAGATTCTCCTGCCTCAGCCTCCTGAGTAGCTAGCACCACAGGTGAACGCCACCACACCCAACTAATTTTTGTATTTTTAGTAGAGACAGGGTTTCCCCATTCTGGCCAGGATGGAACATTAACTATTTTTGTTTTAGAAAAGTTACCTCATGCCAACAGAAAAATATTTATTTGTTTTACTCTGATATGGTAGCAAGAACAGGACCTTAATCCTTTAATAATTCAGAAATGAGGAAATTACAGAGAGACTATGAGAAGAAATATGGTGCCATATAATTACCATTTTGAACAAACATTCCTGGCAGCTGGGGAACGTGCCTCAGTCCTAAAGGGGAGGATCTGGATTACAGCCACGGCAGGGTGCCTGTTCCCTAGTCAGATTGGTGGGAACAGAAACTAGATGCTTGGAGCATTCTCACAAAATTTCCATTATTCAACCATATGAAAAACCTCCCTTGGCATTAACTCCCATCTGAGTCTAAGTCATATTTGTTGAAGTGCTGATATTATTTAGCTGGCAGCCATCTTGACAGTGAAGGAGATTTGGTAATGTGACATCATATTAGATTACACTTCAAATAATGATGTAGGCTGATCCTCGGTTTTGTTCTTAATCAATAGAACACTATTTTTGGCAGTGGACCAAGACCTAGGGTATACATAATTATTAGTTAAACAGTCATGGTAATTCCCTTCCCATTTACCAATAATTGTCTTATTTTGGTGGGGATGTGACTCAATTTATAACCAGTGTCAAAAAAAAAAAAAAAGAACTTCAGAAAAATTAAATTTTACAGAGTTTATTTGAGTGAAGAATAATTCATGGATTGGGCAGCACTCAGAGCCAGAAGAAGTTCAGAGAGCTCACCTAGCAGTGAGAGCAGCAAGCTTTTATAGGCTGAACATGGAAGCAAAATAGAAAAGTTTCCTGATTGGCAGGAAAGCTAGGCATCTGTCTTATTTGGGTATGCTATGATGAGGTATTTTCCTTATTTCAACATGGTTTGATTAGTTGGCTGCCTGTGACTGGCTGAAACTGTGCTGTTTGTGACTGGATGAAACCTGATTATTGGTTACAAAAAAAATGTACTTCTAAGTTCAGTTTTGGTTTACATACTATGTTAAGTTATGGTTTGTTATGTGTGAACCCAAAGTGTGGAGACAGCGTCAGACTAATGATCTCTTGGTTATTTAATTTACCACCACCAAAGACAATTTTTCCTTCTGATCTTATCCTTTCTGTTTTCAGTGATATCTGATAAGAATGTTTGATCATAGAAAGTGCAATGGCCGTCTTTCAACTATAAGGTTCTACAATCTTCTGAGGACAGTGGGCAGGGAAAGATGAGAAGAGACAGTCCTTGATTATGAAGCTGAGCCACTGGATGAAGACTGGAACTGACACTGCTGAACTTGTCATTTGTTTTACTGAGAAAATAAATGTCTTTATTGTTCAACCTGCTTTTATTTGGTATTCTGAAAATGCCACCAAAGCATAAGAAATACTGCAAAGTTGTACTTAAAACAACCAAAACACATTATAAAAATTTAAAATGTAGAATTTTGAACAAGTGGAAGAAGCTGCCTTACTCTGCTTGTAACCCGGATGACTTAAAGAATACAAACTTTTTACTCTCACTTCTTGAAGCTGGGAAGTCCAAAATCAGGGTGCCGGCCTATTTGGTTGCTTGTGAGGGCTTTCTTCTTGCCTTGCAAAAGGTGTTCATCTTCCTGTGTGCTCACATGGTCTTTCCCTGGTGTGTGTACTCAGAGAGATGAGAGAGAAAGAGAGAGAGAAGAGAGAGAGAGTAAGCTCTCTGGTGTCTCTTCTTAGGAACATGATTTAACCTTAATTACTCTGTAAAGGTGCCATCTCCAAATACAGTCACAGTGGAGGTTAGGGCTTCAACATATGGCTTTTTGGGGCAAACATAAATATTCAGTTCATAGCAGAAGCTAAATATAATAAATGCTATATAACTAAATATAGTAAATTTATGATATAATCAAATATGTAAATTATGCATATATATAATGTATCTCATTTATTATAGTAGTTGATGTAGTAAAGTGATATATTGTATACATGTATATTACATAGTTTTCTAGAGACAGGGTCTCATTCTGTCACCCAGGCTGTTGCATAATCTAGCTCACTGCAACCTCAAGCTCAAACCATTCACTCACCTCAGTCTGCCAAGTAGCCAAGATTATTACAGGTGCATGCCACCAAACTCAGATACGGAAAAAAACCTTTTGGTAGAGACAAAGTTCTGCTATGTTGTTCAAAGTGGTCCCAACTCCTGGTCTCAAGCAATCTTCCCTCCTTCCAAAGCACTGGGATCATAGGCATGAACCACCGTGCCTGCAGAATATATAATATACTTTACATATAATATATGATATATAGCATGTTACGTGTAACAGATAAGATATTATATAGAAAAGGTTATAGGTTATATAATCTACTATTATATAAACATATATAGTAAATAAAATATAGAATCATATTCCTATGTTTTAACCTCCTTTTAAACTTAAAAATGTGTTGAAAATTTTCCAATTTAATAAACATTTTATTTTTATCATAAAGTTTATGTATTTTGTTACTAAAAATAATGGTAGAATGAAAATTACTGTACATACACTTCATTCATATCTCTGAATATTATTTCCTTGCTGGGAATTCCTAGAAATAAAATGATATTTTTTTAAGAATTTTGAAACATTGTCTAATTTCTTTCAGGAAGAAAAAATATACAAAAGCATTAATGATATTGGAAATTAGCAACTTCCAGCCCCCGTAAAAATACTAATATTTTCATTATCTTTGACCTTTCATTTTCACAGCAATAAGATTATAACTACATTTTTGCTTGCATTACTTTAGTAACTGTGACTTTTAATTGAATTTCATTATATAGGTTGCCATTTTTCTTTCAATTTTAAAAATAAAAATGTTTGTTCTTTTTATTTAGCATGGGAAATGGCAGCAGGCTTTCTGAAATGTTTAAAGGCCGGGCTCTTGCCTTACTGTTGCTTGTGAGCTTGACTCAGGGACAAGTACAACCTGTTATTTGTAAACCTTCCCTTGAACAGAAGAACATGATATTATTTGTATAACTTCACCTGGCAAGTGACGTAAACCTGAGTATAAAAATGCAGAGCATAATAAGAATTGGCTGTTTTTTTCACTCTGGCAGGAACAACAATCATTCCCATCACTGCCCCCTTCCAAATAGCACATTGTATGAATTAGAAAAGCAGCCCCTTCTTCAGGACACATCACTGCCTGCAATCTGCCAGCAAACTGTCAAATTTGCAAATCTGTAACAAACAAATGTCCAAGCATTGTAAAAGTGAATTTTGTCCCTTAGAATTGTGTCATACACAATTTACACATATAAGGACTAATTAAGCGTATCAACACTTTGATAAAACATAGGTTTCAAAGTATTCTCAGAGTTTTTTTGTCTTTTATTTTCATTTGTGTATATATATATTTATATGCACACATACATATATCTATATGTATATATACACAGACTCATGTGCATGAATATATATGTACCTACTTTTTATGCACCATATCTATGCGTCTTTTTTTGGCGTTGCCTATTTTTGTGCTATACAAAAAAAAAAAAACAAAAAAACACTTTCCTCAGACCATGAATAAATGTATGCAATTTACTTCTAGGACCTTTATAGTTTCTTACTGAAAATTGAATTTGTCTTAAAAGGAAGTAAAACTAAAAACATCTATCTACCTTTTTTTTTTCCTTTTATTTTCAGTTGCTGTTTGAAAGGAATGAGTTATATTAAAATTGATTCTTTTTCATGTGGATATGAAAGTCCTAGTCTCTCTTTCTCTTTATCTCTCTCTCTGTCTCTGTCTCTTTCTGTCTATCTCTGTTGCGCTCTCTCTCTTTCACTCTGCGTGCGCGCGCGCGCACACACACACACACACACACACACAGGCACACACATCCCTAAACACAATATTAATTACGAACATCCTCTGTCCTCCCAGGGGTGGTATATACGTCCCTGCCTCATTGACATCAGGCTAAAGTAGTGATGCTTTGGCCAATGAATTGTGAATAGGAAGGATGTTTGCTACTTCTGAGCCAATACTGTGAGAGGGTCATGTAATTCATCATTTCTTTTCTCCCTTTGCCATAGGACTCACTATAACCAGATAAGATGTACACTGGTGACAACATTAACAATAGATACATAGGGTTAATTAGAAATAAATCTTTGTTGTAAGAGGCCAAAATTTGGGAATTATTTGGTGCTACAACATTACCTATGGTCAAAGTGATTAATATATCTCTGAAATCTCTATGCATATTGAGGTAATTTTATAATCTAGGGAGAATACAAATACCAATAAAAACATTTTTTCTTCTATGGAGGCATTATATTTCATTTATTTAAATAATCTTTTATGAATCTTTTTTGTAGTTGTATCTATGTTAAATATATATAGTATAATATATATTTAAAATATGTATTATAAGTACATATTATATATTAAATTAGAGCATTATTAAATGTTTATTAATTTAATTTAATGTTAGATCACTTTTATATGTGTATAGAAATCATTATAAAAATAATAAAAATATTCCCTATTTTTTGTTAATATTTTTCCCTGTTATTCCATGTGATTGATTTGAAATGTAGTTAGTAAATGAGCTCTATTGATTTTATCCTTCAAATCCCCTATAATTTCATTTTCTTTTCTCTTATTTGATATTTGTAGGACGGCTGGCCTTGAATTCCCAGCTTCAGGTGATCTGCCCTCAGGTGATCGTGAGGTCAAGAGATCGAGCCCATCCTGGCCAACGTGCTGAAACCCTGCCTCTACTAAAAATATAAAAATTAGCTGGGCATGATGGCGCATGCCTGTAGTCCCAGCTACTCAGGAGGCTGAGGCAGGAGAATCGCTTGAACCGGGAGGCAGAGTTTGCAGTCACGCCATTGCACTCCAGCCTGGTGACAGAGCAAGACTCCATCTCAAAAAAAAAAAAAAGGTATGGTGTAATAAATACCTAAACCAGTAACGTAGTCATTTATGATAACTATCAGGTGATATGCACTATATATAACTGTATGTGCCATGCTTTGATAAGACTGGCAGCATAGTAGGTTTATGGCAGCATCACCACAAACACGTGAATACTGTGTTGCACTGTGATGTTATAAGAGCTGTGATATCGCTGGGCAATAAGAGTTTTTCATCTCCATTATCATCCTATGGGATCACCACTGGATATGAGGTCCGTCATTGATTGAAATTGTGTGGTGTATCATTGTAATTACCACTGCATTTGTTTTAAAGAGGTAGGATCTTATTATATTTCTTGGATGGGCCTCGAGCTCCTAGGCTCAAGCTATCCTCCCACCTCAGCCTTCTGAGTAGCTGAGACTATAGGCATGTGCCGCTGTGCCTAGCTTACTACTGTATTTTATATTATATATTTGTTGTTAGTTTTCTATATTTTACTTCTTTGGATTATTTACAATTCTTAGTATTTTTGTTGTTGCTGTGTATTATGGAAGTGTTACATAGTAGTTTTGTAATAGATCCAATATAATTTTTTTGCAATGTAGTTATTATTAGAGATTCATTTGCCTTTTTTTTTGTAGAGGACGTTTCTGAATGTTATGCTGATTTTTTTGAATCTTGATCATAATCAAATGAAAATTCTATGACCCCAACACTCAGAATCAGTTACTCAGTCTTTTTACTTCCTTTTAATGCAATGGCAAATTAATAACTAAAGTAGTTTAAGATGTCTTTACTCAGTGACATACTATAAGATATTTTATATCATATATGCATATACACAGATATACATAATTAGATATTAATTTAAGTAAATGAAAAAATATAAATTGTGCTTAAAAGCTGCAAAGTGGTCAGGTATTTCTGTTCCATTTAATTTTTTTTAATGCTATCACGACTCAATTTACTTCAAGATCCGGTGTTCCACGTACTCAGAACTTAAGCAGTACTGAATGAGATGACTTGCACTGTCTGCAGCACTCTAAGACATTTTAATTGTGAAAATGTCTGGAGACCCAAGCTGGCATTGTTCACTCTTGGTACAGGCAAGTGGAGACGGGGGCTGCTTCTAGCCTTCAGCTCAATCACAGTAGAAATTTCAAAAATTTGGTCTTCCACCTTTTCTAGTCTTTTCAGTTATTGAGCTCCCTGGAGTCTGGTGCGCATACAGATGGCGCTGATAAGAAATTTACTCACAGCTTCCCTTTTCTTTAGTAACATTTTCCAGGTAAATGCCCATTAAGCTTTGCCTAGGGGAATCCTCTAAGAGCTTAAAGAAAAGAATGGGCCCTTTAATAAATTAAGTGCATGGGATAGGACCGCCAGGGAAACTTGAACAAAAAAAAACTTAAAGCATGGAATCAGCATTCTTTGTTTTTCACTGAAAATTCATGGACATCTTTATCAGTATATTTCAAACTGTTAGTCAAACCCATTAGGTGGTCAGACAATCAGATTAATGCAACTAAATAAACATTATTTTAAATAAATTAGAAGAGAATAGAAAATTCTAGACAGCATTATATAATACACAGTGTTGTTTCCAAAGATGTTCGTCTTTGTACGTGGTATGTATGTATACTAGATTATGATGTAAAACAACGCTTTATTGTAGGTAGTGGTAATGAAAGTTTGAAAGCCCTTACTCTGTAGGTTATGTTAAAGCAACTTTATGCCCAGGTTGCTACAGAAAAATATTTATGATATTATTTTTCTCTTTCCCACAACTGTGCAAAATCCTTACATGGCTAGAACCACAGGAATTTATATCTACATTTTTTTTAGAATTTTCCCCAAATTCTGCTGTTTATGCCATTTACATTTTGCTAAAGCATTCTTTGTTTCCTTAACTTTCTTCTCCAAATCTGACAGCTAACTTTTCATTTTGGTCTGTATATTGTCAGCCAGTCTTTTATCTCCAGCTTCATAAAGTGCACATTTTGTTTCACTTCATCGGAATCTCTAAGGAGATGCTACAGAAAATTTCTATCTCTCAAGTGCTGTTTTTCTCCCCTTCTATTATGTTACATCAGCTTTTTCTATATTGATTTTTTTCTTATTTTCTTTTTTCCCCTGGTAACCCTTCCTTGAACATAATGAAGCCTATCCTCTTACTGTATTAGCTACCAAATGCTGCAAATGAATTTCTCTTGATTCTTTTAAATATTTACCTGGATAGTATTACAGGTTTCATATCAGTTCAAAAACTGGAGAGCTAACGGATGTAGTTGAGTGTTAGCACCTTACAGATCTGCATCCTGGGGGAGAAGGAATAGAATTGTAGAAAGGTCATTTCTCAGAAAAAGGTGTGTCGATGTGAGGTCTTTGTGAGGCTGTTTTTCACCCATAAGTTATTAAGCAAAAATTCATAAGAGCTTTGGAAAGTAGATGGTATAAGCTTCCTATCATTTTTTTCTCATGAAAGCTTTTATTTTTTTTTTCTTGTTTTCAAATCTTAATGTCTGTTTTTGCTATTTCTTGGAGAGGGAGTTACATAATGTTAAAACTTTACTATATTTCTGGAAATAATTATTTTCTTACTGTCAATGTGTGTGTATTTATGCTTGAGAAAAACTTATTGTAATGCTCAAAGTATCCTGTTTACAAGAAATTTGGTTATCTATGGTTTAATTAAAATAATTTTCCATTTCTACTTCTTAGAATTTTAAGCCCATTAGGGCTTTGAGAGATAGCAGCAGCTAAATTGAATGCAATTTGTACCAGGCATTTTAGGTACATGTGACAAAAATTGCCAGCTATCCACAGCATTCTTTGTCCATTCTTTGGACACACAGATTATTTCCCAGAATTTCCTACAGGTGAGTACAGCCGTGTGACTGGAGTTTCTTTATAGAAATATAAGTAGAAATAATTCACCATCGTTGGCCTTGCCCACAAAATCCCTCCAGGTGTGTTTACTTTCTTTCTTTCTCTCTCTCTGTCTCTCGCTCTAGCGCGTGCTCTGTCTCTCTTACAATCTCAGCTGTGGTCAGCCTAGCTCCCTGATGACCACACGATAAAGAGCCACCCAGCTGACCTGAATTCCTGTCCAATAATTTTATATGAATAGCACGTAACACTTCAGCCAGTTAAGCCACTGTTAAGCCAAATGTGGGTCTTGTTATTTGAGCAGCACAGTCTTCCCTAATATATATATATCCATCTCGTCTAGGTTTTATGACAATATTGAGAAATAGGTATTCTTATCCTCATTTTACCAATGAGAAATCTGAATTATCCAAGGCCAAAGTGCAAGAAAGTAGAAATGTCAAACTGGATTTCTAACTCACTTTGCCAACACCAAAGCCTGTGTCCCAAAATGCCCCATTTAAAAGGTGAGACAGCTGTTTGGAACCAGTTTGTTGTTAAGGAGCTCCAACTTAGGAGAGTATAAACATGAAGTGGCTTCATTTTTTCCGGTAAACACCAGTATTCACAAGTATCTGTTGAAACTTCACTTTGCAAAGGTATAATAGTAGGAAGTCATAACAATTCTCATCCCAGCTCTACATCTTTTCAGCTACTGACAATTGTGAAAACAGAGACTTTTCATTTTTAAGTATTCATTCTATTCATTTAAAAAATTCAGTATTAACTCAATTTTTTTTTTTTTTTTTTTTTTTTGCTTTGTCTCCTCCACCACCATTTGGTTGTGTGGCTGGTTTTAAGTGGAGAGAGACATTAGCTTTGCCTGGCACTGTTTGACCATATCTCAGGAGAGACTGCCTGGCATAAACGCTACCTCTGTCGTTTACTAGCAATGTGGCCATGGGCAACTTATGTCAGTTCTTTGTGACATGGTTATTTCACCTGTAAAATGATGGTGATGATTCTCCCTGTTTCAATAGTTATTTTGGGGAAGGAGGTAATGATTAAATGAAATACTAATGGCAGAATTTAGTATATAATAAAATCTCAATAAATGTTTGGGTTTTAAAAATTCATTATTTTTGCCCTGGCTGGTGGCACCATGCCATATTCCTCTGTTCACAATCATAGTGCTCCCCTGCTCTATTCATCCAAGACAAGGCTGTAGCCTCCAATCCTGTTGCTCACCAATGTCAAACCTATGGCCTCATGAAGTATTCAACTTCTATGTCACTTAGGAACTGCTGATTTATAGTGGAGGGAGGTGGTCCTATTCCACTCTCACTATCCCTAGCATATTTTCCAAGATGTTTTCTCCACTTCTCAGCAATGTCAGATGGGATATGATCACTTCTCCCTCACTGATAGAGGAAGAGGAAATGTGCAACCAATCCTCCAAACTTCGTTATTTTCTTCAGTCCTTGATCCTGGACTTTGCAGCCAGAAACAACCTCATCTCCTTTATAGGGAAGGAAGGAAAGAGAATGGACGTTCTGTGCCTGCTCTTCTCCAAAATGCAAACTTGTGTCTCCAAGCATGCCTCTTGATTATATTAAGAAGAGTGACACAACTGTGGGGAATGTATAAATTCCAATAACTATTCTCTTTGCAGCTGATGTGTGAGAAACTGAACATCTTTCATTCTTAGCTGTGGAGGCTCAATAGTCAATTTCAGGGAAATGGGACCCAACTCAGCACTAATATCATCTAGTTACATTTTTAATTAAATGATTAGATCAAGTCAAAATAATGAAATTAGCTTGTGGTATAGCTAGGCTTAAAACCCAATCTTGGCCGGGCGCAGTGGTTCACGCCTGTAATCCCAGCACTTTGGGAGGCTGAGGTGGGCGGATCATGAGGTCAGGAAAACGAGACCATCCTGGCTAACAAGGTGAAAGCCCGTTGCTACTAAAAATTACAAAAAATTAGCCGGGCGTGGTGGCGGGGCACCTGTAGTCCCAGCTACTTGGGAGGCTGAGGCAGGAGAATGGCATGAACCCAGCAGGCGGAGGTTGCAGTGAGCTGAGATCGCACCACTGCACTCCAGCCTAGGCGACAGAGTAAGACTCCGTCTCAAAAAAAAAAAAAATAAATCTTTGGGCTCTTGGTACAATATTTCTAAAACATTTTGAGTGCCTCTATCAAGTTCTGAATATAAACAAATATCAAAGCATATATGAATTATTGAATATGCACATATATTTTCTATTTTATGCATATATATATTTATATACGTATAAAATATGTTCATATTCAAAAATAGGAAATATTTACATATGTGTATATTCTTTCAAAGAAAGGAAAAAAAACCTCTACCTGTAGACCACTTTATGAGGAGAAGAAATAATTCCTCCCTGTAGGTGATAGCCGTAAAGAATCAAGTCTTTTTAGAATCTGCTGAAAGGAGAAGGAGAGAAGGAAAGAGAAGGTGAATGTTGCTGTGGCTAATAAGATGCTTTTCATTAGCTCTGGAGCTCACTTTTAATCTGACAAGTTTTATGATCAGGCCATCTTTTTATAATAGGGTTTAATACCGATTTCAGCATCACAATATTCATATACTTAACCTTTATTTATAGGACAATTTCAGAGTATAGTCTTTTCTAGCCTCAGTGGCATCTGGTAAATGTCAATTTTGGTTTAAAGCTGTCATCATGCAGGAGCCCTGGAGGAGCCAAATTTCTCTTCTCCAGACATCATAATGCTGCAGCTTTCACTGCTGCTCACAAACGTAGCTCTTGCATATCTGAAATTTAGACTCACAAAGGGCAATCTAAACTTAGCCTTTTACAAACGTGTTTTAAATTCATATACCTTTATAACATAGCTAAGTGATGTAAGTGTTGTAAAGGTATATGAATTGGTGATTTGGTGGAAGGATTGGGGTTCATTCCTCTTATATTGAGTAATTAAAACCAAAGATGGTATTTTATTTTTTTAAAATTTGTATGAATATGTCACATATAAGAAAAGGTCACAAAATACAGTCCCTCAAGCAGAATCATTACTGTTTATCCACAAGATTTTCTTTTAACTCTAATCTCAAAACCATAGTCTCTGAAAGCCATTAGGCTAACCTATTTTGAAGCAAATAAGCTTGATTATGTAACCATGCAGTTTATTGTCTTTGCTCTCTGATTATGAGTGGTTGAAACATTGTTTCACAAAACAGTTGCTGATCTAGAATTTGGAACTCATTCAAGCTTCCAATCATTCTCTTTTGCCTGCTCTTTTTTTCTCAAACTACCTTGCAGAGCTAAACATACTTGGTAGGTTTTGATTTTGTTATAAGACTATTTGGTTTTTGTGAATTTTTTTATTTTCCATTAATTTTAATAAAACTAATGTGTGTTTAGCTTAGTTGTGAAGAAATCATATGAGACTTGAAAAAATGAAAACTTATGTAGTGGAGAATTTTAGGGAAATTGCTTTTAAGCAAACCAGAAAAAAGTACATGTGAATTGGCAGTGAAGAAAAGTTGTTTTCTTTGGTTATGGCACTCTGGTATTTAGAAATCACCTTGAGTAGGAAAAAACCAACAGGAAAATGATAAGACACCTTCAATATAACATCTACTGAAAATAATCAGTAAGCCAATGAGTATAGAAAAAAACAAATACAGCATTCTCAATTGAAGATAATTTACTTAACTATAAATGGTGTTATTACTATTTATGGGACATGTAAAATAACTTCTTGAAGTGATATCTTAATATATTTCATATACACATGAAGTCTCATGCATTTTTAAATAAAAGAATATATAAAAATGACTAAACATAATTACCATAAACCAAACACTGTCTATCCAGTTAGTTACTGCAAAGAAAAGATATTAGACACATCTCATAGTTTGTAATTGTTTCCACAATTTGTGTGCTTAAAGTCTTTAAATGACTTCACATTGCTCTTCGAATAAAAATCCCAAATTTTGAAACATACACAAAAGGCCCTGTACATCCTGTCTCTTTTCAGTAGTATTTTGTGTTATGATTCTCCTCAGTCTTCTCACTCCTCCCATCATGACCAGTTTTTCAGTTCTCCCAACACACTGGATTCTACTTCAGGGCCTTTATGTATATTTCACAGATATCCATTCCTCTCACAATGATGCCATTCCCTTCCTCACTTCTTCATCCATCACCCCCACATTTGCTTCTGTATATCCACTTTCAGCCAACGGTGACAGTTTCAGTGAGAACTTCTGTGAATTTCACCTCAAATTTATTTGGTTTTCTAGAAATATTCTGTCTTTGCTTTATATGTTTCATTTTATAGCATATAATTATGTTTATGCATAATATTATGTGCTTAATGTGCATATTAGCTAAACTTTTTGAGAAACAAGAACCCCATTTTGCAATTTAGTTTTCATTTGGTGCTTAACCTAGTTTCTAGTACAGAAAAAGAATCTTTGCTGGCATTAATTAAGTATAATTGAACAACACAAATTATTTAAATGATGATTTAGAGACAACTTGAAACTCTGAAATTCCTGGAGGTTGACACAACATAGAGAGTAGAATGGTCTCTAGACATGGTAACACCAGTTGTTCAACCAGCAAGCATTATCAGCCTGGAAGGGGAAGGCTCTTAAGGTATGTACAGAGTTCAGGCCTTCTGAAATTTCATCTGTCTGCTAACATTGCTGGCCAAGACAACTCTATCCAAATATTGTCTTTAAGGAAGTTCAGGCTGACATATGTAAGAACAGCCCCACAGAAGGAAATGGAGTTAGTCTCTTCTACTACAAGTTAGAGCATAATAGACGTTCAGAGTCACAAGATTAAGAATATTAGTTTTAGTAAGTTCTGTGGCTTTTTCTAAGATTAAAAAAAAAAGTAAGAAAAAAACACAAAAAAGGTCAGATCCTTTCCCTGCTCAAAGAGGTTCAGCCAATGTCTATGCCTCCTCTCCTCTTTGTGCCTACTTCCACTGCTTCACTCATCTCTCTATGTCATAATTTATCTGTGTACGTGCTTTTTTTTTTTTTTTCTGAGATGGATTCTTGCTCTTGTCGCCCAGGCTGGAGTGCGGTGGCACGATCTTGGCTCACTGCAACCTCTGCCTCCTGGGTTCAAGAAATTCTCCTGCCTCAGCCTCCAGAGTAGCTGGGACTACAGGCGCCCACCACCACACCTGGCTAATTTTTGTACTTCAGTAGAGATGGGGTTTTGCCATGTTGGCCAGGCTGGTCTCGAACTCCTGACCTTAGGTGATTTGCCTGCCTTGGCCTCCCAAAGTGCTGGGATTACAGGTATGAACCATCATGCCTGGCCCTACTAACTTTAAGCTCTTTTGAGGAGACAATTACATAATTTGTCAATGACTCATTAAAATAGTTAAGAGCTTTAAAGATGTTTTAAAATTTGAATGCTCAAGAAAAAATACACAGTTGTCCATTGAACAACACAGGGTTAAGGAGCACTGATCCCCTGCACAGTCGAAAATCCACATATAGATTTTGACTCCCCCAGATCTTAACCACTAATAGTCTACTGTTGACTGAAAGCCTTACTGATAACAGAAACAGTTGATTGACACATATTTTGTATGTTACATATATTGTGTACTGTACTCATACAATAAAGCTACAGAAAAGAAAATGATTAAAAATCATAAGGGGAGAAAATATATTTACTATTCACTAGATGGAAATGGATTATCTTAAATGTATTTATCCTCATCATTTTCATGTTGAGTAGGCTGAGTAGGAAGAGGAAGAGGAAGGATTTGGTTTTGCTGTCTCAGGGTGGCAGAGATGGAAGAAAATTCACATATTAAGTGGACCCACACCATTCAAACCTGTGTTGTTCAAGGGTAAACTGTATTTTACTGTTCAACTCAGTGTATTTCTCCTCCCCCTTATATAACTAAAACAATATTATGAAAAAATAATACTATCCTTACTTTGTGTAGCATCCTTACTCTCATATTTTCACTGTTTTACTATATTTTCATTTTTGAAATATGTTCTTCATATGAACAACTTGGTGTGTTTCATTACCCAGTAATGGTTTGTGAACAGCATTTTGGAAAAGAAGGCAATAGATTGCGAGCCAAATGCAGGGGCTATGTCTACCTACGTTTAACAACTCAGCGCTGACTGGCACGCACTAAGTTTGATGAGTAAATTAATGACTGTATCTTTCACAATTAGAAACACTATATAGGATTTTATGCCCACGTTGCAGAATTTAGTTTAGCTAAAACCTGGGTTTTTGTCGTAGGACCAGGAAAATTTAGGCACGTGGACGCATTGGAGGGTGAGTAGAGCAAGATGTTATTGGGCGAAAAGAAAACAAAAAACAAAAAAAAAAACCTCAGCAAAGCAAGATGGAGTCCTGCTAAGAAGCCCCCCACCTCACAGATTGATTCCCAGGTCACCACAGGAGCCGAAGAGAGCAGGACCCTCCCCTGCATAAGGCGCAAGTTCCCCATGGCTCCACCCACTTTCCCCAGCGAGCATGTTGGGCTCCAGTCCTTCGTGGGCATGCCCAGACAAGCCCTGGGCAGGTTCCCTCATCTGCACAAAAATATGTGACGTAAACACTTGTTGGGTGCGTGCAAGATTCTCCAGGGATCCCCTTTCACCTGTTTCAGCATTTGTCTGTTGAATAAATAGATAGGCAAGACCTTTCAGACTTTGAAGGAGGCCTGGGATACTTCTGTATTTGCCATTTGCTAATATAATATAAATAAATAGATGTGTAACAAAGTTATAATATTTTAGCTTATTGAAATGTTTATATTAACCATTAAATTATAAATGAAATTATACAATTGACATAATAGAGAATCTGCAAGATCATTGATTCAAGTACAAACAATATAGTCCATTATTGAGAAACAATATGAGTTTAACGAATACCTTCTCTTATCTTGGCAAGGAATGCCTGTATCAAAACATCACATGTACCCCACAGATATATACAACAATTATGTACCTATAATAATCTAAAGTTAAAAGTTTAAACAAAGGCCAGGCACAGTGACTCATACCTGTAATTCCAGCACTTTGGGAGGTTGAGGTGGGCAGATCACCTGAGGTCAGGAGTAGGAGACCAGCCTGGTCACAGTGGTGAAACCCCATCTCTACTAAAAATATGCAAAAATTAGCTGGACATGGTGGCACGCACCTGTAATCCCAGTTACTCGGAAGACCGAGGCAGGAGAATTGCTTGAACCTGGGAGGCAGAGGTTATAGTGGGCCGAGACTGTGCTATTGCACTCCAGCCTGGGCGACAGAGCGAGACTCCATGTAAAAAAAAAAAAAAAGAAAAAAAAAGAAAAAGAAAAAAGAAAAAAAATCTTGACAATGTTTCTCTGCTCCTGTGTAACTTTTTGATGAAAATTTCTAAGTTCAAGTATGAGATCTTTCAAGCACATTAGACACCTTTCTTAAGGTTTTTTTCTTCCTGGGCATAATTTGATGCTTTTACTTCTACGTTTAGAAAGAAAATCTTCTGATTAAGGAAGAGTTCTCAAAAATGCATCTGTTTAAATGTAAACACCTAAACAAATTGAAAGTATTATTTTAATAAATAGTGAAAAGTAACACAAGCAAATTGAGCTAATTAAAGAAAGTGGAAAGGAAGATAATCTTTTGTTCAGAAAGACAGTTCTAGCTAGGACACAATGGCCCATGAGGTATTATGAGAAAGCCAGAGAATATAAAGGACATGAGGGAGTCACTTACCTTTGGAAAAATAAAATAATCTGTAGACCTAAATATTTCTCCTTTTTTGCTATAGAAATATACTTATTTATTTTATATTTTAAAATTGTACAACTATTATGTATCCATAAAAATTAAAAATAAAAAAGGCCTGAATATTTCTGCAACCTCACCCTTTCCTTTAATTTTCCTTCTCAATGCCTTCAATTCATTAAATTGCTTTCTAACCAATCTCCCTGTCTACAGTCTAGCCCTTTTTCTACACCACTGCCAGAGTGAGCTCTTACAAATTCAAATCTGATTATGCCATTCTCCAGCTCAAAAAGCTTTAATGACTCCCCAGAGCTCTGAGTGAAAAAAAATCAAAGCCATAGAATGGCACATAAGCTTTGCCACCTGTTTACCTCCCTACGCCTTCTCCCTCCACCTCATCACCAGCATTACGAGCATCAGCAACAAAACAAGGCTCTCTGTTCCCTGAATGTACTTTTTCTTTTGGATCTCTTTGCACATGATTTCTCCTCCCCCTGGCAAACTCTCCCTGCCTTTGAATACATTTTCAGTTCTTGTTCACCCTTTAAAAGAATTTTCTTGCATCTCTATGACGACTTCTCTGCCCTCTGCCCCAGGCCCCTGAAGCCACGAGGACTGTCTCAAGCAGACCCAGGCTGATAGAATGGCAGCAAAAACTGCACAGATATCACAGGAAGGCAGCCCTTTATTTGACTTCCAATTTTGTTATGGTTATAACTGTTGAAACCTGATAACGCTACTTGGCTTCTCTCAATTTCAAATTCCTTGGCAAAATGGAGATATGCTGATGCAAAAATTTGAAGTTTGTGGGGATGACTCACAATACAGACTAAAGTAGGGTCATTGTCATTTACAGAAATTATATTTCCAATTGGGAGGGTATATTTCACCTTCAAGTCTTATTTTCCTTTGGAGAGGTAGTTTGTGTCATCTTTCATATCCATAGTACCTCATACAACCCCAGGGAGTAGGGTCTATCATTATTTCCACTTATAGAAGAGGAAAGTGAGTCACAGAGATTATTAAATCGTTGCTCAAAATGACAAACCTTGCATGCGTGGGTGCTGGGCTTTAGCCCTAAGCAGTCTGGCTGAGAGTTCTTATTCCTAATCAGTAGTCTATGCTGCTTATGCTGTTAGTCTATTATAAGACTCTGACAGTCCTAGACTGTAATTCCACTTTGTAAGATTCAGCTTCTTGATTGGTCAAACAGGAGAAATAAAAATTTGTGAGGTAGTGGAGAACATCAAAGCAGACAATGAATGGTGAGCACATTAGTGCTTAGCACGTGGTAGTGAGTAGATGCTAAACTTAGGTTGGTTCCCTGATATTTAAATGCCTCTTTCTAATTGACAATAGATAATGTGAAATACATGTACACATTGTTTCAAACTAATTCAGATTCCTCAAAACACATGTGGATAGCATAAAGTGAGGGACCTTTTACATTTCCAGATTTACTTATAATTGTGATCCCTTGCCCCACCTGCCAGACACTGTAACCACTTCTAACAATGGTGACTCATGATTTTCCAGAATATTCATGTAACATCATGCCAGTATCTTCATTCTGTATATTATCTCTGTTTTGAATTCTCTTTGATCTCTTCAATGACTTGCAAATTACTCATCCTCTAAAGTATGGAATTCTTCCAACCTTCCTGGGCAGAATCAAATGTTCTTTGTTCTACTCCCAATAATTTTTACTCTCTCAGAGCACACATTACCTTTGCTTACAGTGCCTTATTTGTATTTTTGTTTTTCTTACTGGGTAAATGATCTTTGAGCATTGGCTATGCTTTATAATTTTATGAATCCCATATATGATCTAACACAGTACCTGGCACATGACAATTATTTAGTGAGTGACAGTTTGGGGTTTGAACCTGGTTTGTTCACAGCCACTATGAGTATAGACTAAGGGGAATAATTTCATAAATAGACTTATCTTTTCTATAGTTTAATTTTGTTGTATAACTAAAATGCCTAGATTTATTATGATTATTTCCTTTTAAAAAATGTGTAACAAGTTTGGGCAGGGTGACTCTTACCTGTGATCCCAACACTTTGGGAGGCTGGAAAGAGAATGTTGCTTGATGCCAAGAGTTCAAGACCAGCTTGGGCAACATAGCAAGACTTCCTTCTCTAACAAGAACAACAACAAAAATAACGACGTGTGGATACATGGCTGTAGTAGTCCCAGCTACTTGGGATCACTTGAGCCCAAGAGTTTGAGGTTACAGCAAGCTGAGATAATGTCACTTGACTCCATTTTGAAGGACTTGTCTCTTTTAAAAAAAAAATGTGTAACAGTTCTTCTCAGAAATGCAAATGATTGCATATAAATAACAGTAATTAAAATGGTACTATTTTATAAATTTACTCTTTATATTATTTCCAGAGCACTCTAATATTAAGACATATTTGTAGATTCTGGATAATTCCAGAGTGGACTTAGTTGAGTAAGAATGAATGACAAATGCTGGCTTTGACAACTATTGGTTCTCAGAATAAGAACTCATCTCCGAACATGTGTTTTACTTATAATCTTATATTGTTTCTAGGACATCATTTGTTTCTTGAAATTATCAAATATTTCTTTAAAACCAAGCATAAACCTCAAAGGGACTCTCTTTCATCTCACCCGGCATTCAGAAAATTTTATATTTGGTAAAAACATGGTACTAAAATGGGAGAGTTCCCTGACCTTTTGCAGGATGTGCAACAGGGGTAAGCTCATCTGTTGGGCCGCCACATGCTCCCCTTACAGGTGGGGCAACACACAGACGGGCAGGTGCAGGAGCCAGAGGAACCAGGGAGAGTGCTTTGGGGCTCCACTCCCATGCTGGCATTTAGGGGTGGGTGCTTGCAACTCCCAAAGCCCTAGAGGGTGTGTCACAGTGCTCTTTTAGCTCTGATGTTCACAGACAGCTTAAGTGTTAACCAGCTCAGTGCCCTCTTGGGACCTGCGTTCTCGTCTAGCATCCAGGAAGAAGCAGGTAACATGGATAAACTGAAGGATTGTAAATTAGGGGGATTTTACTGCTGGATGGAGGTGGCTCTCAGCAGGGTGGATGGGAAGCTGGAAAGGGGATGGAGTTGGAAGGTGATCTTTCCTTGGAGTTTGGCTGTCCTGTGGCTGATCCCCTCTCCTATGATCCCCAGACGAACTCTACTTAATATTCAGATGTTCTTTCTCTTCTCACCTCTGCTATGCCACTCCTCTGTTCCTCTGCCCTTCCATTCTTCTGTTCATCTGCTCATAGATCCTGCAGTTTGGGGTTTATATGAGTACAGGATGGGGGGATGTGGTGGGCCAAAAGGTAAATTTGGGTGCAAAAACAGGATTGCTTGCTCCCATTTAAGGCTGTGGTTTTCCAGGTTTGAGGGTGAGGCCTTTGCTGGGGAGCCACCCTCTTCTACCCAGTATTTCCCTGCCTCTGTTAATATTGTTTGTCAAAATATAGTGATTTCTCAATAAACTATTATATCACACACCAATAAATGATTTAGGAAGAAAAGTTGCTTGAAAGGATAGACATTATCTGACTTGATTTTTATAAAATAATAAAAGGAAATTCACATTAAAAGTGACATTTAAGACTCATGTCTAAAAGTTTTTTAAAAGCATTTTTATTTGAGAATGAGAAGTCGTGACATTAAGAGAATGTATTACAATATTGTTTACCATGGTACAGCTATTCTGCTGTCTGTTTAAAGCTTCAGCTTTTTGGAAGGAGGTCCAGTTGCTGCAGTGTAATAATGGTTTGCCTTTATTTATACACCTACCCATTGTTTTTGAAGTCAGGTAATAGCAGCAAATCAAATGGCATATTCTCATTCCGTGTCACACATCTTACCCCTTAAGCATTAGGATAAACAGATGTGGCTTTGCCAAAGCTGTTGTCAGCAATACACTACTTCCAGTGACAATAAATTTTTCCACTAATGATATTAGGTAGTAGAATTGGTGTTTTGCACTGTCTTTTCCCACTACTCTATTTTAAGGCAATGCCTTTGTAAACACTTATATAATGCAAGGTATTACATGGTGCGAAATAGGCTTGATCCATTAGTATGTTGTGAAGTTGGGGCCTAGGAAAATAAAAGAATATAATGTGATCAGTACAGCAAGGGAAAGAAACATTCTGTCCAACATAAACAACCTGACAAAAGGCAGGATGGCTTAGTTTTTTTTATAAAAGCCTTTACATGCTCCCACATTTATTGAAACATGACCCTCTTGAACTCAGTCTGAGCAATATTAAAATGCTGACAGAGAAACAATAAGGAAGAGTCTGCCAAAACATTTTGCCATCAATGGTGATGTTTTTCATTTATTTTACCCTAGATAAAAAAGAAAAAGGGAATTAGGGAACTCACTGCTTGTAATTTTAATAGCAAATAAACACCTGCCTAATAATATCTCTGAGAAACTTGTTGGAAGTTTATTTTTTATAAGCTCTCATGCCATGAGGGAGAAAAAGTTGTTTTTTTTCTTTGAGAAACAGAATTTAAACCACTTAATATCTATTCTATGTAATAAAACAAGGGGAAAATAAGGTTTCTTGAGATTTGTTCTCATATAAAAATAGGAAAAACATGTACAGGAATTTTGACTTACTACAAGCCACGTCCATAGGCTTTTTAGAGGAAGCATTTAGGATTGTTTTTACAATGTTTCCTCCTCTTCCTCTTTCTTATTTTCCTTTCTCTTCTTCTTTCAAAAGAAGTTTATATTTTCAAAAGATTCAAGAAAGTATATTTGAGGACTTTAAAAAAGTCCAAATTAAATGTAAAATATCCGGTGTGTACTTTTATAAATGTTTAATGCAAATATAAATGTAAAGATTTTAAAAGGCATTGACAATGCTCTGATATGGAACTGTCTTTCATTTCTGTTCCTTAGGCTAACAGGCCTTCCCTGCTTTTGACTTTCAGCTAGATTCTTCAAAGGCTTGGGGACATGATCCTGTACTCACAGGACACCATACTTATTCCTATCAGAGCACCCAACAAATTGGAACTCTTGTTTTTCTATTGGTGTTTTCCTCTCAGTGACAACAAACTTGTCTGGCTTATTGATATATTTCTAACATACAGTATAGTGTCTGCTATGGACTAAGTGCATACATGATGTTGAGTTGAATTGAATCTCATTGAGTAAAAATGTCATTTGGGCTGAAAATGTCTTTGTTTCTATGTGATTTTCAGCATATATATATCTGGGATATGTGTATATAATTGTGCAAAACTAATACAAATGAAATTACAGATAATTCTTTTTTTTTCTTTCTATGCAAGCACATCAGATTTTATTCCAAGTTTGCAGGTCATAAAGAGATGATCAAAGCATGTTTTCTGCCCTTAAAGGAGCTATAATGTGAAGATATAGGCAGACAAATAGCTAAAATACATGACTTATAAAATAATTATCCAGACAAGCTGTAATGACATGACAATTAATGCAGGTGGCAGTGGGATTTGAAATAAAAGGATTTGTGTAACAGATACTGTGGAAGTGGAATATATTGTATTTGCCACTTAGATCATTAACAAAAAGAGATATCAGAAGGATTAGTTGGTCTTGGTAGAAATATGCCTTTGCTCTTAGAGCTGTTGATTTTAAAGTGCCAAGAAAGCATTTGAATAAAAATGAATGTCAAGCTGTTGGAATTGTGCTTAGGAATTGGAAGATTAAGGTTTAGATATTGTAGTAGGCTGTACCATGGCCACCCAAGGATGTCCACATCCTAATCCTGAAATCTGTGAATATGATTCTTTATTTGATGGAAAAAGGGACTTTGCAGAGGTGACTAAATTAAGGATCGTGAGATGGGCAGATTACCCTGCATTATCTGAGTGGGCATAATTTAATCACAAAAATTCATATGTGATGGGGTAGGAAGTAAAAAGTTATTGAGAAAATGCATTGGGAACAGAGGTCAAATGGGAGAGAAAATGCTACTTTGCTGACTTTGAAATTGGAGGAGGGGCCATGGCCCAAGTTGGCCTCTAGAAGCTGAAAAATGCAAGAAAATTGCATCACCCTCCAGTCTCTGGAGGGAACAGGCCACTGCTGACACCTTGATTTTTGCCCAGCGAAACCTATTTCTGACTTCTGACCTCCAGACCTATATGACAATAAATCTTTGTTTCTCGAAGCTACTATATTTCTGGTAATTTGTCACAGCAGCAATAGAAAACAAATGCAGGATTTGGTACCTGAAAGTTGGGTGCTGCTGTAATAAACACCTAAATATGTGAAAATGACTTTGGAACTGGGCCATAAACAGTGGCTGCAATAATTTCAAGGAGCATAACAGAAAAACCTAGATTTCCTTTGACAGACTGTTACTCAAAATGTCAATGTTGAAGACTCTGCCTGTGAGGGGTCAGAAAGAATGAGGATGCTAGAGAAAATCTGTAACATCCTACATGATACATCATAAACAGACTACTGGCAGAAATATGGAAGTTAGAAAGCACTGCTTATGGCCGGGCGTGGTGGCTCGTGCCAGTAATCCCAGCACTTTGGGAGGCTGAGACAGGCGGATCACTTGAGGTTGGGAGTTCGAGACCACCCTGATCAACATGTAGAGACCCCCGTCTCTACTAAAAATACAAAATTAAATCCCAGCACTTTGGGAGGCCGAGACAGGCGGATCACGAGGTCAGGAGATCGAGACCATCCTGGCTAACACGGTGAAACCCTGTCTCTACTAAAAATACAAAAAATTAGCCGGGCGTGATGGCAGGTGCCTGTAGTCCCAGCTACTCGGGAGGCTGAGGCAGGAGAATGGCATGAACCCAGGAGGCGGAGCTTGCAGTGAGCCGAGGTCACGCCACTGCACTCCAGCCTGGGCGACAGAGTGAGACTCCATCTCAAAAAAAAAAAAAAAAATACATAATTAGCCAGACATGGTGGTGCATGCCTGTAATCCCAGCTACTCGGGAGACCAAGGCAGGAGAATTGTTTGAACCCGGGAGGTGGAGTTTGTGGTGAATGCCATTGTACTCCAGCCTGGGCAACAAAAGCGAAACTCCATCTAAAACAAAACAAAACAAAACAAAACAAAACAAAACAAAACAAAACAAAACAAAACAAAAAAGCACTGCTGATTAGGGCTAAGAAGGAAATTAGAAATGAGCTATAGAAAATTAATACAGTTATACAGGTAGTTTTAATTATGCTCAGAGTTGATAGTCTTGGCATAAACTAAATTGCCATGGAAAGCAATGCAGATGGACAACTTCTGAGAGCTTAGGACCAAACTATTAAGAACATTTTCATTTGGGATGATGAGGAACATAGCAGAGGTGGAGAAGAAATAGAGAAGGAGTTGTCACGTTATGTGGGATCAAAGGATTAAGGAGTTTAGAGGGGAAAAGGATTTCAGCAGCATCAAATACTACAAAGAGTTTGAAGAATGAAAAATGATATTGAATTCCATAATCAGGAGACCATTATCTTTCTCAGGAGAGCAATCTCTCTCTGACAATGTGTGGTGAAAACATTGCAAAGTTCTAAAAATGAAAAAAAAAAGTGAGGCAATGAGGGCAGATTATTCAAATAAAATATTTGGTGATAGAAGGAAAATAGTATCATAGCTTAAGGAAGAGATATTTGTAAGGAATGCCAAAAAATAACATTTTCTTTAGGGTATGAGAACTCAACATGCCGTGAAAGATGGGGAAGTGGTCAATAAAAGGAACTGAGGCATCTATTATAAGAGAAAAATGTTGTGATCAAAGAAAATATTTGACAAGAAAATAAAATTTGATATTCAGATATGTTAGCAGATTAAACACAAAGAGGAGACACAGCAAGAAGACTTGGAGTTGGAGAGAAAGGCCAGCACTTTCATATAGTTCTGTCAGGAACTGATACTGTATAATGAAAGTAAGAACATTAGGAATAGGCATCAAGGCTTGAGGTGAGGATGGAGAAAGTTTGGGAAAGGCTCTTTTGGGAGGATCATGACAGACAGATAGTAGGAAGTCGAAAGGCAACACAAAGGGAACAACCAAGGTTAGATAGCAAGCAAGTACTTGCAATTAATGAAAGTAGAATTTCTGCAAACTTCTAGCAATACTACATAACTTTGGGGAGAGCAACGAAGACAGAAAATGCAGTTTTCTCAGAACTGTCAAATAGCAAAAAAGTTTGATATTCTAAGTTGTAGTGAATGCATTTTTAAAAGACTACTCAATTTAGCCCAAAATTGCGGTATGGAAGCATGCTGACTTCACCACTGTCCTCAAAAACAAACAAACAAACAAACAAAAACAGGCCCAGCACTGTGGCTCATGCCTGTAATCTCAGCACTTTGGGAGGCCAAGGTTGGTGGATCACCAGAAGTCAGAAGTTTGAGACCAGTCTGGGCAACATGGTGAAGCCCTGTATCTACCAAAATACAAAAAGTTGCTGGGTGTGGTGGTACGTGCCTATAATCTCAGCTACTTGGGAGGCTGAGGCAAAATCACTTGAACCCTGGAAGCGGAGGTTGCAGTGAGCTGAGATTGGGCCATTGCACTCCAGCCTGGGTGACAAGAGAGAAACTCTGTCTCAAAACAAACAAACAGAAAACTAAAAAACAAAAACAAACATACAGTGCTAAGATCATCACCAGAAATATCCTAGAATTCCAGGAGGCTGAAACAGGAAAATTGCTTGAACCCGGGAGGTGGAGGTCCAGTTAGCCAGGATCGTGCCACGGCACTCCACAGTCCAGCCTGGACGACAGTGTGAGACTTCATCTCCAAAAAGAAAAAGAAAAAGAAAATAAATATCCTAGAAGTCAAATATGAAGATGAGACATTTTCTGGGACTTCAGAGAAGTGAAAAAAACCCGGAGCCAATGGTAAATTAATTGGACTTCCGCATCCATAAACCCCCTCCTCTCATTCTGCCCAGCATCAAACACAGAGAAAGTTTTTTCCAACTCATTGTGTCTACACTGGAAAAAGTGAAATTGTGGTGGACAACAAGCTTCTTCATTATCCTGGGTTCCCTGGCAGGAGGTTTGTCCCTGCCTTAACTTACAGGAAGACTGTTAGTCCTGAAGGAACAAGTGTAGACAAAGGGGGAGGTGGGACTACCATCCTCACTACTGGGAACTCTGCTCTGTAACACTGCCAGAGGATCCGCCAAATCAAAGTTGTTATTCAGCAGCACCATACTGTAGGAGGCATAAACCACTGCATGAACCTAGGCATGAACCACTGGCCTGTCTTCCCACATTGCCAGGGTCTTACCTTGGGGACCTCCCTGATTCAGGAAGGGTGATACTCCAATTGTTTGTGAGAGCTGAGGTGAACCTGGGCTTCAGGAGCCATCAAGAGCCAAAAAGTAGGCAGCGACCTTGTGGTAAAGAACCTCTACATAAATATACTGAGCGAAAATCAAAACAAATCAGAGAAGACTGAAATAAATGACTAATCCCTCAATGCAAAGACATAGACATAGATCCATAAGAAACAACAGCAAACAGGGAACCATGATCTCTCTAAACAGACAAAGCAAGGAATCAGTAACTGACCCTAATGAGACAGTGATAGGTGAG
Source organism: Hylobates moloch (assembly GCF_009828535.3). Classification (NCBI taxonomy): domain Eukaryota; kingdom Metazoa; phylum Chordata; class Mammalia; order Primates; family Hylobatidae; genus Hylobates; species Hylobates moloch. The sequence goes on along the minus strand of NW_026652292.1, from coordinate 54,896,110 downwards.
CTCTCTGACCAAGAATTCTGAATAACAATTTTAAGAAAACTCAGTGATCTCCAAGATGACATAGAAAATCAACTTAGAAATTTATCAGATAAATTTAACAAAGAAATGTAAATAATAAAAGAAACAGAAAAGCGAGACTCCTTCTCAAACAAAAAAAAAAAAACGGAAATTGCTGAACTGAAAAATTCATTACAGACCATCAACAGCAGAATGTATCAACAAAAGGAAGGAATCAGTGTGCTTGAATATAGGATATTTGAAAATACATAGTCAAAGGAGAAAAAAGAAGAAAGAATGAAAAACAGGAAAACAACAAAGATCAGCTACTAGATATGGAAAATTAGCTCAAGAGACAAAATTTATTGATAATCAAGTGGGAATTGAGAAAGAGCAAGAAACATAAACCATATATAAAGAAATGATAAGAGAAAACTCTCCAAAACATGATACAGATATAGATATCCAGGTACAGGAGGGTCAGAGAATACCAGATTGAACCCAATTAAGACCTCCTGAAGGCATATAATAATCAAACTTTCAAAGGTCAAGGACAAAGAGCAAATCCTAAAAGCAGCAAGGAAAATGAAGCAAATAACATAAAAAGGAGCTCCAATTTGTCTAGCAACAGATTTCTCAATATAAACCATACAGGCCAGGAGGGAGAGGAACAATATTTTCAAAATGTTCAAAGAAAAAGAAAACTGCCACCACGAATATCGTATCCAGCAAAATTATCCTTCAAGGATGAAGGAAAGATAATTTTCCCCAGACAAACAATACCTGAGAGAATTCACTGCCATCAGACCTGTCTTGCAAGAAATGCTAAATCAATAAACATGATACATCACATTAACAGTAACAAGAACAAAAAACATGATTGTTTCAATAGCTGCTGAAAAAGCATTTGATAAATTCAACATCCCTTTATGATTTAAAAAAAAAAAAACCTTAATCAAACTGCGTATAGAAGGAACATACATAAAGATAATAAAAGCCACATATAACAAACCCACAGCTAACATTGTACTGAATGAGGAAAAACTGAAAGCCTTTCTTCTAGGATCTGGAGCAAGGCAAAGATGCCCATTTTTATCATTTTTATGCATCATAATGCTGAAAGTCTTGGCTGGAGCAATTAGGCAAGAGAAAGACAAGAAGGACATCCAAATCGAAAAGGAAGAAATCAGTTAGGCTTGTACGCAGATGACATAATCTTATGCTTAGAAAAACCTAAAGACTCTATCAACAAACTGTTATAACTGGATAAAGGATTCCAGCAAAGTTGCAGGATACAAAATCAACATACAAAAATCAGTAGCATCTATATATGCCAATAGTGAACAATCTGAAAGAGAAATCAAGAAAGCAATCACATTTACAACAGCTACAAAGAATATAAAGTACCTTGGAATCAATTTAACCAAAGAGGTAAAATATTTATCCAAGGAAAACTAAAAAACATTGATGAAAGAAATTAAAGAAGACACAAAAAAATGAAAAGACATTCCATGCTCATAAATTGGAAGGATTAATATTGTTAAAATGACAATACTATCCAAAGCAATTTACAGATTCAATGCAATTCCCATAAAAATATCAGTGACATTCTTCACAGAAATAGTAAAAAAAAAAATCCTAAAACTTATAGGGAACCAAAAAAGACTGAATAACCAAAGCAATCCTCAGCAACAATAACAAAGCTGAAGGCTTCACACTACTTGATTTCAAAATTCACAATGAAGCTACAGTAACCAAGTTAGCATAGCACTAGCATAAAAACAGACACATAAACCAATGGAACAGAATAGAGGAACCAGATGAAAATCTATGCATTTACAGTGAACTCATCTTTGACATAGCAAGTATATTTTTCTCACCAGAATAGAGCAGAACCTCCTCTTTATCGTGGGAGGTAAATAAATGATGGTGGGAAAACTGGACAACTATATGCAGAAAAATGACACTAGACCCCTATCTCTAACCATATATAAAAATAAAATGAAAATGGATCAAATACTTAAATGTAATACCTGAGACTACAAAACTACTAGAAAAAAATTGGGAAAATGCTCCAGGACATTCATATGGCTAAATAATTATTTTGTGTAAGACCTCAAAAGCACAGGCAACCAAAGCAAAAATATACAAATGGGATCACATCAATCTACAAAGTTTCTTCACAGTAAGGGAAAAAAATCAACACAGGGAAGAGAAAGCTTACCATCTGTGAGCACCTAGGTTGATTCCATTTGCTATTGTGAACAGTGCTGCAAAAGACCTTAAACAATTCAACAAGCAAAAACAAATAACCCCATTAAAAAGTGGGCAAAAGACCTGAACAGACACTTCTCAAAATAAGGCATACAAGCAGCCAACACACATAGGAAAATATTTTCAACATCACTAATCACTAGAGAAATGCCAATCAAAATCATAATAAGATCCCATCTCACAACAGTCAGAATGGCTACTATTAAAAAGTCAAGAAACAACAGATGCTGGCAAGGCTGTGGAGAAAAGGGAACACCTATACACTGTTAGTGGGAGTGCAAGTTATTTCAGCCACTGTGGAAAGCAGTTTGGAGATTTCTCAAACAACTTAAAACAGAACATTAGCGCCTGTAATCCTAGCGCTTTGGGAGGCCGAGGGGGGCAGATCACAAGGTCAGGAGATCAAGACCATCCTGGCCAACATGGTGAAACCCAGTCTCTACTAAAAATACAAAAATTAGCTGGGTGTGGTGGCATGGGCCTGTAATCCCAGCTACTCAGGAGGCTGAGGCAGGAGAATCGCTTGAACCTGGGAGGTGGAGATTGCAGTGAGCCGAGGTCATGCCACTGCACTCCAGCCAGCAACAGAGTGAGACTCTGTCTCAAATAAATAAATAAATAAAACAAAAACAAAAACAAACAAACAAAAAAACCAGAACATTAGACCCAGCAATCCCATTACTACTTATATATCCCAAAATTTGAATATACACTTGTCAAAAGAAGACATAGAAACTGCTAAGAAGTATACGAAAAATATTAAACATCATTAATTATCAGAGAAATGCAAATTGAAGCTACAATAAGATATCATCCCACCCCAGTTAAAATGGCTTTTATAAAAAAGACAGGCAATATCAGATGCTGACAAGCATGTGGAAAAAGGGGAAGCCTCACACACTATTGGTGGAATTGGAGATTAGTTCAGCCACCACTATAGAAAACAGTATGGAGATTCCTCAAAAAACAAACAAAAAAATAGAACTACGCATCGACAGATGAATGGATAAAGAAAACGTGGTACACACACACAATTGGGAGGCTGAGGCAGGCAGATCACCTGAAGTCGGGAGTTTGAGACCAGCCTGACCAACATGGAGAAAACCCCCCCGTCTCTACTAAAACAAATACAAAATTAGCCAGGCATGGTGGTGCATGCCTGTAGTCCCAGCTACTCGGGAGGCTGAGACAGCAGAATCGCTTGAACCAGGGAGGCGGAGGTTGCGGTGAGCAAAGATCGTGCCATTGCACTCCAGCCTGAGCAACAAGAGTGAAACTCCATCTCAAAAAAATACAAATAAATAAATAAATAAGATCCTGTCACTTGCAACAGTATGGGGGAAACTGGAGGTCATTATGTTCAGTGAAACAAGCTAAACACAGAAAAATAAATACTGCATGTTTTCACTTGTACATGGAAGCTAAAAAGTGAATCTCATGAAGATGGAGAGTAGGTTAATTAATAGGTACAAATGTATGATTTAATAGAAGAAATAAGACCTTCTTATTTGTTTGATAGCACAGTAGGGTGACTATAGTTTACAATAATCTACTGTATATTTTTAGATAGCTGGAGAATAATTTAAATTGTTCTAGCATGAAGAGAAGACAATTATGTAAGGTGATGGATATATATCAAGTACACTGATTTGATCATTCCCAATTATATGATTGTATTAAGCTATCACATGTGCCCAAAATAATGTGCATTTGTTATGCATCGATTAAAAAAAGAGTAATACACAAGAAAAATAAACTTAATTTTAAAATATATAGGAAATAAGGTATTATTCCATAACAAAGCTACTCCATATCTTCATGTGACTAATATCCATCAAATTGTAGAGCTCTTTAAAAATAAGATTTTTACTTTACTTTACTATGTTTTTTTTAGAGACAGGGTATCTTTCTCTCTTCCAGTCTGGAGTGTGGAGTGCAGTGGTGCAATAGTAGCTCACTGTAGTCTTGAACTCCTGGGCTCAAGTGGTCCTTCTGCCTCAGCCTCCCAAGCACTGGGACACAGGTGCAGGTTACCACACTTAGGTAATTAAATTTTTTTTATTGTTTAGGAGCTGGGGGGACTCCCTTTGTTGCTCAGGCTTGTCTCCAACTCCTGGCTTTAAGCAATCCTCCTGCCTCAGCCTCCAAAAATGTTGAGATTACAAGCATGAGCCACCACGCCTTGCCAAAAGTGTTTTTAAATAACTAAAATGTTTTGTATAGAAATGTACACTTCAGCCCTTACTGATATGTACATCAGTAAGAAATGTTTACATACAGCAGTAAATTCATCACATAGACTTACATGCAAAAGTTGAAAAGAATTAGAATATTCTATATGTACTGCTCACATGGAAAGATCTTTAAACATAATGTTATTAGAAAACAACAAATTGTAGAAACATAAGTAGGTTTTTCTCTCATTCTTTAACCAAGGTAAATAAATATGTATTCAGATGAAAAAAATGCATTTGGATCTTAAATATTAAAAGCTTCAGTGACAGAAGCTCTGTCATTCCCAAATGTGTGGCTTCTTTCCTTTCGCCTCAACTTCTTTGCATCTCTTCACCTCTTTTACTATTGCTAGGCAAAACCATAACTTGATTAAACCTAACTTTCTGCTGACATTATACTTGGACTCAAGTAGCTATGGTTGATACAAAAGTAATTGTAGGCTTTTCCATTGAAAGTAATGGCAAAACAGCAATTACTTTTGCACCAACCTAATAAATATTACCGGAGAAAATTTCACAAAGATGCAAATATTTTCCTTCAACATTGTCAGACAATTTGCTACATTTTCTGACAATTTTTTTGCTTATTCTCCAAGTTAACCATTTTATAATATTTTCTTTTCAAACTACAAAATACCTGTCTCATCTTCTTAAATTCAGGTATAATATTCTGTATCGATTTAAGAAAGAAGATATATACAATTAGGAGATAATTACTTTATCATCCCCTGTTGAACCCCATCATCATCCTAACTTCATCGTATTACAGCTAATACAGATAATAGATAATGCAAAGTTGTTTTTCACTGAAAGAAACAAAATCTCTGCATTAAACTGACTTAAACAGTAAGAAAGTGTATTTCTTCTCATAACTGGAGTCATGTGGTTGGAGAACACATTATTCAGTACTCAGTTGCAGATGAAATTGAAGAAACAACAATAGTGCTCAGGCTAGTGTAAAAATAAAGGGATTTAATACAAGAAATTGAATGCTTAGAAAATATTAAAAGGCCTGGTGACACAAACTGTAGGTTGAGGTTCCAACAATATCCCCCTGACCACATAACTAGTCTTCCAGGGATGCTGCTACCTCTGCTACCATCTGAAAGTGCAGACTCAGAATACTTGTCTATCCAATGGTGTTCCAGAACAATATCATCTCTATTGTTCCCCACTGTTTCCTAGGGCTGCTTTAACAAATTATCACAAACTGGGTGGCTTAAAACAATAGGAATTTATTCTTTCATAATTTAAGCTAGTGACAATCTGGAGTCAAGGTGTCAGCAGGGTTGGTTCCTTCTGCAGACTCTGAGGGGGCTCTGAGGAGCCCAGAAAAGGCTTATCCATGCCTCTTTCCTACTTTCTGGTGGTATCCAGCAAGCCTCTCTGTTCCTTGGCTTGCAGACATATCACTCCAGTCTCTGCCTCCATCTTCACATTGCCTTCTCCACTGTGTTTCTCTCTGTCCTTTTTTGTTTCTTTGTAAGGATGCTCTTACATATTATGAGAGTTTGTGTGGATGTGAATTTTCGGAGGACACTGTAAGACTATTTTATGTCTTATTTCTTTCCTCTGAACATCCATGTATTTAGAAACCCAGTATTAGGCTTTCAGTTAGTGCTGCCACAGAATCTAAAAGCTCACTGAAGTTATTTGTTTACATAATAATGTTGTGTTACAAACTACCCCAAAATTCAATGGATTAAAACAACCATTTATTATTGCTCAAGGATCTGTGGGTGGGCTGGGCAGAACTACTGGTCTGGACTGGTCTTGGCTGGACACTGATGTCTGGGTCTGTTGGGAGCTGTTTCATCTGGGATGGCCCTCTGGGATGATTACCTCTCACCATCAGTCTTATGTCCAGCAGGCTAGCCCAGATGTATTATCATGGTGATCACAAAGATTCAAAAGACAGGGCAAAAGCAAGTAATGCCTCTGAAGCATAGCTTTAGAATGGGCACTCATCCTTTCTACATCATTTTATTGACCAAAGAAAGCCACAAGACAAGTACAGATTCAAGGGATGGATAAACAAACTCCAAACTTGATGGGGTTGGGGGGAATTGATTGGAGACATTGGAGGGGTTACAGGGAAAGGTGAAGAATGGGGACCTTTTTGCAGTCAGCCTGTATTAGTCCATTTTCACACTGCTATAAAGATACTACCCAATAAACATACGTGTGCATGTGTCTTTATAGAAGAATGATTTATAATTCTTTGGGTATACACCGGTAATGGGATTGCTGGGTCAAATGGTATTTCTAGTTCTAGATCTTTCAGGAGTCACCACACTGTCTTTAGTGGTTTAACTAATTTACACTCCCATCCACAGCGTAAAAGCTTTCCTATTTCTCCATAGCCTCATCAGCATCTGTTGTTTCCTGACTTTTTAGTAATCACTATCATGACTGGCATGAGATGGTATCTCATTGTGGATTTGCATTTCTCCAATGACCAGTGACGATGAGCTTTTTTTTGTACGTTTCTTGGCCATGTAAATGTCTCCTTTTGAGTGGTAGCTATAAAAAAGAATGAGTTAACGTCCTTTTCAGAGACTTGGATGAAGCTGGAAGCCATCATTCTCAGCAAACTAACACAGGAGCAGAAAACCAAACACCACATGTTCTCACTCACAAGTGGGAGCTGAACGATGAGAACACATGGACACAGAGAGGAGAACATCACACATTGTGGCCTGCTAAGGGTGAGGGGCAAGAGGAGGGAGATCATTAGGACAAATACCTAATGCATGTGGGGCGTAAAACTTAGATGGGTTGATAGGTGTAGCAAACCACCATGGTACATTTATACCTATGTAACAAACCTGAAAATTCTGCACATGTATCCTAGAGCTTAAAGTAAAATTTTAAAAAGAAGAAGAAGAAGAAGAAGAAGAAGAAGAAGAAGAAGAAGAAGAAAAGAAGAAGAAGAAGAAGAAGAAGAAGAAGAAGAAGAAGAAGAAGAAATAATTACCCAAGACTGGGTAATTTATAAACGAAAGAGGTTTGATTGACTTACAGTTCCACATGGCTGGAGAGGCCTCAGGAAACTTATAATCATGGTGGAATGTGAAGGGGAAGCACAGATCTTCACATGATGGCAGGAGAGAGAAGAAGAATGAAAGAGGAACTTCCAAACACTTATAAAGCCATCAGATCTCACGAGAACCCACTCACTATCATGAGAACAGCAAAGGGGAAACTGCCCACATGATCCAATCACCTCATTCTCTCGACTTGTGGGATTACAGCTTCCTCCCTAGACCCATGGGGATTACAATTCAAGATGAGATTTGGGTGGGGACATAGAGCCAAACCATATCACAACATCCAGCTTTTTAGAGAAAAACAGCAGAAATTATTGAAAATCCAGATTCCATCTAATTTATAAATTTTTAATTTGTAAATAAATGTATTAACTTCATAAATTCAATCCCATATGGAATCCATGTTTAAAGAAAATATGAAACCCACACACAGAGATCGATCTGTCTGTCTGTCTGTCTATCTATCTATCTATCTATCTATCTATCTATCTATCTATCTATCTAGATCTCTCTATCTATCTACTATCTGTCTATCTATCTATCTATCTAACTTTCATCTATCTATCTATCTCCACCTACTTTAGAACCTGGAGAATTGGAGTTGAATAAGTCAAATTTTAATATCCACTATAGGCAAGATTCAGGGATGGTTGATACCTCTCAGTGATCAGAATATTTACTTTATTCTCTATCTGGTAGTAAAACTACTCCAACAGTTAAGGCATACTGCATATATGACAACATTCATTGAAAGAAGGGTGTGCCTCTAATCTTGAAGATTAAAGCTAAAATTAGACAAGTATTTTCCCAAAGGGGTCTTAACTTACTTTCTGTGAAACCACCTCTTGTCAGAGTTACCAACAAGCTCCATCACACAAAATCAAATGGTTAATTTTTTATTCACTTCTTTCTTCCTGAAATATTTTTCTCCAATGGCCTTTTCATAAAGATCAAATAAATTAATATGCATAAAAATTAGAATAGTGTCTGGCATATAATAAGTGCCATATGTTCATAATCATACTAATAATACTTATAATGATGATTACTGTTGTTATTATTATCATTGTTATCTAGCCACTTAGTTTTAAATATAGCTAGTCCTGTTGTTAATGCTTGTTTTGGGAACACAATTGTTTTCAGTGAAGGCTATCGATTAGGAAACAATTTGAGCGCAATGTAAATTTCATCCAAGAATAATGCTAAGCTAATGTAGAAAACTGTAATCGGTTGAACTGAGCCATGTAGGACAGACATACACATATCTCATGAGGACAACGAGCTACTCTCATCTACATCTGTTGTTACAATGTTCCTTCCAATTTCAGATAACTTTCCTTGTACCGCATCACAATAATATACAAGTTACAACCTTTCCTGAGGCCACCCTGGCCAGATGATTCTACTTCTAACTCTTTATAAAAATTGTTCTCTCTTTCCTCTTATCCTACTTTTTGTTTTTCTTCTCTATCTTCTGTTTTGTTTTCCTTATTTTTCTTTTGTTTCATTATTTTCTATATGTCTTCTGTTGTCCTTTTGCACACAGTAAGCAAATTCTTTAAGCAAATTCCACAAGCAAACTTTTGTACCCCTCCTAGGCTGATTGATTCCAGACATCAATATACACATCACTTTCATACTTATTAATATCCATCTCTCTGCTCAACATATTTACTTAAATTTCATCAAAGGATGTATCTTTATTTTCCCCATAAACTTAGGTGTCACATGTTTTCCCACTACTGCCAACAGCATCACTCGTAACCCAGTTGTTCAGCCCCAAATCCATTTTTTGTCTTAATTTTTCACTTTTCTTTATCTTTACATCAAATTTTTCCAAAACTCCCATTGGCCATACCTTTAAAATAAACCCATAACCCAACTATTTCATACCCTTTTAACTTCTAAGACCAGTTATAACCACCATCAACTCTTAGACAACTGAAAGTAGTCTCTTAATTTGTTGTACTGCTCCTTTATTGCCATCTCAGTCCCATACCCCACCTCATTAATCTATTTTGCACACAGCAATGAGAATAATCTTTTACAGTTAGATCATTTTATTCCCCTGCTTAAAATCTTCCAAAGGACTTGGAATCCACATCAAATAAAATTCAATCAACTTAAAGAGTTTTATGTTCCCACCTATTCTGACTACCTTTCTAATACTATATCCTACTCTTCTTTCCCTCCTTAACTAAGACTCAGGAACACAGACCTTCTGGCTCTTTGTAGAAATGTGAATAATTTTCTATGGCAGAAGGGAAGAATGGGACAAAGCAAGGTTTGTCATTGTTAAGAAAGCAGCACCTACTAATCCCAGCACTTTGGGACGCCAAAGCAGGAGGATCACCAGAGGTCAGGAGTTCAGGAGTTCGAGAACAGACTGGCAAATATGTTAAAACTCCGTCTCTACTAAATATACAAAACTTAGCTGGGCGTGGTGGCGGGCACCTGTAGCCCCAGCTAGTTGGGATGCTGAGGCAGAAGAATTGCTTGAATCCGGGAGGTGGATGTTGCGCTGAGCTGAGATTGAGCCGTTGCACTCCAGCCTGAGCGACAGAGTAGGACTCCGTCAAAATAAAGAAAGAAAGAAAGGAAGGGAGGGAGGGAGGAAAGTAACGAGCAACTATCTTAAAAGAAGGGAATGCTACTCATTCTTGTGCTTTCGGTCTGTCCATGTCCCTTTCCTGTTAGAAACATGTATTGTTGGCCCCTCTGTGTTTGTTGGAAACACTGTTTATGTTATCTTAAGAATATTGTGATTGGAATAGCAGTAGGGTCTACTTTCCTTTTCTCACGTCTTTAGAGAGGCGATCTAAGACTAGAATGTCATGCATGATCTTAATCACTCTAGATTCCTTTTACCCTGCTTATTTGTTTCCTAACATTAACTGAAGTAGTCTTGTTTATTTTGCCATTTGACTTGTTCCTGTCTTTTCCAAAGAAATGGAAGTCCTGGGATAGCAGCAACTCTTTGTTTGCTGTTTTATTCCACCATTGAGAATACTGCCGGATGTCTAAGAAGTACTTAATAAATATTAAGTGGAGGAATGAATATATGGCAGCCTCTTTTGTGGATCCAGGACTAGTATTAAGTCATGTGGTTCACTTCCTCAAACGTTTCATGACATTTAAAGATTCTGTCTCCCAAGGTTGAACATAATAGTTCCTGGAATCCAGAAGTGGGTCAGGGAGTTGGGCATGAGCTGCTGCTTCTCAGTTTCTACACCTGATCTTTAACTTCTCCCTTCCCGCTCATTAAGCTTTATTGGGCTCCTCCATCACTGGAGCTGTAGGAAGAACAAAATACAGATTTTTACTGGTTTCATAAGAATCTTGAAATTAGTAGAATGGCTGTTATTAAAAAGTCAAAAAATAGATGCTGGTGAGGTTGTGGAGAAAAGGGAACGCTTATATACTGCTGATGGGAATGTGAATTAGTTCTGCCACTGTGGAAAGGAGTCTGACGATTTCTCAGAAAACTTAAAACAGAGCTACTATTTGACTCAGCAATCTCATTACTGGGTATGTACCCAAAGGAATATAAATTGTTCTATTATAAAGACATATGAATATGTGTGTTCATTGCAGCACTATTCGCGATAGCAAAGACATGGAATCAACCTAAATGCCCATCAGTGGTAGACTGGATAAAGGAAATGTGGCATATATACACCACAGAATACTAGGCAGCCATAAAAAAGAATGAAATCATGTTCTTTGCTGCAACATGGATGGAGCTGGAGGCCATTATCCAAAGTGCATCAATGCAACGACAACAACAACAATAAGAAAACCAAATACGGCACATTCTCACTTACAGATGGGAGCTAAACATTGAATATACATGGACACAAAGACAGGAACAAGAGACACTGGGGCCTAGTTAATGGTGGAATGTGGGAGGAGGGTGAGGATTGAAAAGCTACCTCTCGAATACTGTGCTCATTACCTGGGTGATGAAATAATCTGTGCACCAAACCCCTGCAACATGCAATTTACCTATGTAACAAACTGCACATGTACTCCCTGAATCTAAAGTCAGAAAGGAAAAAAAAAAAAAAAAATCTTGTGTAGTGCATTCTCAGTTAAGCAGATTTAAAAGGTTAATTTATTCTCTAATGGGGTTCTTTTCTGGGTTGTTTGGAAACCACCCAAGGGACTCTCTTATGCAAAGTTCCACTGATGTAGAAATACACAGCTGCTGGCCACATGGCTTTCCACTCATCCCGTTGGCTTCTAGTGGGTTATTTCTCTGTTGTGCTTATTTCGTGTCCTTCTGCTATTCTTTTGTCCTTGTGGGCAGGGATCCTCTTGGGAGGTGACAACGTGTTAGCAGCCGTCGCTTGCTCTAGGCATCTCCTCGGCCTCAGTGTCCGCTCTGGCCGTGCTCGAGGAGCCCTTCAGCACGCCGCTGTGCTGTGGAGGCCCCTCTGGGGCTGGCCGAGGCTGGAGCCAGCTCCCTCTGCTCCCCGGGAGGTGTGGAGGGAGAGGTGCGGGTGGGAGCTGGGGCTGCTGCCATGCAGCCGGCAGGCACCTGCTGGGCTTGATCAGAGGCTGGGTCCCGTTTGTGGACCCCTGTTCCCTCTTCGCGGGATCATTGGCCAGGATAGCAGGACTCTGTCTCTTTCTGTCTTCCCCTCTTTTCCTCTTCATTGTCTGGGATGAGCTCCCTCTGGGCTGTCGGAGTGCCCAGGCTAGGTGTGGCAAAGTCTGGCGAGTGCCAGTGAGAGGTAAAGCCGGCTGGGTTTCTGGGACAGGTGGGGACTTGGAGAACTTTTCTGTCTAGCTAAAGGATTGTAAATGCACCTATCAGCACTCTGTGTCTAGCTAAAGGTTTGTAAATGCACCAATCAGTGCTCTGTGTCTAGCTAATCCAGTGGGGACTTGGAGAACTTTTGCGTCTAGTTGAAGGATTGTAAATGCACCAATCAGCACTCTGTGTCTAGCTAAAGGTTTGTAAACGCACCAATCAGCACTCTGTCAAAACAGACCAATCAGCTCTCTGTAAAATGGACCAATCAGCAGGATGTAGGTGGGGCCAGATAAGAGAATAAAAGCAGGCCACTGGAGCCAGCAGCGGCAAGCCGCTGAGGTGACATTCCATGCTGTGGAAGGTTTGTTCTTTTGCTTTTGCTGCTGCTCACTCTTTCGGTCAGCACTGCTTTTGTGAGATGTAACACTCACTGCGAAGGTTTGCAGCTTCACTCCTGAAGTCAGTGAGACCATGAGCCCACCGGTAGGAAGAAACTCCGGACACGTCCAAACATCTGAAGGAACAAACTCCAGACACACCACCTTTAAGAACTATAACACTCACTGCGAGAGTCAGTGGCTTCATTCTTGAAGTCAGCGAGACCAAGAACCCACCAATTTCGGATACACTCTCAGGACCATTCCATCTGGCTTCCTTTTTCAGAACCCACCTATATACAGGCCATTGTCCTGCCAAACACTTGAAAGCATTAGCCATACTTAAGATTTCTTTTCTTCTTACTCAGCCAACAGGCAGAGGATATTCCAGCCAAAGTCTCTAGCTTTTAGACTGTTCCAGGTAGGTGAAAATCAGAAACCTGGCTGTATGTTCTTCTGTCTCCAGGGAACCATGTAAAACTCTCCAGTTTTTTCTTTCAGTCCACATCACCTGGATTGAAAGGAGAGGGAGAGAGGGAACTGTCCTCTCCTTCTGTCTGTGGGCAGAAAGTAATGGGGAAAGGCAGAATGTACCAACAAGTCTTTCGTTATCTCTGGACCTTTCAAATTCCAAGGAATGTTTTTCTCCTCACATATAGTCTTAGGGTTAGAGGTAGTTGCAGGCTGAATGAGTTACACCATCTTTTAGCAAGTCTGGGTAGATAGATTGGAAACTTGATTGAGAATGTAGGACTTAAAAATATTGTCTCCTATTTTGAGCCCTTTGCAAACATCTGAGATGACAGGAAAATGTTGCTTATTTATTTATTTATTTATTTTTTGTTTGAGACAGAATCTTGCATTGTCGCCAGGCTGGAGTGCAGTGGCGCCACCTCAGCTCCCTGCAGCCTCCACCTCCTGGATTCAAGTGATTCTCCTGCCTCAGCCTCCTGAGTTGCTGGGACCACAGGCGCACACCACCACAACCAGCTAATTTTTGTATTTTTAGTAGAGACCGGGTTTTATCATGTTGGCCACGGTGGTCTTGATTTCTTGACCTCATGATCCGCCTGCCTTGGCTTCCCAAAGTGTTGGGTTTACAGGCATGAGCCACTGAGCCCAGCCAAAATGTTACTTTTAATATTCTGTTACATACGTAAATATTCAAAAGTGCTACAGTTGTTAAGTTTTAACTGGAACTTACTGATTCATATAATTGTGAGGCAGACGGGTAATTCTGGCTTCCATTACAGTTGGATCCAGAACCTCAAATGATCTCAACAGCCCTCCTCTTTCGCTGTCCCATTAATTGCTGTTCTCATTTTTTTCTCTTTCTCTTACTTAGGAGATTCTGTTTTCTAATGGAAATTGTCTCATATTATTAACATAAATAATATTTGGGCAAGAAAAAAGGATAAATCATGAAATTTTATGGTCTTAACAAGGTATAAAACACCACTTGACTACCAACAATTGTCATTGGTTTAATATCCTATTAACTAGAATAAACTAGGTTCCTATATTATTTTTTTACATTGATTTTGTTGAAAAGATAATGTAAATCTTCAACAACTATATGCATTAATGAGAGAATGGTAAGGTATATTTAATAGTGGAATGTATATTAGTACACATATTAGTATTGCAAAATGCAAAAAGAAATTGGGTTATAAATCTGCCCTGCTGCTCTGTATATAATTATTTCTACTGGGATTCTTATAATATTGTACACATATATTTGCTGACCTTCTAGACAAGAAATACATTCTGTGATATGTGAAGTATATTGTAACTCAGAAGTGGAATGTTTTCCCTAGTGAGGGTTCATTTAAATAATTTTATCATCACCATGGTGGGGTTTTTTTTGTTTGTTTTTTTTACAAGAGTCTGTGGTGCACAGCATCAGTGACCATAGTCCCTAAAGTGAGATAAAATGTGTTAGAGAAGAAATGAACACCTGCTGGAGTTATTTTTGTTATGACTAGAGGCACTTTGATATTCAGCTAGAGAGAGGCATATGCAAGGGAAAGGATGTATACAGTGATTAAAACCATGTTTTCTTGCCAGTGGGGGTTCTATACACGTTTTATCACTGTTTCTGGAAGTAAAACAAGAAGGTGTGTAACCTTTGTATCCCACGGCCACACCATTAATCTCATCCAGAATGAAGACAGAAGGTCTCAGTGCGTGGTGCCCATAGAACAGATATATTTTAATAGACCAGAGCTTGATGCTATCACAAACACCAGCATTTGCCAAGTTTAACATGAAATAAACTCTACCTTACAAATAAGTGAAATAGAATAAAATACATAAAACATCTGTTTTCAAATTATTTTCAAGTTTATAAATGAAATGAGACACTTCCTGGCTTAATCAACTTGTTTTTATGAGTTAATGGGCTGTGTTGCCAAGTTTTCTTTTAATACTAAAATCCACTTTAAGGTGGTTCTTATAGCCTTTAACGAAATGATGCTTCTCTAGAAAGAAAGTTGTTTTTGTTTGTTCGTTTTTTTGAAATTTCTGTGATGCCTACTTGCTCACAAATAGTGCATGGGGTTTGGCACATATATGAGCACCTAGGTATGTATAATGAATTGTTTGAGAGAGATATTAGTGGGTTATTATTTAGCCCATAGCCAATACTGGGGATCTGGTGGAAGGGAGCAACTTTTTAGAAAGACCACTTTTGGGGCTCCAACTGCTTGGTTTACAAAATCTTATTTATTTGTCTTTTATATTATTCATTTATTATTATTAGTGACTATTTCTCTCTTTTTCTCTGTCTCAAAAAAAAAAACAACAACAAAAGAAACGTGTTCATGAAAAGCTTTTAGTAACTAAAAATAATTAGTTAAATTTAAAAAACAAAGTTTTGTAAGAACTGGGATATGACCCAAAAAACTGTTAGATCAAAATACATCAGTTTTAAAATACCTATAAAGGAACAGGAGATCCAAAAGCCATCGAGATGCACCCTTTCTCAACTTTGTAGTTCCTCTTTCTTCATTTATTGCTGCACCACGGACTGTTTTGGAGTTCAGGGAATTCAGAAAATCCCACCCTAAACATGCCAGTTTGGCATACTGATTGTTTTAAATTGAAGAAACTTCAAAAAAAAATAGCTATGCAGAATGGGCACTTTGACCTTAAAAGCAAGAGATAAAACTCCCACGTAGAAGAGGTGTCCTCTCTGTACCTTAAGGAAGAAAGACGTTCTTATTTTGAGAAAGGGCAGTCAAAACCCAGAGAAACCTGTACAAGCAAACTTTGTTTAAATAATCCTTATATTCCTAGTCATTTCTTTATAATTAGCTAGTGTAGTCCCAAAACCCCTTTCTTTGTCACGTTTTCACACTGTCTGACACTTGGTTCAACTCAGTAGATAAGTGTTCAACTCTGCTTCTTGGGGTCTTCATTTCTTTTTGAGAGATTCCATGTCATGTAAAACTTATATTAAATAAATGTGCATATTTTTCTTCTTTTAATCTATCATATGCTAGTCTAATTCTCAGGCTTAGCTGGGAAACATTAAGAGGGTAGAGATAAAATTTTGCTTCCCCTATAGATTTCAAAAATATTCTTTTTGAAACCTACTCTAAGGGTTGATGTAGTAAAACTGTGCTTAGCTTAGTGTTTGGCATTAGAAAAAGCAACCAATGTTAATAATTATTTATAGATATTGGTAAAGATATCCCAGTGACCCCATCTGTATTAGGCAGGATAGATTAGGAACTGCTGATAAGTGGGGTTACTGGCTCTCTCAGGCAGCTACTGGATCTGGCGACTTAGATATCTAGATTACTATTACCTTGTATTTTGTTTATCCCAATGAATGCACATCCTTCATAATCACTGTGTAGAGGAAGATAATTCTGGAGTGTAACCTCTGCTTTCAATTTATTGTCCAGTACTATTACACAGTCTGAAGTAACTGCAACTAGACTGGGAAATGTGGGAGAACATATATTCAGTATGTAGAAAGTATTTTGGCCACATCAGCCATATAGCAAGGAAATATTTATCTGATTGGTAATGCAATTAATCAATAGTAATTGTATGTGATAATTTTATATACTTTAATAGGTTAAAAAAACAGTAGTATTGGGTTTTTTTTCCAATTCTTCATTGGCCTAACTTCAACTTCTTGGTTGCATGTAGTAGAAAGGAAAAGAAAAGGGCGAAAAAGAAGAAAATGAACCTGTATTTAAAATATTGTCTCAGATCATGTAAAAGAGTAGATACATAGACAAACTACTGGAAGGTAATCAAATTTTGCCTTTTTTTATCTGTCTACATTAAGCAATCAAGAAACTTCTTGTTCATGTGAAATGGAAACAAACGCTACTTTTGTTATTCAGAAGGAATAATTTATTCTGCCAATTCACGAAATTTTGTGTGTTTGGAATAATTGTGGTGAAATTGATTTATATCTATATCTATGGTAAATTTTCACTGTATACAAAATGATGCCAACGATGAAATAACATTTGTTGAAAGCTTACCATATGCCAAGTATTTTTTAAACTTGTTACAAACTGTATTAATTAGTTAATTAATTAAAATTACCTGATGGGACTTCCCTTTTATCCTCTTTTGCTTTTAAGGAAATGTAGGCATGAATATCAAATAGTGTTATGGTGAGAACATTTGTAAATATTAAAGCAATTTATATTTCAGTCAGCCATAGAGAATGTTTTCTTGTAGTTTTTCTACTGTTAAGGTTAAACTCCAAGGCAATGCCATTGAGAATAAGTCAGCCATATCTACTTTGACACTTATAGCTGAATTTCAGAGTCTAGATTGAACAATGCATTAGAAATATAGACATTTTGGAGATAAAAAAAGTTTTTTTAATGTTTAATTTTATTTATTTATTTTTGAGACAGAGTCTCTCTCTCTCTCTCTCGCCCAGGCTGGAGTGCAATGGCCCAATCTCAGCTCACAACAACATCCACCTCCCGGGTTCAAACGATTCTTCTGCCTCAGCCTCTTGAGTAGCTGGGATTATAGGTGCCTGCCGCCATACCCGGCTAATTTTTGTATTTTTGGTAGAGGCGGGGTTTCACTATACTGATCAGGCTAGTCTTGAGTTCCTGACCTCAGGTGATCCGCCCGCCTCAGCCTCCCAAAGTGCTGGTATTACAGGTGTGAGCCACCGTGCCTGGACAAAAAATGCTTTTTTTTTTTTTTAATGCCAACTTCTTCGTGCTCTTTGGATTTTTGCCTAGATTCAAATAATAAAAATTGACTATAAACAAGTAGAGAGAGCTCAGATTATAACCAAAGATTAAGTTTCCATTCAACAGGAAATGTAAATAGAAGCCTGTTCAGAGAGGAGAAGGGAGAAAGGATAGATACAGTTGGATTTTTATGTGTCCTTATTTCTCAGCATTTCCTCCAGCATTCTGGGATTAATGGGGCAGTAAGTGTCCTTTTGAAGAGTCTGTAATAATTTGATCTCTTGTGTTGATTTCACCATATATATAAATTTAGGAAGTAGAAAGGAGTGAGGGATAAAAAGAATAAAGAGATGAAAGGAAGGAAGAAAGGAATGTAGGAGGGAAGGGAGGAAGGACAAGGGAAAGAGTGATGATATCTAGAAGGAAATTGAAGAATAATGGGATCAATTATTGAAATATTTTTGTTATTCCTGGGATTAAACCCTAGAAAAGTCATTGTTTTTCAACCCTAATGATTTTTCAATTCTACTGACAAATTAGAACCATCCTGAGAGATTTTTATGGGTATTACCCAGAGCCCACCTGTAGAAGCTAAGAATCGCAGTCCAGCTATTCCAGTTTCAAATTTAGTTTTTTTCAGATGTTTAGTCACAGACAATAAGAAAATAAATTTAGGCCGGGCACGGTGGCTCGTGCCTGTAATCCCAGCACTTTGGGAGGCTGAGGTGGGTGGGTGGGTCACCTGAGCTCAGGAGTTAGAGACCAGCCTGGCCAACATGGTGAAGCCCTGTCTCTATTAAAAATACAAAAATTAGCCGGACGTGGTGGCATGCGCCTGTAATCCCAGCTACCCGGGAGGCTGAGGTAGGAGAATCCCTTGAACTCAGGAGGCGGAGGTTGCAGTGAGCCGAGTTTGCACCACTGCACTCCAGCCTGGGAGACAGAGTGAGACTCCATCAAAAAAAAAAAGAGAAAGAAAGAAAGAAAGAAAAATCCATTCAAAATGAAGCTTAATATTAAAACTGTCCTCTCATTTAAACAGTCTCTCCACCTTTTCTCCATCCTCCTCTTTCTTCTACTACTCATACTTTTAAGATGACAATATGTGAGAGGGGACGGAGATTGGAATGACTTCAAGAGTTTGAGAGGGAGGAGTCTGATCTTCATTCCATTCCCTCTTCCTTGCTAATTTCTACTTAGATGATTGATTTGATTCATCATTGTATATTTGCCTCTGTCCACTGTACACCTGCTTCTTATGAAGTTCTTCTCTCACTGTGTTGGCTGCAAATATCTCTGCTCTCTAGCTTGACTTCTGATTATGGGATTCACCTACTTTGAATCATACCTACCCTAATTTCTTTTTCTATCGACTATTCCAATCCTTCTGTAACCATTACGGGAGAATGTGATAAATTGGGAACCCTACCCATACTATGCAGGCTAACTCCTACCTTCTATCAAGCCGTAACAACCTCACCGTGTCATTTCTACTCATGATCCATATGCTGTGAGCCATCAATAAGAGGAATGACTCCTGCAGACCTACACAATGGCCCACTCACTGCTAGACAGAATCCAGGTAAAATTTTTTCTAAAAAAAAATATTAAATGCATTTCAGAGGTTGTATCATGTCACATAGGTTTATTTGTACTTAATTCACTGAAGTGCCATGGAGATATGAGTACTTACACAGTTCTAGCATGTTTCCCAGTCTGTGAATATAAAGTATTTTTATACAGAATGATTCACATCTTTTTTTTTTTTTTTTTTTGAGATGGAGTCTCGCTCTGTCGCCCAGGCTGGAGTCTAGTGGGGCGATCTCGGCTCACTGCAAGCTCCGCCTGCCGGGTTCAGGTCACTCTCCTGCCTCAGCCTCCTGAGTAGCTGGGACTATAGGTGTCCGCCACCAGCTAATTTTTTGTATTTTTAGTAGAGACAGAGTTTCACCATATTAGCCAGGATGGTCTCCATCTCCTGACCTTGTGATCCATCCGCCTCGGCCTCCCAAAGTGCTGGGATTACAGGTGTGAGCCACCATGTCCGGCCAATTCACATCATTTTTAGATTTAGTACACATTTCAAAAGTTTAACATTAAAACTCAATTAGGTCATATATATTGCTAGGTAGGTTGTGCCATCCAGAGGTTCATGGACAGATTTGCTAGTGAGTCAGTTTAACCACAGAGTTTATACAAGAAGGTCTTCTGCACTGGAATTTGTCCACCTACCTGGAATTCTTTACTCATCCATGCAGAATGTTGGCCCTAAGGGAAACCAGAAAGAAAGCTCCAAGTAAGTCTCAGAGTAGGATCTACCTTTCTTCATTCTTCTTCGATTTTTACCTCTTCCCTGTCTCCACCTTCATATCAGAAAAATGTTTGACCTCCTTCTTGGCTCTTTTGCCATACTCTGCATTCTTCACTTTATGGCTTTCAGTAAAAACTCAGTGCTCTCTATCTAATTTGGCACTTCCTCTCCCTAATGCAAGCTGATACATATCTTTTAAAATACTGAATTCTTGCAGGTTGAAAAGTGCTTTGGTTTTTCCTCTTTTGCTTGCTTCCCTCTCCTGCCACCGTGTAAAGAAAGTCCTTGCTTCCCCTTCACCTTCCATCATGATTGTAAGTTTCCTGAGGCCTCCCCAGCCATGTGGAACTGTGACTCAATTAAATGTCTTTCCCTTACACATTTTACCCAGTCTCAGATATTTCTTTATAGCAGTGTGAAAATGGACTAATACATATATCTTGATCCATCTCCTTAATAACTACCACCTGTCTGCCAACTTCACTTAATTCTATAGTTTCTACTTTCTGAGACTGACACTTTCAACAATGACCTATTGCTATAAATAGGTCTGTGTATTAATTGATTTCCAGAATCTGAAACTTGTTCTATCTCATTTCAACCATGTTTCTGATAACAATAAAAACTCAATATATTAGAAAATTCTTTTAAAAATCCACGTTATTTACAAGTTAGATTATACAAACCATAGTTTCAGTAGATAACTTATAGACCCTCCAATTCACATTTGTAACATAAAATTACATTTATATAAATGTGCCACAGATGGCCTCTGTGCATTGGCCCTGAGGTGCTTTATTTCTTCACTATAGTTTGAGGCCTATTTGCTCAAAAATCTGCCAATATCAAACCCAAATTTTTACATATCCAATTAAAAAAAAACCCACATGAGAAGATCATAGCCATTTAGAACTTGTTTGTTTTATTCTACCTGTAAAACCTTATCCAACAACTGTTACCCACTGATAGGACCTTATAGATATAAGGCCCCAAGCTGCTATGACCCTTCAGAGTTCTCTGACCCAAAGACTCCCCGATGTACTGCAGAGCAACATCACCTAGACATGTAAGCACCCACTTCCATTCCCCTCTCCCCTGGAAATTCCCTTACCCTCCTCTCCTGGATGGTGGCTCCTGGGCTAAGCCTCCAGCTAGTATCATGCTGTAAGGGTCTTCATATCTCATGCAATCCTGTCTAAGTACCATCCATTAATGCTCATTGTGCGTTATTGGCTATTGTGGTTATATCTTTTCCTTGATCAACCTCAAATCCTTCAAACCCCCTATAATTTCCCGTCTCAGGCACCAGAGATTCTTGAACTCAAAATCTGTAACACTGTACCTCTGTCAGTAGTAAGTTATCAGGTAGGGAACTGAAACCATCTCCTTACAAAAGTATTTACACCATTGAGAGCTTTTACAAGCACATACTTATTTAAAATATTGATATCTACTATTAATTGAATTTTACCAGGTGGCAGACACTTTACAAGGCAGTTTGCAAATATCACATTTAAGTTAATTACCATGACAATAAAATAAGGTAGGTGCTATTATTTCTATTTTACCTATAAGGAAAATGAGATATAGAAAACTTATATAAATTACTGCAAACAAAATAAATTTTTCATGGGAGGACTGAGTCATGCTTAAATCAAGTCTTTCTTCTAATAAGATGTTTAGTCTTTTTCACTACATTATGTTCCTCTTGTAGTGACTTTTATTATTTTTATAATCTTTGTTTTGTTTGTTCTGTTTCACTAAGCAAATGTTTTTTCCAATTTTTACTGTGCATATTAGTTCTACTTCACATATAGAATAAAAACAAACGAAAAAACTCTTTAAAAATATTGCATTAACTCTGAAGAAAATAACTATGTTTTTTGTCCTCATATTCTATTTAATATCCACAAAACATTTTATTTAAATTGACTTTCAGTTAATCAAATTCTTGATGATTATAAATATAAATTATGTATACTTTTGGCATAAGTGCTAAACAAATATGTTGCAACAAATGCAGGTATACAAATATCCTAGTAGGGTATATCCTACAAATATTTACAGCAGGAATGCACTGAAGGGATTTTTTTCTTTAATATTTCCATTTATGTAACTAAGTCACTTGCTAAATTAAGTTTATCCATGAAATACGACCATCTGTAATTAATGTAAATGAAAAGAGGTAGAGTCAAATAATGAGAAATTTGGAGGGCTTGCTAATTGAAAAGATTGGCGGAAGTAGTGCATCTGCAAATGGCCGTGATAGGTCCTAGGAAAGGCTGAGGGAATGTGGTTCATGAAAAGTACAAACATAATTTAGTCAGTATGCAAGGAAAACTTGGTTCTATGAGTTTGAATCACACTTAACTAAAAAGCTAGTGAGACTGAGGTAGACAGCAGAATAATGTGTGTTTATAACAAGAAATAAAACGTCACATGGACCAGAGTATCTGTATCATTAAATCTCAAGGGGGAAGACAGAGTCAATAAAAGGCAGCATTTTTATTTGCTATGAAAACTCCAGAATATAGAGATAGGAAATACTCAAAACTTTATATTGAGCACTATATCAGAAACCAGATTTTTATGGGAATTTAAAACTATATATTGAGCAAAGACTCAAAATAAAGGGAATTGGCTGTGTTAAATGTTTAATAACATCAGGTTTAATTAGCTACTTTAAACATCTAATCATAGGCACTATCTTGTCAGTAAATAGTAAAAAATATTTATTTTCTCTTGTGATTTATATTTAGCCCTGTCCATATGATAACCTGGACATTAGAATGAGAAATATGCAAATTTCCATGAGCAATATATCCACTTTCTTAGGCAATGACTAAATTAAACACAGAAGGCAAGTATCTCTATCTGTATGGTTCTTCCTTCTGTAAAAATATATCCTTCAGTTTTGTGTTAGCATTTTAGTGGTGTCCTTCTGCTCAGGGAATCCTTCTTCCCCTTGGGTTAATACTAAGATTTAATTATCAAAGAGCAATCTTATCTTCTTCACTTTCTAGCATTAGGGGCAACTTACTGGACTCTCTCTTTCCATTGCTAACCAAACCGATGTTTTGATCCATTAAACAGTGACAAAGTGTTTCATGTAATTCTTCCTCTGGTGAGTGGTAGAGATAGGAATCTTCAACTTATAAAATATGTATATCACTTTTTACAGGCTGCTTTGGTATACTTAAATGAATGATGTCTCTCTCTCTCTCTCTCTCTATATATATATATATATATTTTTTTTTTTTTTTGAGATGGAGTTGTCAAGGCTGGAATGCAATGGCCTGATCTCAGCTCACTGCAACCTCTGCCTCCTGGGTTCAAACGATTCTCCTGCCTCAGCCTCTTGAGGAGCTGGGATTAGAGGCATGCCTCATCATGCCCAGCTAATTTTATATTTTTAGTAGAGACGGGGGTTTCTCCGTGTTGGTCAGGCTGGTCTCGAACTCCCGACCTCAGGTGATCCACCGGCCTCGGCCTCCCAAAGTGCTGCGATTACAGGCATGCGCCACCGTGCCTGGCCTGTATGTGTCTATTTCTTAATGTCCCTTCTTGTGTCATAAACTTCTTGGTGTAACTCATTCTTTAGTATTTCTCAGTACCTTGAACTGTGTCTTGCCCTGAGTATACACTCAACAACTGGTTGCAGAAATAAACTGAAATCAACTGAACCACTGTTAGCCATTGCCAAAAAGCTAATGAAAGGGAAAGACATATCCTTTTTCATATTTTGATGTTTTATAAAAGCAGAATCAAAATGTTCTTCAGAGTTCAAAGCAGACAGGGCAAACTAGAATTCAGACATAAAGGAGAGGAGACATTCATTACTTGGAGTTTCAGAATATTTATGATTTTAAGCCTGCTATCCCAGCACTTTGGGGGGCAAAGGTGGGCAGATCACTTGAGGTCGTGAGTTCAAGACCAGCTTGGCCAACATGGTGAAACCCCCTCTACTAAAAATACAAAAATTAGCTGGGTGTGGTGGCAGGTGCCTGTAATCCCAGCTACTCGGGAGGCTGAGGCAGGAGAATTTCTTGAGCCTGTGCTGATGGGGGACCAAGATCACCCTACAGCACTTCAGCCTGGGTGACAGAGTGAGACTTTGTCTCAAAAAAAAAAAGAATATTTATAATTTTTGAACTTTAATCTATAAAATGTTATATATATATACACATATCTAACTATATACATACATATTTGTGTGTGTGTGTGTGTGTGTGTATGTGTGAGAGAGAGAGGGGTGGGTATCTGCCTCCATGAAGAGCCTTCTTTCAGGTTCCCTATGCTATTATGAGATTGGTTTACAAAGTATACGAAATGGAATATTAAAAGCTTGCAATCAATATACTCTCTTTCATAGAGATTTATCATTGTGATTATTGAGGGTAACTTAGCATTGAAACATTGAGAATAAAAAGGAGGACAATGATTTAGGATGAAAACCTTTTGATTATGTTAACCATTAGCAGATTTTCAGGGTGAGAAGTATGATAAATGACTGCTATCCAGTTTTACCTACAGTTAACCTTCTTAATGGGAGGCAAGAAAATGTGGAAGACACTGTCTCCCAAAAAGGACAGTTCACTGCCCAAAAATTTGAATTTCATTTCCTGAAATGCCATTGGAATAAGGCATATCTTCATTGTTAAAGGATTTCTCATTGTAGTTGGACAAACATGCTTGTGTATGATATTCAGCAATAAATAATCCCTGACGTTTAAGATCTGGTTTCAGAAAACACTGCATCCAGCAATGGGAAAGGGGGAAATCGTATCACTTCATCTGTTCTGAGTTACAAAACCCCAGAATCTTGTTCCACACGGGAATCATGTCACTGGAGCTGACTACCATGGCCACAGAAAATTTAATAAAAGACTCAGTGACAGCAAGAAGCTCCCAAGGTGAGGTGGTGCTATAGTTTGATTACCTTAACCATGCCTGCATAATAAAACCATTATGGAGCCACAGTAAATATTGTAAATCATACATTCTCACCTATAAAAGTTCATAATGAACTGAGCATAAATATCAGTAAAATATATGAATAACAAAACTGTCCAAATACATACTGCATAATAATGAAGACAGAAGTTTATTCTTGACTTCTCTGGGGTACAGCTTAAAATGCTGTTGCCAGCCACTGGAGAAACCCAGTGATGAAAAGCAAAAGGTAGAAAACTGGGGGCTGGTAAGCAATGACTTTTCTTTGTAGTATCCCTGTCACTTAGAACAAATTCTTGCACTGGTATCTTCAGAATACAGGGTTTATCAACTTTCTTTGTGTTATTGTGTGCATTTACGTGAGTCACTGAAGCAGAGAGTCCGTTGCTTATCCAGCAGCAAGCTTCTCGATTGTTTCTTATATATAGGACCCTGAATAGTTTCAAGTATTTACCCCACTGGATTGCGATTCTGTTCTCTTTCAGGGGTAAATGCAATAAATCTATTCTAAAACTCATATGTATTTTGCCAGTGATTGGTTTAGGAGTGGGTATGGGTCATGATTTAGTTAGTGCAATGTGTATGTAGGGACTCCTTTCCTACATGATTTGTACAAATAGGAGGCCTTGAGTTAAGCAGGCCCGTGATCCATTTGTAACCATTCTGTAACTGTGAATGGAGCACATTTCTGGAGAAGGCCAACAGAAGACGTCAGTATAAAGAAACAGAAAAAACCTGAGTCCTGGATAATGCTAGTAAACTGCCGAATTAACTTACCTCCTAATTTCTTTCGTTCTTTCTTCTCTTTTTTTTTGAGACAGAGTCTTGCTCTGTCATCCAGGCTGGAGTGCAGTGGCGTGATCTCGGCTCACTGCAAGCTTCACCTTCTGGGTTCATTCCATTCTCCTGCCTCAGCCTCCCGAATAGCTCGGACTGCAGGTGCCCACCACCACGCCCAGCTAATTTTAATTTCTTTTAATGTGAGATAATACATTTTCTCAATGTTTAGGTTAGGAAGTTAAGATTTTCTATTACTTGCAGTTGAAATCAGCCTCAGTGATAGATACAAGATTCTTAAGAGGAATCACAATTTGTAGAAAATGTTGATTCAGAAGACAATTATTTATTTATTCATTTATTTTTATTTATTTTTTTGAGATGGAGTCTCGCTCTATTGCCCAGGCTGGAGTGTAGTGGCTCAATCTTGGCTCACTGCAATCTCCTCCTCCCAGATTCAAGGAATTCTCCTGCCTCAGCCTCTTGAGTAGCTGAGATTATAGGTGTGCACCACCATACCCAGCTAATTTTTGTATTTTTGTATTTTCTTATTTTTTTTTAGTAGCAATGGGGTTTCACCATGTTGGCCAGGCTGGTCTCGAACTCCTGACCTCAGGTGATCCACCTGCCTTGGCCTCCCAAAGTGCTGGGATTACAGGCATGAGCCACTGCACCTGTCCCAGAAGACAATTATTTAAAAATTGTCAATGGAATCTGTGATATATTTATATCACAAAGCAAATTTATTAAAGACAATAATAACTAACCTATTAGGTTATATGGATAACATATTTAGATTATATAGGTCTCACATTATTTTCTCTAGGATGTGTTTTTATAGCATACATTATTCAAATTTGTATTAATTCTTAACAGCTTTTCCTCTTGTAGAAAGTCATAAAAGTGGCATAGAATCCTAAGAAAATAAGTACTAGCACATTTTAATAGAATTTTGAGAAAACATGATTTTTGTTCATTTTCTGATGTATAATTGTTGGCATTATTCCCTAAATTCTAAATTTTAATGAGTAAATGAAAGAATTATCTTAAGTTGTATAGAAATTTTATTCAAATTATGATTTTTATAGTGGTGTGTCACTTTATCATATATATATTTTCAGGCCAACAAACTTGTTTAATATTAAGCAAATCACTAATAGCTATACTACAGTTATTTTTCATTCATGTTTAGGGATCTTGATAATACTAAGCCCCAAAAGCAGGCATTGCTTATTTATGAAAATTCTCAAAATAATAGCATGAAGTTGTCAGTTGAAGTCACAACCTTTATAACTGGGAAGTTACGCAGGGCATGACCTGAGATGGATTCATTTTCTTTGAGTCTATGATTTCTTTATATCATTTTCAATTAAAATATGAAAATGACAAATATGTCAAAAAATCATTCTAGATGAAATAGTCTATAACATTAACTCAAAAATTGATTGAAAAATTTTGATTAGTTGTTTTCCATTGGTGTTACTATGTCAAAGATGATGCCGAGTCCGTAGCCCTAAAGGAGTACATGTACCTAATAATCTTAATATGTCCACCTTTTGAAACTTCATTAGGCAAGGAATTTATAGACATTTTATTCACTCAATAATTACCTATTGAGTCAGTCTATCTATCATCTATCTATCGATCTATGTATCTCAGACATCATGCTAAATGCTGGATAACTAAATATATAATTTCTAGTCACGTGAGAAAGGCTACAGAGCTGGAGAATCAGTAAATAGAAAAAAATGAAAAATAAAACAACATAGCACAGCATTACAGAATATGAGAATATGTAATCTCTATAAATAAACCAATGCAATTTTGTATGTTGCACTTTCACTTAAAAAGTAACAGGGACGAGGAATTAGGTTGGGAAGTATACTTACAGGTTTTGCAGAGAAGACCCAGCTGTAGAAATGGTCTTTCTGGAAACCAGATGATGAAAAAGAGCTGATCATGCAGGAACAGTGAAATTGACCTGGAGTATGTAAACAGCTCATCTAAAGGTCTTGAAGCTGAAAAGGGCTTGCACCATTTGAACAGAAAGTTCAATGTGCATGGATCATAGTTCTCATACATCTATTCGATTTATCTTCTCTCCTGCCTTTTTCTTTTATTCTCTTTTGTTACAGAAATAAAGCCATACCAGTCTGATTGTTATAATAATTCTATGGTTGAAGTACAATATTTTTTCAGCTTTATTGAGGTATAATTGATGAGGTATCAAGTTTAAACAGGAAGAGTGAATAGGACTGGGCCAAGAGCATTTAGCTCCTTGCACTTCTAATCGAGTTTGAAATACATGACCCTTTTTTTTTCTGAATGCTCTCCTTTATGTCTGGTTTTCCAATTAACCTTGAATCTATATTTAAATTTATAACTTGAATTATGTTCTTCCCTACCAAGCTTGCCCAGGAATTTCTCCAGGAGGAAGGAAGTCTTTTCAATACAATAGGGTTTGAATATGAAAGGAGATGTAGATAAGATCTTACCTATCACAATCTGACTTGGCACTGAGGGCCTTATTATTTTGAAGAGAGTGTTAAGCACATAGGCTTTGTAAAGACTTGCCTGAATTTGAATTCTGCTTCAACTCCTCAGTTGCTGGATGGCCTTGTACAAATTATTAGACTTCTGTCTGCATTTTCTTCGTCTTTAAATAATGCTAATATGTACTGTACAGTATAGGTATAAATTAAATGCTCATTGTACTGCTTTTTATAGAGACAGAATTCAGCATATGATAGCAATTCCTTACTTTCATTACTTATAGATTTGTTTTTTCTAGACTATAATTCCCCTAGTTTTTTGCTTGTTTGCTTTAAAATATGCCTCATTACATAATTAACAGGGCATTCTAGCAATCCATTAAGTGTTCAAAATCATACATTGTTTTCAATAAAATTATTAGAATTACTTTCATTATTAAACAAACTATTGATTCTTTATAGGGAAAGATAGTGTCAAATAGGAAAAGTTGTTAAAATAATGTAATTATAAGCACATAAATCAGAACTTTAATTCTATTAACTATCCAACAAATATCTACTAGGTATGTTCTAAGCAATTAGAAAACTGTGTTACTGTGTGTAATTATTATAAAAATACAGTTGATTTTTATTTAATCATTACAGAGTACTGCTAGATTTCTATGACATACACAATTGTATTTATTCCTTGATTCAATAAATATAATTGAGCTTTTAATATGAACTTAATATTGAGAATATTCTAGTAGGAAATAATATTTCTCTCTTTCCCTCTCTTTCTTTCACTCTTTTTTTCCTTGGTTGTAGTAAAAGAATTTTTTGGCACAGGTCTTCAGTTAGGAGACTAGTTATGTAGTGGCACATTGAGTAAATAAAGAAAATGATTGAGAATAAAGAAAGGCAAGTTTATCATTGTAAAATAAAGAAGTTACACATTCATGGGGGGAGAAAGAGAAGGCAAAAATAAGCCTGTGATGTTGAAATTGAATGGGTATATATGTGCCAATTCATGGTTTTACATCAATCTATCAATCTATCTGTCTGTCTGTCTATGTGTATTTGTGTGTGTGTGTGTATTTGTACCATATAAATGTGCATGTGCATGTGTGTGTGTATACTCATATATATTATTCATCTTGTTAAAAATTCATCATGTTTGGGCCCTAATTGAAGAGAATTGAAGAGGACAAATGAGTAACGGCACTAACACTAATAGAAATGTCTGTAGCTAAAATTACAGCTAAAACCACAGACATTTCTATTGGTTCTCTCTCTCTGTCCCGCATGCGTGTGTGTGTGTGTGTGTGTGTGTGAATATAAAAAGGTTCGTATATTATTTTTTCCTCATAAATGGAAGTACACAATCTGTTATTGTGGGATTCACCTTCAACATACTCTAGTCGCCTTTTAAAATGAGTATCCTATAGAAAAGACTTGGAACCAACCAAAATGTTCATCAATGATAGACTGGTTAAAGAAAATTTGGCACATATACACCATGGAATACTATGCAGTTGTAAGAAAGATGAGTTCATGTCCTTTGCAGGGACATGGATGACGCTGGAAACCATCATTCTCAGCAAATGAGCACAAGAACAGAAAACCAAACACTGCATGTTCTCACTCTTAAGTGAGAGTTGAACAATGAGAACACATGGACACAGGGAGGGGAACATCACATGCCATTGCCTGTCAGTGGGTGGGGAGCTAGGGAAGGGATAGCATTAGGAGAAATACCTAAGGTAGCTGACGAGTTGATGGGTGCAGCAAACCACCATGGCACGTGTATACCGACGTAACAAAACTGCACCTTCTGCACATGTAGCCCAGAACTTAAAGTATAATTTTAAAAAATGAGTATCCTTTTGTAAATGGCTGATTTCTATTGGTTCTCTCTCTCTGTCTACATACACATACACACACATATATGTGTATATATGAGGGCCTTTAAAAAGTTCGTAGGGGCCCAGACTTCACCACTACACAGTGTATCCATGTAACAAAACTGCACTTGTGCCATTTATTTATTTTTTATTTTATTTTATTTTATTTTTTTTTTGAGACGGAGTCTTTCTCTGTCCCCCAGGCTGGAGTGCAGTGGCGCGATCTCGGCTCACCGCAACCTCCACCTCCTGGGTTCACGCCATTCTCCTGCCTCAGCCTCCCGAGTAGCTGGGAATACAGGCGCCTGCCAACACGCCCGGCTAATTTTTTGTGTTTTTAGTAGAAACAGGGTTTCACCGTGTTAGCCAGGATGGTCTCGATCTCCTGACCCCGTGATCCGCCCGCCTCAGCCTCCCAAAGTGCTGGGATTACAGGCTTGAGCCACCGCGCCCGGCTTGTGCCATTTAAATTTATAAAAATAAAACTCATGGAAACACACATATTTAACAAAAAACTACGCATGGATTTAAAAATATTTTTGGCATCAAAATAAACTTATACTAACTTGTTATATCAGAACAGGATCTGGTTGGAGGCCCTAATAAGGATAAGATATCAGTTATCAGTTTAAAAATAGCCCCTATCAGAGCAACATGAATTCTGCTAAAATTGAAGCAAGAAGAAACACCAAATTTATGGTGAAGCTTGGGTGAAAGGCTGATGAAATCATTGACGCTTTACAAAAAGTTTATAGGGCAAAGCCCTGAAAAAATCAACTATTTACAGAAGGATGCTTATTTTAAGAAGGGACCAGATGATATTGAAGGTGAAGCCCACAGCAACAAATTATTCAACCCATTTGTAAGGAAAAAAAATTCATCTTGTTTGTGCCCTAATTGGAGAGGACAAATGATTTATGGCACAAGACATAATTAATAAATAAAATATAAATAGCCAATACCATAGACATTTCTGTTTGTTCAGCTTACACAATTCTGACTAAAACATTAAAGTTGAGCAAAGTTTCCACTTGATGGGTGCCAAAACTGTTACACTCAGCTGCAGACAGGAGCAAAGCTTTCAATGGAAATTTTAAACAAATAGATTCAAGATCTCGAAGCATTTCTTTGAAGAATTGTAACAGGAGATGAGACATGGCTTTACCAATACAATTCTCAGGAAAAAGCACAATCAAAGCAATGGCTACCAAGATGTGGAGGTGGTCCAGTCAAAGCAAAAGCAGACCAGTCAAGAGCAAAGACCATGGTGATAGTTTCCTGAGATGCTCAAGGCATTTGCCTTGTTGGCTTTCTGGGGAGACAAAGAATGGTAACATTTGCTTATTATGAGAGTGTTTTGAGAAAGTTAGCCAAAGCTCTAGTAAAAACATGCCTGGAATACTATTCTCCACCAACAAGGATCAAGACTCCTGGAGGAGTAGTTGGTTCCAGAAACAGAGAGGGAGAATACCAGAATCTAAGAAATTGCTCACAGAACAATTACATCAAAAGGACACAGGAAACAGCTTGAAGAGAGTCTCACTGATACAATTTGCAATAATTTGATCATTAAAATAAAGCAAGATAGTAAAAAATGTTAAATCACTGAATACAGTTAGAATGCATAAAGTCATACTAACATACATTGAAAATGAGTAAACACCTAAATAAATAAAAATAAGAAAATCTTTGCCTTACAGTGGAATACCAATAAATATAGAATAAATGGTAGAATTAGGAATTCACTCTTAGGAAATTATCATAGTAATAATTGTATCAGGCAAGTAACAATGGGTATTAAAATGAGGGATAAAATTTTATGAAGGAAAAGATGTTTCTCCTCACAAAATATTTATCAATTACTTGTTAGTTAATAAGTCCAAAATAATTATTACTTTTACAGGGAGAAACCTTATAAATACCATTTTAATTTAGCAATAAATGTTAACATCACCAGCCATAGGAAAAATCAGCATTGTGCATTTCCTATATAAAGCACTGAGAAGAACCCAGCAATCCTTCCATGATGTTTCTTACAAATCTCCATTTTCTGAACATAACTGTGAAGAAATATCCACACCAATATAAACTGAGAGACATTCAAAAACGTTGTTTATTTTATCTTTAACATTTTGCTTATAAGAAATTGCCAATCTCCCAAAGTGGTGTTTCTTACAACTTCTTTTTAGAGATATATAATAATTTTACATATGTGTGAAGTACATGTGATATTCTGATAGATACATGCATATAGGGTGTCATAGTCAAATCAAGGTTTTAAGATATTTATTACCTCAAATATTTAACATTTCTTTGTGTTGGAGATATTTCAAATTTTCTGTTCTAGCTATTTTGAAATATGCAGTTATTGTTAAATATAGTCACCCTACTGTGCTATCAAACACTAGAACTTATTACAGACTCTATCTGTATGTTTGTATCCATTACCCACCCTCTCATCTCCACACTCCAAGCCTCTCCAGCCTCTGTGAACCATCATTCCACTCTCCATATCCACAAGATCACCTTTCTTAGCTCCCATATGAGTGAGAACATGCACTATTTGTCTCACAGTAACTGGCTTATTTACTTAATATAATGACCTCCAGTTTCCATCTATGTTGCTGCAAATGATAGGATTTCATTCTTTTTATGGTAGAATAATATTCAATTGTGTAAATATACTATATTTTCTCTATCCGTTCATCCACTGCTGGAGACTTACATTGATTTCATATCTTGGCTATCATGAAAACTGCTGTAAAAAACATGGGAGTGGAGTTATTCCTTTGATATACTGATTTCCTTTACTTTGCATAATACCCAGTAGTGGGATTGCTGGATGAAATGGCAGTTCTAATTTTAGTTTTTATTTTTTTGAAAAATCTCCATTTTTTTCATAATGGCTGTACTAATTTATATTTCCAGAAACAGTGTATGAGGGTCCCCCTTTTCCACATCCTTGCCAACATCTGTTTTTGTTGTCTTTTTTATATGGGCCATTCTAATTGGAGTGAGATCATATTTCTTTGTGGTTTTGATTTGCATTTCCCTGATGATTAGTAGTGTCGCACATTTTATCATATACCTGTTGGCCTTTTGTATGTCTTCTTTTGAAAAATGTCTTATAACTTAATAAATTTTACTTCTGGAAATCCTTGCCAGGGCAATCATGCAGGAGAAAAAAATAAAAGGCATCCACATTAGAAAAGAAGGCATCAAATTATTCCTGTTCATGGATGATATAATCTTATACCTAGAAAACCCTAAAGACTCCACCAAAACTCTCTTAGATTTGATAAATAAACTTAGTAAAGTTTTAGGATACAAAATTAATATACAGAAATTAGTAGTGTACAGAAATTAATGTACAGAAATTTATATACACCAATAACGACTCAGCTGAGGACCAAATCAAAAAGGGAATCCCACTTACAATAGCTACAAAAAAACCTAGATATCTATTTAAGCAAGGAATGAAAGATCTTTACTAAAAGAGCTACAAAACACTGATGAAAGAAATTGTAGATGACACAAATGGAATATCATCCCATGTTCATGGATCGAAGAAACGATATCACTAAAATGATCACACTTGTCAAAGAAATCTACAGATTTAACTCAATCTCTATCAAATTACCAACATTATTTCTCACAGAATTAGAAAATACAATCCTAAAATTTATGTGCAACCCAAAATAGATCAAATATCCAAAGCAATCCTAAGCCACAAAACTAAACTAAACAGACCCAAAGCTGAAAGCATCACATTACCTGATCTCAAATTATACTACAAAGCTATAGTAAATAAAGAAGCATGGTAGTAGTATAAAAGTAGACATATAGATCAATGAAACTGAATAGAAAACTCCAAAGTAAAGCCACATACCTACAACTAATGATCTTCAACAAAGTGAAAATATATACTGGGGAAAGAACACCCTATTCAATAAATTGTGCTGGGAAAATTGGATAGTCACATGCAGAAGAACAAAACTGGACTTATACCTCTCGCATATACAAAAATTAACTCAAGATGGACTAAAGGCTTAAATGTACAAGCTGAAACTATAAAAATCTGAGAAGAGAACCTAGAAATAACTATTCTGCACATTTGCCTAGGCAAAAAAATTATCATCAAATTCTCAAAAGCAAACACAACACAAAACAAAAATAGACAAATGGGTCTTTATTAAACTATAAATCTGTTGTGCAACAAAAGAAACAATCAACAGTGTAAACAGACAACCTACAGGATGTGAAAAAATACTTGCAATATATGCATCTGACAAAGGGCTAATATCCAGAATCTACAAGGAACTCAAACAACTCAACAAGAAGAAAAAAATCAAAAGATGGAAGCAAATAACCCTATTATGAAGTGGACAAATGACATAAACATTTTTTCAAAAGAAGACATACAAGTGACCCAAAAAAAATCAATAACTGTTCAATATCACTAATCATCAGAGGAATGTAAATTAAAACCACAGTAAGACATCATCTTCTATCAATCAGAATGGCTATTATTAAAATGTCAAAAAACAACAAATGTTGGTGAGGGTATGGAGAAAAGGGAATGCTTATACACTGTTGGTGGGAATATAAATTAGTACGGTCTTTATAGAAAACAGTATGGAGATTTGTCAAGGAACTAAAAATAGAACTACCATTCTATCCAGCGATTCCACTGTTGGGTGTATACACAAAAGGAAATAAAAAAATAAATATGTAAAACAATACTAGCACTCATATGCTTATTGCAGCACTACTCACAATAGCAAAGATATGGAATCAACCTATGTGTCCATCAATGGAGGATTGGAAAAAGAAAATGAGGTATATGTATACACACATACATGCATACACACACACACACACACACACACATGCACACACACACACCATGGAACACTACTCAGCCATATAGAAAGCATGAAATTTTATCTTTGGCAGTAACATGGTTAGAAGTGGAGACCATTCTCCTAAGTGAAATAACTCAGAAACTTCACTGGGAGTGGTGGAGTGTGCCTGTAATCCCAGCTACTCAGTAAAATCAAATAACACATTCTCACTTAGAAGTGAGAGCTAAACAATGTGTACACATGGACATACAAAGTGGAATAACAGATATTGGAGACTCCAAAATGTTGGAAAGTAGAAGGAGGTTGAGGGTTGAAAAATTACCTGTTGAGTACAATATGTTCACTATTCAGGAGATGAGTGCACTCAAAGCAATAAATACATGTAAGAAATATGCACTTGTACCCTCTAAATCTATAACCACAATAAAATGAAAATTTGAAATAAAAAGTTAAAAGCAAAACCAAAAAGAAACAAGTAGACAAAATCATTACAATATGAGAATAATAATGAAGTAAATACACAAAAGGTCACCTGACAGAAGGCATCTACTATAGATAGATCATCAGGAAAAAGAAGAAACAGTATTGATGCTGAGTTCTGAGAGATGTAGAGAGATTAGCAAGGCAAAAAGTAGAACAACCTCCCAGACAGATGGCATAGCATATGCAAAGGTCCTGACACAGGAGGGAATTTAGTATATTTGAGGAAGGGAAAGATTTAACATAGCTGGAGCCAGGACAAAACTGAAGTTGGAGAGAAAGACAAATCAATGCATACAGCACAACTTGTTGATTCCTCTAGCAGATATCATGAGGTCAGATTGAGCCTGGGACTTTCTTGGCTTCTTCCCATTTTCTATCTTGTTTCTTCTATACCTTTACTAGTTTTTCCTGAGATTATTTCCTCAATAAACCATTTATACGTAAGTCTTTGCATCAAAGTCAGTATTTGGGAATGTAACAAATCAAGCTCTAAATCCACTGCATAAAATATAGAGGCCGGGCGCGGTGGCTCACGCTTGTAATCCCAGCACTTTGGGAGGCCGAGGCGGGCGGATCATGAGGTCAGGAGATCGAGACCACGGTGAAACCCCGTCTCTACTAAAAATACAAAAAAAAATTAGCCGGGCGTGGTGGCGGGCGCCTGTAGTCCCAGCTACTCGGAGAGGCTGAGGCAGGAGAATGGCATGAACCCGGGAGGCGGAGCTTGCAGTGAGCCGAGATTGCGCCACTGCACTCCAGCTGGGCAACAGAGCGAGACTCCGTCTCAAAAAAAAAAAAAAAAAATATAGAGATAAATAGAATGCAATATTGTTTTTGAGATATTATTAAGGGTCAGAGAACATTATATGATTAATAAATCATAGACTTCTTAATACAAAGTCCATAGTGAGCTGGCAAAAAGTCATAGAGTCATAGAATTTTACAACTGAGAGAAGGGCCTCTCAAATAATCTAATGCAAGCTTCTCATTTTACCAATGAACTGAGGCTTGAGCAATTTGGGAATTCTTATCAAGACCTTGTCAGAAAGGTCATAGTTTACGACCCTGTAATCCTTTCTTTATGGAACATAGCCTAGGTAAGTAGTCATAAACTCAAAGATTTATGTATAGAGATTTTCTTCTGACTATTATATAGAATAGTAAAATATTTGGAAGCCATCTAAATGTTCAAAATACGAGAAAGGGTAAACACATTACAGACCGTGTACTGGCATATTTATTCATATAATAAAAAGGATATTTTAAGAGAATATTTAAGAGATGTGAAAAGGCTCACAATTTGAAGTGGAAAAAGCATTAAAACAGGACAATTCATTAGAAGAAATGAAAGGAAGGTATATATCAAATTATTAATACTGGTTATCTCTGGGTACTTGATTTATATTTCCTTTTTATACCATCATATATTTCCAAAACTTTCCAGAGTAAGCATATGCATTACTTTTATTAGCTTTATATTTTAAAACATTATAAAAATAAATACAAATTGACTGTTACAGAAAAAATATGACATATTCCAAGGTCAAACTGACACATCACACAGGGTTGTAACTTGCATTTGGGAATCCTAATTCTTAATCTTGGTCTCTATTTTCCCATAATAAAATGAATTTTTTTTTAGTGGAGCAGAGAATTTCAAAAGTGAATTGTTTGGTTAAAAATTATTTAGTAACTTCCTGGCATAGGTGGAGGTAGAATTAAGGATTTAATATTTCAGGTCTTCTATTTTTGTCTTTCTCCATCTCTTCCTTTCCTTTTGTTTCTTATTTCTTCCCTCAGTTTCTTTCACTGATCTATTTCAATCTGCTTTGAGCAGCAGAATTCTCCTCAGTTTTTTTAATGGAATATTATCATCAGTACTTTTTCACCTATGAGGCTGCTTATAGTCATTTTGAAAAATAAATAGAGCCTTTTTTCACTAAATAGTAGCTTAAAGAGCTTGATGTACTCAAGTAAATATCCATTGCTTGGTAGGAATGTACAAGAAGGAACAATGCGTTTGTTTCTTCCAGAGTATTTTTTCAACGTATTCCTTTGGAAAAAGGTAATATATTTACATGGGAGTCAAGAAGCTAATGAAAATAAATTAAAGTTTTTCCAATAGATTATGATTATTTCAACCAAATTTTCATTTAATGTTTGTGAGTCTCAGAGTAAAAAGTACAAATGGAGGCCAACTAGCATATGTCTTAATGCTTACAGGTTATAAAGCATGACAACAAATCTGAAACCTTGACAAATACATCTTTAGAGTGACTTGGAAAGATGGGTTTGAATTTAGAATTTTTGTGACCATGTGGAGTGAGTTAACCCACAGAGCCATCTCTTCCGCCTTCTAACTGCAGCTCCAGTGCTCACTGGTTAGGATCTCGTGCACACACAGTAGACAACAGGACAGGTATTTAAGTTTCATCCATACCTGCTCTAATAGCCTGATGTGGTTTGGCTCTGTGTCCCCACCCAAATCTTATCTCAAATTGTAATCTCCGCAATCCCCATGTGTTGAGGGAAGGACCTGGTAGAAGGAGACTGGATTCATGGGGTGGTTTCCGCCATGCTTTTCTTGTGATACTGAGTGAGTTCCCATGAGATCTGATGGTTTTATAAGGGGCTCTTCCCCCTGTGCTCTTGCTCTTCTCTGTCCTGCCACCTTGTGAAGAAGGTGCTGGCTTCCCCTTCACCTTCCACCATGATTGTAAGTTTCCTGAGGTCTCCCCAGCCACGTGAAACTGTGAGCCAATTAAACCTCTTTCCTTTATAAATTACCCAGTCTCTGGTATTTCTTTATGGCAGTATGAAACAGGACTAATACATAGTATTTCGTTGGTCCTTTCATAGTTCTAGATTTTTGAACAGGCCTGGCATAATCTGCTGTTCCAAGGATGGACTCAAAGAGGAGGTCCCTGAAGGTCTTGGAAGTTCGGGCTGTTTGGGAAGTGATTGCTGGGGTCTCAAGTATCCATACCATGGCCATGTCTTCTTGGACCTATGAATTCCTTGATTCATGGGTGGCATGTGGCCAGAAGAGTACCAAGGTGAGTTCCTCTAATGTGTGGAGCTCAGGGCTGAGCAGTTTTGCATGAGCTTAAAATTTTGTATTTCAGGAAAATTCTCATTATCATTTACCATCTGGGTCCAATGGACACCCGCCCTCTTTATTGAGTTTTTTTTTTTCTCCAACAATAACATTATTCAAATCCATATTACAATATAATAAATAGGATATGGATATTGACATGATGCACTAATCTTATGTAAATTTTCTCGATTTTACTTACATTCGTGCATGTGAATTTAGTTCAATCAGTTTTATACTATATGCATTAATCTTCTATGACTGCCATAGCAAATATCACAGACTGGGTAGTTTAAACAATAGAAATATATTTTCTCACAGTTCTGGAGGCCATTAGTTCAAGGTCAGAGTGCCAAGCTTCAGATTGCTGCCGTTTTGCTGTGTTCTCACATGGCCTTTTCTCTGTGTGTGCACAGGGAGAGAGAGCGCTGATTTTGGTGTCTCCTTTTCTTTGCATAAGGACACCAATCCTATCGGATTAGGGCCCCATACTTATAACCTCATTTAACCTGATTACCTGCTTAAAGCCTCTATCTCTAAGCACTATCATGTTGGGGGATAGGGCTTCAACATATGAAGTTTAGGGGGACACACTTCCGTCTATAACAAATATAGTTTCCACAACATACACCACCATCCTTGACAAAATATTGAACAGCTCCATTAGCACAAATGTCCCTTCTAGTCTCCTTTTATAACCATAGTCACCTCCTTCCTTACGTGATCACCATCAACCACTATTCTGTTTTTCCTTTCTATAATTTTATTTTGAAAATGTTACATAATTGGGATCATACATTATGTAACCTTTTGAGTTTATCAATTTTCACTCAGAATAATTCCCTGGAGATTCAACAAGTTGTTGTGTATATTAATACTTCATTCAATTTTATTGCTGAATTTTATTCCCTGCCAGGTCTGTACCATGATTTTGTTTAACCTTTTCTGCATTGAAAGACATCTGGATTATCTCCAGTTTGGGACTATTATGAATAAAGCTGCTATGAACATTCATGCACATTATTATTTTGTGCATGCAAACATGCACAAAAACACGTGTTTCTGTGTGAGCATAAGCTTTCATTTTTCTGCTATGCAGAGAATGCAGGTTTTGCACTGTATGTTAATTGTATGTTTAGTTTTATAAGAAATTGCCACGGTGTTTTCCAGAGTGGTCACACCATTTTACATTCTCACCAGTGATACATAAGTGATCCAGTTTCTTCACATCCCCACCAACATTTGGTGCTGTCATTATTTATTTTAGCCATTCTGGTAGTTAAAACTCATTGGTAAGGATAACTTAGTGTGGTTTTAATTAACATTTCACTGATGATCAATCATAGTGAACATATTTTCATGTGTATACTTTCCATTTCTGTATCTTTAGTGAAATGTCTGTTTTTGTCTCTTCTCAATTTTGTAATTGAATTTTTTTTGCTTTCATTGCTGTGTTTTAAGAGTTCTTAAAACAGCTTAGATTTTAATTTATTGAAGGGTAAATGGACTGCAAGTGTTTTTGTGTGTACTCACTTCAAATTATTGTGTATTCTTGCTTGACTGACTCTTTTCTCATTATGCAACAATGCTATTTTTCTCTAGTGACTTTCTTTGTTCTGTTATCTACTTGATGAGATATTCACTAATTACTTTTACTTTTTTGATTAACATTTGCAGGATATACATCTTTTCTTTTTTTTAACTTTAACCTACCTGTGTTATTTAATTAGAAGTGCATTTATTTTCTAAATAGCATAAAATTGGCCATTTTTGAAAATCTACTATGTTAATCTCTGGTTTTTGATTGATGGATTTAGACCATTTGTGTTTAATTTTGATATGCTAGAGCTTAAATTTGCCATATTATTGGTTTTCTTTTGTTTTTATTCCTCTGTTCTCTTTTCATACCCTCTTATGAGTTATTTACACTTTTTAAAAGATTTTATCTTGATTATATAATTTTTAGTGTATTTATTTGTATAGTAGTTTTTGTGGTGCTTGTTGAGGCTGTTACAATATACGTTGGTTGCTTATCACATTCTAGCTGTGTAACATTTTATCACTTCCAATAAATTTTGGAACTCTCACTTTCATTTAGGTCCCTTTCCTGCCCCAACTTTTAAATATCATTGGCTTCAGTATCAGATAGTGATATATATTTTGTTTCAATTATCAAATTTGATTCATAAAACTCATGAGGGAAAGGATAGTTTCTTGTCATTTCGTTGTTCCCTTCTCCTTCCTAATGCTTCAAGACTACTTCAGATCTGGGTTACCTTACACTGGGTCAGGGGACATAAAGCACCCTGATGCTGTGTCATTTCTCTAGTCCTGAGATCTCAAACACTTTGCCGTTTTAAAAAACAAAAACAAAAACAAACAACAACAGCAACAACAAAAACTGTGCAATCATCTCCTTTGGTTGGCTCTTGTATCATTTCCAGGATTTAGAGTTACATTTAGTTGGGGAAGATCAGTGCAAAAATTGCCTGTATGTGAGATGTGTGAGTGATCCAGTTTCTCCACATCCGCACCAACATTAGGTGTTGTCATTATTTATTTTACCTAATTGTAACTTTGTACCCATTTAATTGTAATTCTTTTTAACCAATTGTCACTTTGTACCCATCAGTGTCTATATATAAAAAGCCATTTTATTAATCATTTCCAGAAGCAAATATCTAGAAATACTGAAAATTAGCTTTATTAAAATGTTTAATAAGAATTTAAAACAAGTAAACACAAATATTATTACATTTATTTTCCAATTTTTAAAGTGGCATATACCCAAAATTAGCCTGCCTCTCAATGTAACTACCCATTTTCTACTGTCATTCATGACCCTGGATCATATCTTATAAATATTGATTCCTTAGTTCAAGTACATCTCAAATGAGTACTAGCTTATCATTACTTCTGCTGCTTCTTATACTTGCATCATTAAAACAAAATAGCTGACATGCATTTTGAAACCTTTGACAGTTCCTAATTTTGTGGCAAAGAACACACTACCTTCCTTACTCCATAATTGAAAAACGTTTTAATTTATAGATTTATAAACATAGTTTAGAATGACTTAACCAATTAATAAATTCATTTTGACTATTTCCTGCTACTCTGTATATTCATCTGTCTTTAGCATTTGTCTGCTTACAAACTCTATCAGGTGCATTTTGGCACTTGAACATTTTTTAAAATGAAACACTGCCCCAGTTTCTTTTAGCAAAATTGGATGGTCCAGGTGTTTGTCACAAAACATGAATGACAAAGTCCTTCCTGTTGACTGGCTATTTGAATGAGAATTACATAATTTATTTTTGTCCTTAGAAATATGTAATTCACACATTAAATGTTGGGTTTGAGCAAATTCATTCACGACATTATTGTTTAAAGACACATCGTCTGGAATTTTACTTAAATAAGATCAGTTTCACCATTTTTAGAGTTTGGACTCAGCGCTGCTATCTTTTTACATTTATTTTTTGATGCATGTAATTATAGTGAGATGTCTTCTGATAATTTTCTTCTCTTTACCTTTAAGAGCAGAAAATAATAAATTGTGAACTTGATCTCTGTTCAATGAAAGCTAGAAAGCCAAATGCAAATATGGTGCTTCTGGTCTTATTTTACAGTTTCTTGAAAGCTGATGCAATATTTTAGCCTATGTAATAAGAATACTTCAAAATTTTGCATTAGTGGTGATGTATTGCACTGTTGATTCAATTAGAGTAGTTAGTGTATTTATCAACACAGGTATTCATTTCACTCTTTGAAGAGAGTACATCATTCTTCTGTTTTCTTATTATTTTAGTCTATTTTAGTGCAGTGTGAATAATTCATGAGTAATGGTTAAATAGCAACAGTATGGATTAATACTGATGATTAGCAGCTTAGGTAGCAAATAAGGTGGAAAATTTTTTTTTTAAGTTTCAAGGTATAGAAAGTTATCATTCAAATCCCATAATGTATCTTAGATTTACAGAAGGTACAATGAAACGTTAGGGTAATTGTAAGTAGAATTAAATTTCATTCTATTAAAAATAAGTATTTTTTCTTTCAAAAATCTCTAAGAAAGAATAAAATTCATGAAATATCTATTACTACATAAAGAACTGCTTAGAAAAGGAACAGAAAATTTTAAATTGGGCCTCATGGAGCTTGTTGTTATCTGGAGGGTTTATGAAGATAGGATTTCAATTGATCTGCAGCTGCAGAATAAGACACAGAGGACTCCAGGCTGGGCGGGGTGGCTCATGCCTGTAATCCCAGCACTTTGGGAGGCCAAGGTGGGCAGATCACCTGAGGACAGGAGTTCAAGACCATCCTGGCTAACACGGTGACACCCGGTCTCAACCAAAAAAAAAAAAAAAAAATTAGCCAGGCGAGGTGGCACGTGCCTTTGATCCCAGCTACTTGGGAGGCTGAGGCAGGAGAATTGCTAAATTTTAACATGACAGATGGGGGTCTATAAATGATTACCTGAATTTAAGTCTAAATTCTAAATTTAGACTAATAGTCTTCAAACTTTTTTGTAAAGTTTGAGAAACTATGTAATCTCCGTGAGCATTTTAAAATTGACATACATATTTTAAAATCATGCAGTGATATGTTTATAATATAGTAAATATTGATATTTTCAAATAAAACTGTGTCATCATCTTTCAATTCTAGCCAATGGAATATAAATGACTTAGGGTTTCAATTTCTACTCTGTCCTTTTAGAAACATAAGGAAAATTTCTTCCTTAAAGCTGGGAAGTGTTACTTCTTCCGCTTTTCTCCTTTAATTGGTATTTCCCATCAATTTCCTCACAAAACTTAGTCTTAATGTTTTCTTTAAAGATCATTTATTAATCATCTGTTTATACTTCTTTACCACTGTGTGTATATGTAATTAAATTTATTTTCATAGTAGTTACCATTGTCTCTATTATTTTATTCTTTCTAGATAGAGTACATCTAAAAGAATTATTACTAATAGTTGATTAAAACATAAATATATTGCAGAATTTCTCTCATTTTTAAAATATTATTTATTTTCTAATTGACACTGTAATTTGGTGTTTTGATAAATATCTATGTTGTACAATGATTTAATTAGAATAGCTAGTGTATCAATCACCATATGCATTTATCATTTCTTTGTGGTGAGAACATTCAAAAGCCTCTCTTCTACACGATATTAATAGACATGGTTTTACTGTTAACCATTGTCACCCTATTGTGCAAAAGAACACTAAAATTTATTCCTTTTACCTAAATGTAACTTCGTGCCCATTGACCAACATTTCCCTACCC
This sequence comes from Hylobates moloch, assembly GCF_009828535.3. Classification (NCBI taxonomy): domain Eukaryota; kingdom Metazoa; phylum Chordata; class Mammalia; order Primates; family Hylobatidae; genus Hylobates; species Hylobates moloch. The sequence goes on along the minus strand of NW_026652292.1, from coordinate 54,852,078 downwards.
CCCCAAATCTACCCTCCCCTCCCAGATCTTTGATAACCTCTGTTCTACTCTCTGCCTCTATTATATCAATTTTTTTTTAAAGATTCCACATCTGAGTGAGATCATGCAGGATTTGTCTTTCTGTGTTTGGCTTATTTCATTTAATATAATGATCCCTAGGTAAATCCATGTTGTCACATGTGACAGGGTTCTATTACTTTTTATGGCTGAATAGTTTTCAATTATATATATATATCACATTTTATTTATTCATTTATTGTTGAACACATAGTTTGATTCTATATCTTGGGTTTTGTAAATAGTGCTATAATAAACGTGAGAGTTCAGGTATCTCTTTGACATGTTGATTTTTATTTTCTTTGAATATATCCCCAATAGCAGGATTGTTGGATCATATGGTACTTCTATTTTTAATTTTTTGAGGAACCTTCTTACTGTATTTTTATAATAGCTGCACTAGTTTACAATCTCACCAACATTGATAAGCATCTCTTTTCTTTGCATCCTTGTCAATATTTGTTTTCATTTTTTGGGTAATACCCATTCTAAATTGAGTGAAGTTATATCTCATTCTGGTTTTGATTCACGTTTCTCTGATGATTAGTGATAGTCAGCATTTTTTATACAACTATTGGCCATTAGTATATCTTCTTTTCTGAAATGTCTGTTAAGGTATTTTACCCATTTTTACATACCAGGCTTTATTTTTGCTGTTTAGTTGTTTAAATTTCTTACATGTTTAGGACATTGACTCTTTGTCAGATATATAGTTTGCAAATATTTTCTCCCACTCTGTATGTTGTCTCTTCACAACTTTTCACAAATTTTCTTTGCCATATGAGAGCTTTTGAGGTTGATGTAATCTCATTTATCCATTTTTGCTTTTGCTGCCTGTGCTTCTGAGGTCTTATTTTAAAATTCCTTGCCCAGCCTAATGTCATGAAGCATTTTTCTTAAATTTTCTTCTAGTAGTTTCATAGATTTGTGTTTTACATTTAAGCCTTTGATCCATTTTGAGTTTTTTTTTTTTTTGTATATGGTAATAGGTAGAGTTCTAGTGTTGTTCTTCCTCATGTAGATATTCCATTTTTCCAGCACCATTTATTGAAGACACTCTCTTTTCTCCAAAGTGTGTTCTTGACACCTTTGTTCAAAATCAGTTTGCTGTAAATATGTGGATATTTTTCTGGGGTCTTTGCTGTTCCATAGGTCTGTGTGCCTGTTTTTATGACAGTACCATGATGTTTTGGTTACTATAGCTTTGCAATATATTTTGAAGTCAGATAGTAATGCCTTCAGGCATCAGGATTGCTTTGAATATTTGGTGTCCTTTGTGGTTTGTATTTTATGATTGCTTTTTCTATCTTTGTGAAGAATGTCATTGATATTTTGATAGATATAGCATTAAATCTATACATTGCTTTGTGTAGTGTGGCCATTTTAGCAGTTTTAATTTTTCATTCCATGAACATGGGATATGTTTTCATATATTTGTGTCCTCTTCAATTTCTTTCATTAAAGTTTTACAGTTTTCAGTGTAGAGATCTTTCATTTCCTTGGTTAGGTTTATTGCTGGGTAACTTTTTTTGGTAACTATTGTAAATCGTTAGGGACAAGCTACTCTAGGAACCTCCTGCCCCACACACTTCAATGCAGCTGATCCCTACCCTGAATACTCTGCAGCTGCATTCCTGAACCCTTATCTAGGCACCAGACTTGCTTACAGCCCTCCAGGTGGCATGGGGGAGGTCACGAGAAACGTAGATAAACCTAAATTACACCCTCTTGTAAATTCCTATATTGTAAGCCGGTCAAGAAATGATATGTGGTAAAGTTAACTGACAGGCAACCCCAGGGTCTCTCTCCCCCATATAAAGCCCTCATTTTGTAAGCTCAGGGCTGCCTCCTCTGACTGGTGGAGCAGCCCAGCAGGTTAATAAACTTGCTCGCCTAACCTTGGGTCTCTCTCTCTCTCTCATCCTTTCTCTCGGCTAACTTTATATAAATGACATTGTTTTAGTTCATGTTTAGCATGTAGAAACACCACTGATTTTCATATGTTGACTTCGTATCCTGCAACTTTACCACATTTGTTTATTCGTTCTAATTGTTTCGTTTTGTTTGTTTTGATGGGATCTTTAGGGTTTCTCTATATAAGATCACGTCATGTGCAAACAGACAATTTCACTTCCTCTTTTACAGTTTGAATGCCATTTATTTCTTTCATTTGCCTATTTGCTCTGGCTACAACTTCCATTATTATGTTAAGAGAGGTGGTGAAAGGCATGTGCCTTATCCTTAAGCAAAAGCTTTCAGCATATCTTCATGAAGTATTATGTTATCTGTCAGTTTTGTTATATATGGCCTTTATTGTTCTGCGAAAGATACATGGTATGTTTAGTTTGCTGAGAATTTTTGTCATGAAGTGATGTTGAATTTTATCCATTTTTTTCCCTACATCTATTGAGGTAATCATATGGTTTTTGTCTTTCTGTTAACATGGTGTGTCACATTTATTGAGTGGAATATGTTAAAACATCCTTACATCCCTGGGATGAATACCACTTGATGATAGTGAATGATCTCTTTAATGTGCTCTTGGATTCAGTTTGCTAGTATTTCATTGAGAAATTTTTAATTTTTGTTCATCAGTAATATTGGTTTGTGGTTTTATATTTTTTTTGTTATGTCTTTGTTTGGTTTTGGAATCAGAATAATGTTGGCTTTGTAAAATAAGTTTAGAAATACTCCCTCCTTTTCGGTTTTCTGGAATATTCTGAGGAAAATTTAAAGTTTATCTTTAAATGATTGATAGAATTCAACAGTGTAGCCATCAAGTTCTGGGCTTTTCTTTGATGAAAGACTTTTTATTAGCAACTAAATGTTTTCACTTCCTATTGGTCTGTTCAGATTTTCTTTTTCTTCATAATTTAATCTTAGTAGGTTGTATGTGTCCAGAAATGTATCTGTTTCTTCTATATTATCAAATGTGTTGGTATGTCATTGTTTATAATAGTCTCTTGTGATCCTGTGGTATTTCTGTGGTATTAGATGTAATGTCTCTTTTTTCATCTCTGATTTGATTTATTTGGCTCTTCTCTCTTTTTTTACTTAGTCTAGCTGAAGGCTTGTTATTGTCTTTTCAAAAACAACTCTTTGTTTTGCTCTTTTTAATGTTTTTGTCTCTATTTCATTTATTTCTTCTCTGTGCTTTATTATTTCCTTTCTTCTACTAATTTTGAATTTATTCTTATTTTTCTAGTTCCCTGATATAAATCATTAGGTTGTTTATTAAAATTCTTTCTTCTTTTTTGACGTGGGAATTTATTACTATTATGTAAACTTTTTTCTTAAAACTGCTTTTCCTATGGCTTATGGATTTTAGTACGATGTGTTTTCATTCTTATTTATTTCTAGCAAACTTTTAATTTTTCTTTTAATTTCTCTTTTGACCTATTGTTGAAGAATATGTTGTTTAATGTCCATATATTTGTAATGTTTCCTGAGTTTTTCTTATTGTTGATTTCTAATTTTATAGTATTATGGTAAAAGATACTTGATATGATCTCTGTCTTCTTAAATGTGTTAAGGCTTGTTTTGTATCTTAATGTGATTTAGTCTAAAAAATGTTTCAGATGCAGTTGAGAAGAATGTGTGTTCCGCAGCGATTGGAAGGGTTATTCTGTAAATATATACCAGATCTGTTTGGTCTACAGTCCAGTGTTTCTTTGTCAATGTTTTTCTCCAGATGGTCTGTCCAATGTGGAAAGTGGGGTGTTAATGCACCCTACTATTATTGTATTGCAGTCTATCTCTCCTTTTAAGTCTGAATAATATAAATACTTTTAAAACATTACCAAATCTCAGTTGATTAAAAAATATATTGCACATTTTAAAACCATAAAAGTAGCACTAATTTTTTTTCATGTCGACTCTGTTAATGACATAAATGGATTTGGAATTTATTTTTACCTTGATTTAAATTGTAGTGATTATTTTTTGTTGGGCAAAAAGAGCGAATTTATGCACTTTCCAAAATATGCCCTGGAAATAGTAGTTCCATTATTTGAGACATGAAAGAAAGAGTGATCATTTGTATGCTGAGTCCTGAAATAGTCAGAGCTGTGCTTTCTAAGGTTGATTTAATAAATATAATAAAGTGTCTTATGTTACCTCCTTAATACCAATCACCTTCTGTAGAAAAAATAATATTTATTTGTAGTTCAATTTATATTTGTTATGTGGAGAACTACAATAAACCAAAATTTATAACATGAATATTACATAGTATATATATTAAGACATTGGCAGATCTGTCTTAAATGTATACCATTATAATATTAATGGACTAAAATGCATTTCCGAAAATATGGACAGTAGGCTATTAACTTTATTGAAATATTCACAATTATTCATATTTTTGCTTCCATATCCACATTACAATTTTAATGGTATACTTATTTAATATGTTACTAATTTCCTTTGTAAATGTAGACAAAGGAAATAAATTAATTTTTTTAGAATTCAGGTTTTTAAAAGTTGATCAATTTGACAATCCTTATAATTTCCAGTGAGAAAAGAAATGGAAAAATCAGCTGCCAGCTATGTCTAAATGATTTATAATAACAATGTTTATTATTTTTTAATGTACTAAGTATGCAAGGTATTCAGTTTGTTTTATTTGGACTCAATTTCTCTAAGGTATTAAGTTTTCATTTAATCTGTTTGTTGTAATATTAAATTTTAATTTAATTTTCTAAGTGACAATCTAAGGTAAATGTATGCATGCCTAATTTTTTTTTTTTTTTTTTTTAGATGGAGTTTCGCTCTTGTTGCCCAGGCTGGAGTACAATGGCACTCACCACAACCTCCACTGCCCGGGTTCAAGCAATTCTCCTGCCTCAGTCTCCCAAGTAGCTGGGATTACAGGCATGCGCCACCGCCCCCGGTTAATTTTGTATTTTTAGTAGAGACAAGGTTTCTCCATGTTGGTCAGGCTGGTCTCCAACTCCTGACCTCAGGTGATCTGCCCGCCTCAGACTCCCAAAGTGCTGGGATTACAGGCGTGAGCCATTGAGCCCGGTTGCATCCTAAATTTCTGCATCTTTCTTTACTTTCTTGAGTATGTACATTGATGCTGAAATTTTAGAATTAAACTTTATTTTATCATTTTAAATGTAATGTTCATTAAGCGAATGCCATAACTAATTATGGTAAGCAGAATAAGGACTCTAAAATCCCTGGGACATTTAAGTATGATACCATGTGTGGCCAAAGGGACTTTGCAGGTGTAATTATAGTTACAGACTTTGAGATTGAGAAATTACCCTAGATTATCCAGGTGAGCCTACAATGAATTAAACATAGCCTGTGCATTAGTTTTCTGAAGCTGCAGCAACAAAGTATCACAAACTGTGTGACACAAACAATGGAAATTTATTGTCTAGCACAGTTGGCTCCTTCTAAGGGCTGTGAGGGAAAATCTGTGGCATATCTCTCTCCTGGCTTCTGGTAGCCTCAGGCGTTTCTTTATTTGTAGATTGTGTTCCGTCTGTGTTTTCACATTATCTTCCCTCACGTGTGTGTCTCTGTGTCCAAATTTTCTCTTTTCCTAAGGACTCCAGTCATATTAGATTAGGGTCTACACTAACGACTCCATTTTAACTAGATTACCTTATCTCCAAATTAGTTCACATTCTCAGAGATGGGGGTTAAAAATACAGCATACCTGTTTTTTGGTGACCCACGTCAATCCATAAGAGCCTGGGTTACATAATTTTATTACTACGATTCCTAAAATAAGAGATAAATCTGTTTTCAGCAAGTGCGTCGTGTCTCATACTGTTCTATGTGTGGACCCCAGATGGTCAAAATCTGTGCTCTGTGAATGCTGTGGAGAGACGAGAGCAGAAAAAAATGGCAAAAGATGAAAATTTCTTCCAGAAATGCCAGAAAACCAAACTCATTGTTCAAGAATTGGCACATGAGCCTGCTCATTACCTCTGATTCAAGAAACAGTTTGTGGTCATAGCACCATTGCCAATGTCCTGTGGGCTGAGCTATAAATGTGGTAAAGAGTGAGGATGACTGACTTTTAATCACAAGAGTAAAAAAGTTGTGGTGGCAGGTTTAAAAAAATACATAATGGCACCAAAATTGACTCTTCTAATAGAGGAATATCCAAGTTGTTATTTTTAAAAATCTTTCTTTGCTTGAATATAACATGCAGTCTTTTAATCAGGGAAATAACTATTTACATTTTCATTGTGAAATTTAAATAAAAAATGCTATAGAGCAATAACCTGGTAGAGAACAGTTATTCTTATAGCATGTTCAGGTAAAATCTAGATATTTCTTTTTGATATTACATATTATATGACTGATTCAGTGTATTTCTTTTATTATTGTTGTTGTTATTTTAAAATTAAATGTAGGTAATTTTGTTTCTATGGCAAAACTGAACTGCTTCAAGTTTACACTCAGAAATCTCAAGCACTCCTGTCAACTCTAATTTAAATATGGCAATTTAAAAAATCTTTTGAATCATCAACAGAATAACAATGACACCAGTGAAAGTGAAATAAATACATGCTATTATATGTAGTCATATTAAGTGGTTCATTTCATTAAATAATGAATTCCAACATTGATATTTTAAAATTTTTAAAATTCAATTCATTGATGTATATATTTGTTTCCATGACAAAAGTTTATTCTTAAATTTGGGCTTTTTAAAAGAAATATGTCAGATATAACTATAATTGCATTTAAATTTGGTCAATTGTATGATGTGTCAGTTGATTTCTATAGAAAGAGGATGGCGAGATAGCCATGCAAACAGTTTATTGGGGAAATACAAGGGGGAACTAAATTCAATGGCAACATTCTTTGGAATATGATACGAAACAGAGAGCTGTAAAAGAAAATGAGGAAAGAAGCAGGATTGCACAAGGAGAATCTCCATCCATTATGCACATTGGACAGTGCTGGCCAACCCAACTGGGAGGTCAAAAGCCAAGACTTCCCGTTAAAGAAGACCTATGTTGGCCAGCGATGGACAAACTATTGTATCTACACTAGAACCAATCACTGGGTGGGTTTCAAAGTTGAGATGAATCCTGAAGCTCTTTGCATAGACATTGTCATCTGATAGCCCTCCTTGCAGCTAAATGAGTCCTTTTATGAAGGAAGATTGCATAGTCCATGCATTATGCCACCTAGGCCCACTTACCTACATGTTTGACATGTTGCTTTTGCATGATTCAGATATATGCCAAATAAACATATTTCCTTTTATTCAGTCTTATGCTTTAGGCCCTTGGTCAAACACATTCACAATACAATCTTACAAGTATAACCAACTCCTATTAATACCAGCTGGTTAATACTTTTTTATTGTTATTGTTGCGTACAACTTTATTGAGTTATATTTAATTCACCATACAAGCACCTTTTTGAAATGTATAGTTAAGTGGTTTTTGGTATATTCACAGGTTTGTGCAATCATCACCAAAATCTATTTTTAGAACATTTTCAATTTCCTTAAGAGTTCCTACCCATTAGCTGCCATTCCCCATTCTCTTGACACCCACCCCTACAGAACCACCAATATGCTTTCTCTTTCTGTGAATTTGCCAGTTCTAAACATTTCATGTAAACTTAATCATATAATATACAACCTTTGCGTCAGACTTCTTTCTCTGGCATAATGTTTGCAAGGCTTATCTGTGTTACAACATGTATCTCTATTTCATTTTTTTTTTATTGTAGGATAATACTTTATTGTATGGGCATACCTAATTTTATTATCCATTCATTGGTTGATGAATATTTATGTTATTCCACTTTGGAACTATTATGAATAAAACTGTTATAAACAGTCATGTACTTTTTTGTGTGTGTGGACATACGTTTTCATTTCTCTTGGGTATAAGTATCTGCATGTTTATTATTTTGAGGAACTGCCATGCTGTTTTGCAAAGTGGCCACACCATTTTATGTTCCTACTAGCAATGTATAAGGGTGTCAAAATTTTCCACTAACTCATTTCACATTTTAAAAATTTTATTTTAGCTATCCTAGTAAATTTAACGGGATATCACATTAAGATTTGGATTAGCATTCCAGTATTAAAAATGACGTTTAGCATCTTTTCATGCATTTGTTGGCTATTAGTATAACTGTTTTTTGGGAAATATTTGTCTTGATAATTTGTCCACTGTTCAACTGCGTAATTTATCTTTTTCTTGCTGAGTTGTAAGAGTTTCTTGTATATTCTAGATACTAGAGACTTAGATCTATGAGCTGCAAAATATGTTAACCTTATTATATTTCCACTTTGTCTTGATTTTCGTAGCTCTATAAGTTTGAAATTAGGAAGTGAGTCTCCCAACTTTTTTTTTTCAAAATTATTTTGGTTATTTTTATGTGAAATTTTCTGTCAACTTACTGATTTCTGAACAAAAAACAGTTGGCATTTTGACAAACATTAAGTCTTCAAATTCATAAATATTACCATAGAGAGTCATTTCATGGATTTGGATATTCTGTAATTTTTTCAACAATGTTTTTGGTTCTCAGTGCACAAGTTTTGCACATCTTCTTTTTTTTATTATTATACTTTAAGTTTTAGGGTACACGTGCACAATGTGTAGGTTTGTTACATATGTATCCATGTGCCACGTTGGTGTGCTGCACCCATTAACTCGTCATTTAGCATTACGTATATCTCCTAATGCTGTCCCTCCCCACTCCCCCAACCCCACAACAGTCAGCGAAGTGTGATGTTCCCCTTCCTGTGTCCATGTGTTCTCATTGTTCAGTTCCCACCTATGAGTGAGAGCATGCGGCGGTGTTTGGTTTTTTGTCCTTGTAATAGTTTACTGAGAATGATGGTTTCCAGTTTCATCCATGTCCCTACAAAGGACATGAACTCATCATTTTTATGGCTGCATAGTATTCCATGGTGTATATGTTGCACATCTTTTTAAATAAATTTTATTATAAATAGAGTTGATTCTTTAAATGTTTCATTTCCATTGTTAATTGCTAGTAAATATTCATAAAATTGATTTTTGTATGTTGTTTTTTCCACTCATGTGGATGAACTGCATCATTAGTTCTGATAGTTTTTTTTTTTTCTTTTTCTATTAGGAATCCTAATAGTGGATTCCTTAGATTTTTCTATATACAAGGTCATGCCATGTTCAAGTAAATATAGTTTTCCTTTTTTTTTTCATTTTGAACATTTTTTATTTCTTACTTCCAGTATAATGCTAAATAGAAATGTCTTCCCCTCAACTTGGAGGAAAATATATCTTTCATCCTTAAGTATGATGTTAGCTGAGGCTCTTAAACAAATAGATGGCTTCTATCAGGTTGAAGATGTTTCTTTTCATGTCTAGGTTGTTGAATATTTTTACCATTAAAGGGTGTTGGATATCATCAAATGCTTTTTCTGAGTCTACTGAGATGGTTATGTCATATTTGTCCTTTATATTTTTAATATAGTATATTACATTGATATATTTTTAATAGTAAACCAACCTTGCACTTCTGATATAAGGTGGGAGATTACATATTGACCTGAAATTTTCTTCTTTCTTAATGTACTGGAGATGCTTACAGTTATAAATTGCCCTCTGAGTACTGTTTTTGCATCCCATAAGTTTTGGTTTGTTGTGTTTTTGTTTTATATTCTAATTTTCCTTTTCATTTCTTTTATAATGTATTTGTTATTTAAAGATATGTTATTTAATTTGTATATATTTATAAATTTCCAAAATTTTATTCTGTTTTTGATACCCAAATTAGATTCATTGTAGTCAGAGACCAGATACATTTTTTTGTATGACTGTAATTCATTTAAATTTATGGAAGCTGGTTGTATAGCCTCACACGTTGTTTATTTTTGGTAATGTGCCTGGTGGGTATCTGCTTTTGAGTGGGGGAGTGTTCTATAGATGTCTCTTAATTCCAGTTTGTTTATAGTGTTGTTCAAATTTTCTATATTCTTGTTTATCTTCTGCCCATTTGTGCTATCTATTATTAAAAGTCTCCTACTATCATTGCTGACTTGTCTATTTCTACCTTCAAGTCTGTCAGTTTTTAAAAAAATTTATATTGGTACTCTTTTGTTTGGTGCATATGTATGTATAGTGTTATATGCCTGATATGGTTTGGCTGTGTCCCCATCCAAATCTCCTCTTGAATTGCAGCTCCTACAATTCCCATATGTAGTGGGAGGGACCTGGTGAGAGATTATGTGAATCATGGGGGTGGGTCTTTCCTATGCTGTTCTCATGGTAGTGAAGAAGTCTCACAAGATCCAGTGGTTTTATAAGAGGGAGTTTCCCTGCACAAGCTTTCTCTTTGCCTGCTGCCATCCATGTAAGATGTGACTTGGTCATCCTTGCCTTCTGCCATGAATGTGAGGCCTACCCAGTCATGTTGAACTGTAAGTCCATTAAACCTCTTTCTTCAGTAAATTTTCCAGTCTCAGGTATATCTTTCTCAGCAGCATAAAAACTAAGTAACACAATCAACTTGAAAGATTGGCACCCTTTTTCTTATGCAATGTACTTTGTCTCTAGTGACCAATTTTTTTCTGAAAGTCTATTTCTTATGAATTAGTATAGTCACTTCAGCTCTCTTGGGTAGCTTCTCGTGTAATATATCTTTTTCTATTACTTTACTTGTTAACTGTTTTTCCACTTTGGGGCTTTTGCTGTTTACTGTGTAAATGTATTTGGTTGTGTATATTTTTTATACATTCTGACAATTTTTGCCTTTTGAGTTAGATGTTTAATCCATTTACAGTTAGTCTTATTACTGCTAAATTAGTATATATGTCTGCTGTTTTGTTCTTTGTATTCTGTGCCTTGTATATATTTTAACCTGTATTCAAAGATCTCTGCCTTCTTTTGTGTTAAATTGATATTTTCTAGTGTATTTTAAAATTCCCTTGTGTTTGAAAATATTACTATATTATATTGATTAGTGCTTGCAACTACCCTAATATATAGTTCCTTGCTTCTTTTTTCAGGCCCACTGAATTGTCAGCTCAGTTATTGATTTGAGCCTGCCCATGACGAACATGTATTTTACTTGAGAGCTAAAGTAAATCCTGAAAGTACTACAGGTCTATGTGTTAGCTACTGCAGGATTTTTTGTTTTTTACAGCTAATTAGCAATTTCTTGATAGAAAATTTGAGTATCTGAGTATTTCATCTTTATGATACCATAGATATCATGTGAGCTTTTCTGTTTTAATTTTAATTATCTTATTATGCATTAATTTGTTTTCATTGCCCAGGTGTTCATGATTATGTCAAGGCCCAGGGACATAAATTTTGTATACTTTTATCAAATAACTCAAGTTGGTTCAGACACACCTAAAAAATATTAAATGCTTAAACTTAGTGTAAAACTCGATGATTCATGTTTCACGATCAACTAGAGGTAAAGTACTATATTGTTCTTATCCTATATTATATTACAGGTTTATATATTATCCTATATTGCATTTGAGTTTTCTGATTGAAGTTGGAATTAAAACTTGTATATCTCTGTAGTCTGGACATGAAACCCAATAATTGATCTATAGTAGTATTAATACAGGTATGTTTAATATAGGTGTGTGACTCCCTTTGCTACTTAAAGCCCTTTTTACCCTTGAACTTTGACACTCTCCTCTGTGTTCTAACAGTCTGTATCAGGCAACCTCATTTTAAAGAAATTCTCTTCACCCTACTTGGACTCTGACGTCCATACTGGCTTCCTTCTCACCTAGACTCAACTCAAGCTCTGTCACTGTTGGGGGGTCATCCCTACCCTATATAAAAACCCTATTTACCCTCCCCTCAGGTTGAGGTATTTTGTGCCCAGCTGCTCTTCTGCTCAACTCTGACATCTGAGTCACCACACATTCTTCCTAAATGGCTGCATTTCTCACCCTGCTTGGGCTCCAACACCTGGCTCTGGGCTATCCTGCCTTTTTTTTCCCCCATCAACCCAGGTGTGGACATCTAACTTTCTTGGCACCATTTAATAACGAATTAAATGTCAATTCTTAGAAAATGTCCTCTTCTTCCCTGCCTCTGTCTTCTTTGTCTCTCTTTGCAGTGGATATTGTTAAAAAGAGTAAAATCATTGAATTTTACAAGTGGAGTTGGTGAACCCAGACTTAAAATATCACTTACTTCTAAAGTCAAAGTGTTGGCATCTATATTTAATGGTGAATAAAAGCATTATATGACACCCTAGGATTACTGAATGCCTTACATTATATAATAGGCTTAAATTATCTCATCTGGGCTTGAAAGAGATATATGTTTTATCAATTATTATTAGACAGATAAACCCCTTGAGAATATTCCCAGAAAAGGGTTGTACAGTGTTAAAAAATGCTAGTGGTATAAAATTTACTACTATAGAATTTACTTATAGGGTCTAATTTTATGTTCTATAACCAAAAATAAAGGAAAAACATTTATGACATAAATTATTCCTTCCTTTCATCCTTGCTTGTCTCTTCAATAAATATTTTTGAGGAACTATTAAGTGACAAAAATTTTATCCATAATAGCTTAAAAATAAACAAAAAATTCTGGTTTCCTAAAGTTTGCATTCTAATGGAGTGAAAAAAAAAAACAAAACAAGATTAATAAGTAACATATAGTACAGTTATTGTCTTTGGTAATTGCAATTTATTTGGAGGAGAATAAAGCAAAAAGGGGGGATGTGGAGTATCAGCAAGCACAGGTGGTATTCCGGGGAATTTAAAACAAAAAAAGGTGTATAGATATAGTAATGGTACCATAGATGTTAGGTCTAATCCTTGAGGTTTTAAATGTTATTTTATATGGAAATTGCTTTGCAAGTGCGATTAAGCTAAGGATGTTGAGATGGGAAGGTTATCTGGGTTAGCAGAGTTAGTCCTAAATGCATTCATTAAGTATCCTTAAAAAAGCAAAGCAGTAGAAAATTTGACACGTACAGAAAAGTCGAAGTGAAGATAGAGAATAGAGACTTTTGAAGATGTTGGCTTTGAAGATTAGAGTGAGCCTACTACAAGTTAAGGAATGCCAGTAGCCGCCTGAAGGTGAAAGAAGCAAGGAACAGATTTTCCTCTAGAGCTTCTGGCAGGAGTATGACCCTGCCAAAAACCTTGATTTGGCCTAGTGAAACTTATTTGGACTTCTGGCCTCTAGAACTGTGAGAGAATACAATTCTGTTGTTTTAAACTGCCTCATTTGTGGTGATTTGTTAGAGCAGCCACAGGAAACTAAAACTCATGGTATCCAGGCAATGACTCTGAGAAGGTGATATTTGTACAAAGTTCTGATGGTATATGGGGTTAAAGCCTAGGGGGGTCAAAAATTGAACTTGGAAAAAGATTGTACAAGGTTTCTTAAAATATTTTTATTTTTATTCTTTAATTTGAAATTGAGTTACAGGGAAGTGACATGTAAGATGAGTCTTGAAGAAAAGAGTTAAAAATATTTTAAGAAGAGGGAATAATATATGTAAAGGCTTGAAAGCATGAAAAATTTAAGAATACTCTAGGATATTAAAAGATTTAATACCTTTCTGCATGCACTTATCAATTAGAAAGAGTTAAGAGCAAAATATGTCCTTTGGTGTATAATAATGTTAAGCCATAAAACATGTATACTGCAGTTCCTTTTTCAACTTGGAAGTCTACTGCTTACATGGAAGAAAAGTGATCTATAACCTGTACTCAAATGATTAAGTGGTGTTCTTAAAAAGGTAAAGGCTCTTCTTGGCAGGAAAACTAGAAGTTATTTCATCTGGTTAGGAGTCACAATGAAGCTGACATCTTACCACATGTTCAAGTGCATTATGATTCATTTCCATAGGGTAACTGAAAAACATTTAGCAAGTTAAGAAGTTCTACATTTAAGGTACAAAACAGTTCAATAGAAAGCTATGCATCTATCTATCTATCTATCATCTATCTATCTATCTATCATCTATCTATCATCTATCTATCTATCATCATCATCTATCTAATGGTTACTCTTTCTCAGTCATTTCAGTAGATGAATTGAAGTTGAAGTTTATTGTTAATTTACTTATTCTAGTGTATGTATATCAAATTCCATATGTACAATATTCATACAAACAATAATAAAAATATTTACAGTGTCTTAATATATGCCAAGCACTCTTCTAAGAGTATCATATATATAATCTGATTTTATCCCCATGGCAATACAGTCAATACTACCTCCATTTAAAAGATGAGAAAACAGGCTGGGTGCGGTGGCTTACACCTGTAATCCCAGGACTTTGGGAGGCTGAGGCAGGCAGATCACCTGAGGTTGGGAATTCAAGACGTGCCTGACCAACATGGAGAAACCCCATCTCTACTAAAAATACAAAATTAGCTGGGTGTGGTGGCACATGCCTGTAATCCCGGCTACTTGGGAGGCTGAGGCAGGAGAATCACTTGAACCTACTAGGTGGAGGTTGTGGTGAGCCAAGATAGCGCCATTGCACTCCAGCCTGGGCAATAAGAGTGAAACTCTGTCCCCCTCCACCCCAAAAAAAGAAGATAGGAAACTAAATTATATTTTCAAATGGAAGCAGAATACTTAACATATTTATAAAAATTATGTGAAAAGTCTTAATTATTAATTTATAGTAATATAAGTATAGTACAAGAGTGCAGCACTAGAATAAGCCCCAGGCCAGTTCTTATGAAGCAATATTAGAATGTCAGACATGTCAGGAAGCACAAATACAGGCCAAGGAGATGGAATCATACTGGATATAAAAGTCATAGATGCCAAGAGCTAAATGGAGTGGCTGTTAACTTCAGAGCTATAAGTACAAGGTCATATCAGATATTGACACAGGCAAATAAGCTACCAAAACAATAATACTCAATAATATATAGGTGATATATTTGAATTCTATTTCACTACATCTTGTTGGCACAAGGTCTCTCTCTTTATTTTTTGGGATGGAGTCTTGCTCTGTCGTCCAGGCTGGAGGGCAGTGGCGCAATCTTGGCTCACTGCAACCTCCGCCTACTGGGTTCAAGCGGTTCTCCTGCCTCAGCCTCTCCAGTAGCTGGGACTACAGACATGCACCACCACACCCGGCTAATTTTTGTATTTTTAGTAGAGTACACAGCTGGATATATTGCCCATTGCATTTCACATTAGCACTGCTCTGTAAGGTCACCAATAAATGGGGCTGTGATACAGCCTCTGCCCATTTTTGGCTGGCAACAACTTTTAACCAAATGTAGCTTACCTGTGAATCAGACTTGAGTTCTTTCTTCCACTTTTTGGCTGAAAGGAATCCTTACCTCATACCTTTATTAATTGCAAGTATAAGTACTAGTTGTAAATATAAGCTGAAGAAGATTAATCTGTGTAATAAAGACAGTCCACAAGATGTCTTTTTTACCTTGTCATGTATTTGCCTTCTAGACCTATCTGAACCAATCTCAAACATATAATTTTATTGCACTATAGATTGCCATTTTGCCCACTTAACCATACGGTTTTGTGGATTTCAAAATTCCCAGCTCATGATGGCACTTTCACTCTCAGTCACTTGATGTTCCAAGGCCAGCCTCTTTTACGGTTCTGACACTATTAAAGAAAGACCCTGGTCTGGGTTTTCATTACAATCAGCAGCTGCAGGTGATGCGCATCTCCTTAAAATCTGCTCAATCTGCAAAGGTGTCCTTTCACAGTTTGCCCAAATTGGCTGTGAGATGTCCTTCACTTATCATTTTCCTGTTACAAGGTTTCTTTTGCAGCTAAAG
This sequence comes from Hylobates moloch, assembly GCF_009828535.3. Lineage (NCBI taxonomy): Eukaryota > Metazoa > Chordata > Mammalia > Primates > Hylobatidae > Hylobates > Hylobates moloch. The sequence continues at coordinate 54,836,273 of NW_026652292.1, read as the reverse complement.
TAAGCCAGCTCACTTCGAATTCCTTATAATTATCCCTGCCCCATGTCTTCCTAGAGCCAGAGCTGCCACACAGCCTAACACCTCAATATTTACTTGAATTTCATCCAAATTAAGCACAGGTAAAAACTTTAGTCATTGTGATGCCACCATATGCCAGGTGTTATCATCTCCCAACTAATAACGGCACCCTAGTATCCATTAAAACAGGGATAATCCACCCCAATATCACCTTCTGGGGGTCTATTTTTAATTCATTTCCCAGAAAATAAAGCTAGAGGCAGGAGGCTTATAAGCTGTTTCCTTATTAGGAAGTGTAATTTTGCAGAGCAAAAGTGAACAAGTGGAGTAAAGCCTAAAAACATGGAAAGCCAATACAATAATGAACTTGTAAGTTGGTGACTGTTATGTGAGAAAGATTGCTCTTCTCAACGGGAATGTTTCCCCATAAGTCTTATAAACAATATCTTAAAACTGCTCATTGGATGTGGGTCACGGGAAGAAAGGGGACACATTTATCCACCAGCTCACAGTTGTGCCCAATGGGGATTAATGTTCTGGTATTTTGAATTAACACGTTTGGGTGCTGAGGAGTATTCCATAGCAGTGTCAACAGAGCAGCCTCGGGGTGGGAGCCCTGTGCACAATACAGGCATCAGTCAAGGTTTTACCAGGCTGTGCTTGGAAGCATTTGGTCATAACCTACACAGAACTGGTTACTGCAGAGTCAGGTGAAACAAGAGTATCTGAGATTGTAATATGTTTTATACAAGCACGTAAAGTAGTGTTATAAAATCCATGGGAGTTTTTTGTGTTCTGCTTCAAATCTGCTTCTCCTCTGGTGTTCTCTGAGTGAATGGTACACTTCTTTTTTGTTGTTGTTGTTGATCTATTTGCATTAGAAAAAAAAAAAGCTAGATACCTTCAATGAAAAAGCCATCTCTCAAGAATTCAATCTGTTCCTAGTGCTAGATATTCTGACTGCTATTTATGGCTCAAAGCTGTCCACTTAACCCCTCTTCATCATCCTCTTCATAACGCCCATCAACACGATCACCTCTGAGCTAGATTACTGTGATCATCTTCAGTCTTGTTCTATTTCATTTTACATTTTCCAAAGGACAAGTGAATCTGATTTTAGCACTCTTTGTTTCAAATCTTCAATTATTCCCATTTCTAAAGAAAAGAAGAGTCTTCCGACCTTGATATGTTTCCTGCTGACTACAGTCTTACCTGATTTTCCTATCTCTTTCTTGCAAGTCAAACCAAATACCTTTTTGTTCCTTAGGAAAGGGCATTTTCTCTTTCTCCACATATGCTCATTCCATATTGTTTTCTAATTTAATTTTCTGTTTATACCATCTTGTCTTTCTAGTTTTAATTTCATTGCCATTTCCTTGAGAAAAACTTCAGTCTTCACTCAGGTGGGTTAACTTCAGATATACTCAATAATATATAATAACCTTTTCATCCTCTCTTATTACCCTTTTCAATAATCTTGTAACCACTTGTTTTACGCTTCCCTTCTAGACAGGACTGCGAGCCCCTTGAAGACAGGAACCCTGTCTTGTTTATTATTTTATCTCAATCACCAAGCACAATGCCCAGATTTCAGTGTTTTATGAATATTTGTTAAGTGAAAAAATACTTATAGTATGTTAAGGGTTTCAAATAGGGGTGTTGTAACACAAAGTATGACAGCCTCCTTGTGTGAAGGGGAGCTATGGTGAGGATGAAGGAGGACAGAGTCAGCCATGATAGGAGGAGCTGTAATGAAGCCAAATTCCTGTGACTAAGGAGTCATGTAAAAATTGAGCCCTGGTGCTTATTTAATGCAAAGGAGTAAAAGTAAAATAGATTCCTCATGTTATATTTTCTCCCCTCCACCAAAATAGAGTGGTGCATGAGCTGTGGATAGCAACTTGAACTCATGAGTATTCCCAGAGAAGGATGAAAAAGCAAGTGAAAGGACATGTACATTACTCTGGGAAGATGAGCTGGAGTCTTTTGTTGCTAATAAAAATGTGCCAGTGAAAGCTCCTGAGAGCTGTGTGTTGCCCCACTGACAACCAAACCACTCTGCTTAACTTGCCTTGCCAGAGAAGTGAATGCTGTTTGTAGTGGGTTTATTGGAGAAACAAACCATTTGAACTCTGTCCAATGTTTCCACGGCTAAGAACTTTGGTCACCAAACCTCTTTACGAAGAGTGCAGGCCTGCGGGGCACACTGGCTCACGCCTGTAATCCCAGCAATTTTGCAGGCCGAGGTGGGTGGATCACCTGAAGTCGGGAGTTTGAGACCAGCCTGACCAACATGGAGAAACCCCGTCTCTACTAAAAATACAAAATCAGCCAGGTGTTGAGGCAGGAGAATCACTTGAACCCGAAGGCGGAGGTTGCGGTGAGCCAAGACCACGCCATTGCACTCTAGCCTGGGCAACAAGAGGAAAACTCTGTCTAAACAAACAAATAAAGAAAAACACAACAACAGGAAAAAGAGTGCATGCAGCAGGACCTTCCAGCTAGACCTATGCCGTTCTTACTGTGTTAGCTAGTGCTCTTCAGGCACTTCAGCATAACTGTCATTTTCAAGTGGGATATTTCCTTATTTCTTGAACGTATCTTATGGCTCACATGGCAGATCCCTGATGACACAGGGATTTTAAAACATAAATTTCCCAGTATTTATTAAAGAGATATGTTACCTTGAATGTCTAAACAGAAAGATGATAGTGATTGGCTGAACTTTGACATGAAATATTGCAGGGTAAAATGGGACAGTTTTTCTTGTGTGCTTTAAGTTGACTGTGAAAAATAGCCTAGTTTCTCCTTTTTAAAGTGTTCTAGAACCCACCCCTTTATTCTTTTATTCCACCCAAATCCCTACAAGTTTGATTAGTTATAAGTTCTCTTTCCTATTGTTGGGCAGCTTCCACCTCTCACACTATTGCACCGTATTCTTCCTTCCTAGATTCTAAGTTCCTTCAGGCTTAGACCTATATCATATTCACCATTGCATTTCCCATACCCAATGTGGAGTCCATTAGGGACATATATGTACTTAGCAAATATTGATTGATTGATTTAATTAATTTATTAGATTAGATGATTATGGCTACATAATAGTTATACATATACATATATATATATATATATATATATACATACATATGATGGATTGCTATTAGCATACCATCCCAATGGGAAATGATCAAATCAGGGTAACTTGAATATTCATCACCTTAAGCATTTTGTTTTTTTGTGTTAGTAACATTCCAAATGTACTATTTTAGTTGAGATACACAACAAATTACTGTTAACTATAGTCACCCTACTGTGTTACTGAACACTAGATATTAGTCGTTTTAACTGTCTTGTCTTGTCTTTTCTTTTTTTTTTTTTTTTTTGAGTTGGAGTCTTGCTCTGTCACCCAGGCTGGAGGGCAGTGGCATGATCTCAGCTCACTGCAACCTCCGCCTCCCAGGTTCAAGCAATTCTCCTGCTTCAGCCTCCTGAATAGCTGGGACTACAGGCACATGCCACCATGCTTTGTTAATTTTAGTATTTTTAGTAGAGATGGGGTTTCACCATATTGGTCAGGCTGGTCTCGAACTCCTGACCTCAGGTGATCCACCCGCCTTGGCCTCCCAAAGTGCTGGTACTACAGGTGTGAGCCACTGCGCCCAGCCTTAACTGTATTTCCATATGCATTAATCATTATTGAGAAAATCAGTGAATAAGTCTCACACGTACAGAACCCTGATCACTTTTGCAAATGCATTCAGTGTCAATTATGGAATTGTGTTTTCCTGCACCTGTAGAAGAAGTTGTTTTCTGCAGGTCTCCTCCCAATATCTCCTGTTTACCTAGTACAAAGCTTCATTCCTCTGTCTTTATGCCTTTGATCCTTGGGATCTCTGTCCAAATGTACATTTCATTATGAGATACAATGTTTTAAACTGCTGCTTTTCAAAACTTTTAGTGGCAGAATCCTTTCGCTGTTCTGGCTGAGGTTAAGAGTGCCACTTGCTCAAAGACTTAAGCTTACCATGTCCTGCTTGCTCGCACTCTATTTTTAACAAATCATCCCTCCTTCCAATATATATACACTAGTGGCCATGAATTATACTTTAAAAAGAGTATCACACTAAGGAAGAGAGAGGGGATTCCAAGTCAAGAAGCGGGGCAAACAGAAAGAACATCTTAAACTGGGGTTCGTGCTGCTCCTGCTCCTCTTTCCAAGACTCTCCTCTGTCAGGCACAGCTTTCTCAAAGATGAGCAAACTTTTAAGTTTCAGAGGAACTCAGTCAACTTGTTTCTGTCTTCCTTTGGAAGTATCAAAAACATCCCTGGATTTATAGCCATAGAGTGTTCCAAAAGTTTATTAGGTAACTTACGTGTTTCAAATTCAAAATGCATTTTGCCTGAAAGAGTAGTTTGTCTGTCTTGGTTATGTTTTTAAGCCAGCTCACAGAAACCTATTTATCCTCCTAAATGCCAGAAGTGTAGCACTGTTCACAGAGCGCGGTAGAACTTCAGCATAAGGAAAACAACTTATGCACTTCAAAGGAATTGAGGTATCTTCCCATTTCTCCTTCCATTCACCTCACTCACAGGCAGGGAAAATAATACTGTGTGTCAAGAATCTTGTTCCATGGGGCAAGGAGCATAAGGAGGGTAGGACTAGGGCAATGAAAGACTTGAGTGAAAATGCTGAACAATGAGGAATCTACTCCAGTACAATTCGGAGCTTTGGGTGGTAGACAAGGAGTGGGGAGGACTGCAAACACTTATCCTAAATCTTTCCAACTCTGGCAAGGTCAGGTAAGAGCTATTGTTATTATCTTCTTACTGAAGACTTCAAGAATGGCTTACTTTACTTCTCTGTCATCTTTTGAAGTGTCTTAAGACTAGATTTGCCTCAAAGGTGATATATATATATATTGTATATATATATATGTGTATATATGTATATATGTGTGTGTATATATATATATATATATATATAGTGCTTTGTCTCCATCTCTTTCTCTTTTATTTTAGGTTATTCTAGATATATTTTCATATGATGTAGAGTAGAATTCTGGAGTAAAGAATTGGGGCTTAATAACGATTTGTTGAATACCTATAAAGATAAATATTCGACATAAATTTCATGTGCTGAGGGGTTAGGTTAGTGTCTTTGGAAGGCATGAGACCTCTGGTGTTGCTGAGGTACACAGTGAAAAATTAATAAAGATGCCGTCTACCTCCTTGTCTTACATTTTCTTGCTCTGACAGTCAGCTCAGACCCATCATCATGAGCTCCTTTTATAAGTCCCCTGGAAAGGTGAGACAGACATTCCAGGAGAGAATGTGCATTCGAAGAGAAGAGGCAGATCACCCCAGGCATTGTCTTGCAGAAAGAGTAAGAAGAAATGAGGGAAAGAAAGCTGCTGGGAAAGGAAAACAGGTTTTCCAGAAGCCACTGGTCATTCTTGGTTGATTATTTGTGTGTAATTGAGAGTTGAGCCACCTAAGTGAAGGACTGCCTGAATACATCCTACAGGCAGCAATGGCCTACTTCATTAAATGCAGCACAATGTTCTTGGACTAGTGTGTCAAAATAGAAAAGTAATTGCTAGTCTTATTATCTTAAGCTGCATATGGCATGATGTGAAAGTCAGTATGTTAAAGAGATGTTTCCTTAAAGGGGTGAACATAATTTCCTGGAAAATTAACATAAGTCAAATGAATAAATTAGCAGTCAGAGTAGAAACAAATATTCTTCATTTTTTAAACAAAACATTTGCTAAGAAGAACAAAACAATTCATATTTATTTTCATGCACTGTGTTTATATGTATTAAGATAAGCTTCTTATTTCACTCTGAATCTTTCCCCTAAACAAAAACTGTACAATGAATGTATAAAAACTTGAGAGGTCAATCTGTCTAAAAATAATTCAGAATTATCTCTAATTTTCTCAATTAAAAGAACATTTGTTGCACATAAAATACATTTGTTATGGTTAGACTTTGTTGAAAATCATGTACTTAAAAAAAAAAAAAGAGAGAAAAAATCAGAATAGACTCTATGTTTAGAGCCCAGTTTAAATGATAAATGTTCCTGTAACCTTGATGCTTTCAGTAACAAGCCCTACTTGTTTTATAAACAATTATTTGGCATTATGAAAAAATGCATCTCTTCCCTCAACTACGATATTACACAAGAAAGTAACTATTATGTAGAAAAAATCCTTTTCACAAATATTCAGTTCTGATTCTCATGACTTTTATGCTTTGAAATTGTAATGCCTTTGTTATATTATTAACGAGATAAAATAATCTCCTTAGACTTTCAACATTCTGATAGAACTGGTAGGTGTACCGCTAGTTATTGGTTGCTAAATATACAGAGTGTTTTTACGACGTACACGAGAAGAAGCTTGGCAATTTATACATCAAAAAATTTCCCCTCCTTCAATAAGGTTACAGTAAAAGATGCAAGAAGAAACATATGATATAGTTGACTATTCTTTCAATAAGGTTAAAATAAAAGATTCAAGGAGAAACATATGATGTAGTTAACTATTATAGGCTTTAAGCAGTGCCTTGAAAATAACTCCAATTTAAGTCGCCATTGTTTTGACCTGATTAGACAGAGAACAATAGTACTGCTACTCTTTGTCTACCTTAGGATAGTAAGTAGTTGATTATTTATAATATCTTTTGACAGCCACGTTAATTATAACCTAGCTGAATGTTTTCCTTTAGAGTAGAATTTTTTAAAACAAAAGAAGAGGAAATTGTAGTGAAAGCTGTCGGAATGTTTCTGAATATTGCTAATGACTGTATCTAATAGCTAAGAAATGGTACCTTTTCTTGAGATTTTCCTCTTATTTTTTACATTGCACTCAACATATTTTCCAAAGCTCTACAGGAATATTTGCATAAGAACCTCTGAATTACCTAAGTAGGTCAAAGCAATGGTCAGTCTTTCCAAAAGTGACATTTCAAGTTTATTTGTTGCTTCTTGATTTTGCAAAGTGAAAACAAATGTCATCCCTCTATAAGTTAATGAGTTTAGAACTCTTCCATTCTGACATTGTCATGAAATCACTGCACAAGACTTAGTGTAATTTGTAAGCTGAACCTTCAGCAGCTTAATGAGTGGGGAGTGCACAGAATGATTTCCATTATATTATCAAACTACATCATGACTTTGTAATGCTGTTTGAAAAATTTTGAGAATTACCTCCCTTGCCCCCAATGCTAACACTCATATTAAGCATCGTAAGTCAGGTCTAAAGTTAGTATTTTTCAGAATATATGAATTTTTAAAGCTACTGAGTATACTCCTGGCAAATTACATATATCACTACCTTGATCATAATTTTTCCTTCTGATCCATATTTTCTAACGAGACAATTTAGATAAAACTGTTAAAGCATTGACGTGTTCGAGCTTTGAGTCAAGTCTAAGGCTTCCAGCCAAAATGAGAGTTGGTACTCTGTTCTTCAATTGTGAAAGTTTTGTCTATTGCTATAGAGGGTTTAAATAAGCTTCTATAGTTTTTCTTCGTTAATTTTTTTTCATTAATTATGACAATAAAGAGCAGGTTGGAATGTATATTATTTTGTCCGATTCTCCATGGATCTGGCTTGACCAGGGACCAGTTGATTGAATCAATACGGAAATCAATGAATATTTACTCACTAACTGTGTATATGTTGTGTGTATGTTCCAAGCTTGTAATTTGGAGAATAAAGAAATTTTCCCCTGCTCTTATGAATTACATTAAAGAGAAAAATTTATATGAATTTACTTAGAAAATTCTAAATTCCTACACTAATGTGATATTTTAACACTTTGTATAACCAAATAATATTTAAGAGAATGACAATAGACTTAAAACAGAATGTAGTTTATGAAGTGTTGTAAAGAGAATATTAGACTTGAAATCAAAATATTATATGGCAAAGTTGCTTAAATATTTTGAAACTCTTATTACTTACCTATGAAATTATACTTTTGCTGTATCTAACCTACTTTTCAGTGAGACTAAAGTTCAATAACATTACTTGAATAATTGCTGTTTTAATTGTAACACTTCTGTAATAGGTAGAATTTTAATACATTCCCCCGAATTTTCCACTCCTGATGTACTGTTCTGAATAATCCTTATGACTGTGAATATGATGGATTTTCTTCCTGGGATTAGATTATGTTGCATGGCACAGCTACCTTTAAGAAAGGGATATTATCCAGGTAGGCCCAACCTAATCATATAAGCCCTTTGAAAGCAAGTTTTTCACTAGCTAATAATATAAGAGAATTGAGAGAGCTGAAGTACATGAAGGATCCAGTGCTCTGTTGATGACTTGAGGATGGAGGAGTCCACACAACCAGAAAACAGGGACCTCAACAAGCTCATTTTTCTTGTTGCTAGAATTCAGTTCTAATGAGTTTGGAAAAAAAAAATTTCCAAAGCCTCAGGATGAGAACTCAGTCTGGTCAACATTCATTTAAATCTTCTGAAAACATGAGGAGAGAACCCAGTCATGTTATACCAGACTCTGCCTTATAGAACTGGCATAAAAATGGGTATTGTTTTAAGAGTTTATGGTACCTTGTCATATATCAATAGAAAACTTATAAGCCCTATAAAAATAAAAGCAGAGGATATCACTGCTATCAATATTGTAATATTGTGCATTTGTAGTACAAGTAAGTGTTAATTATAAATAGGAAAAATATGAGACGTTTTCATGGGGAAATGAATGAGTCATTTACCTTTAGGGATGATTTACATCTCTTTATCCAACTAGCTAGCTCAGTTTAATATATGCAAAAATAAATTCCCAGTGGAGCGAATATTGTGACCATCTCCAAAGGTCAATAAGATGGAGGAAAATTTGAGTAACAGAAAAGGAAATCAAGGTTGGGCTATAGCAGTGAATAATGCTGATTAAAAGAATTTCTGGCTAAATTTGGGGGAACATATATTGATATGTCTAAATGCTCATTTTAAAACATTCGTATATTAATAGGTAGAAAACTAGAGAGATGGGAAAAAAGGAGGAAAATATTGTAGTAGTAGCATCAACATAAGCTTGGCAATTAATTAGATTGAGCAATTGGGAAGGAAATGCAGACTGAAAATGCATTTTGCATTTGCTCCCACTCTTGGTCCTTGTATATCTGGGATATTATTATGGTAATCACAGAAATAGGAATGTCAGGTGGAATAGCCAATATAGTCAGAGAAGGCTAACTGCTATAAAAAAAATCACAAAAATCTCAGTGGTTAATGCTAATGCAATTTATTTCTCACTCATATAATAAAGCAATGCTGGCATTTTGTAGGTGGCCCTGCGTGCTAGGAGACAAGGATCCAGATTCTTTCCATTTTACAGCTAATTCATCTTCCAGGGTCTTAGAGACATCTGCTGAATTCCCTGCATCTCCTTCACATAGCAAGACAGAGAGGGAGTTCAGGAGTGGGTGGAAGTTTTTTTTTTTTTTTTTTTGAGACGGAGTCTCGCTCTGTCGCCCAGGCTGGAGTGCAGTGGCGCGATCTCGGCTCACTGCAAGCTCCGCCTCCCGGGTTCACGCCATTCTCCTGCCTCAGCCTCTCCGAGCAGCTGGGACTACAGGCGCCCGCCACCACGCCCGGCTAATTTTTTGTATTTTTAGTAGAGACGGGGTTTCACCGTGGTCTCGATCTCCTGACCTCGTGATCCGCCCGCCTCGGCCTCCCAAAGTGCTGGGATTACAAGCGTGAGCCACCGCGCCCGGCCGGGTGGAAGTTTTTTAATGGGCTAAACCTGGAAGTGATTCTTTTAATCTACGTCTCATTGGGCAGGATTCAGGAACACCTGACTGCAAATGAGGTTAGAAAATGCAATTCTATAATTTTCCAGGAAGAAAAAGAAACAAGTTTTGAAAATTAATAGCAGATTCCATTAAAAGAAGAGTTAAAGAAATAAGAGTTTTATTCTTAACATGCTGATAGTGAGTGGCTTGTCATAGTATAACTAAAAGAAGCAAGAAATTGAAAATATGGTCCTGGAAGTATGAAGGTATAAATCATAAAAAATAGTAGAACAGTAGACTCTTCTTTGCCATTGTTCATTTCACAAAGTAATAATGAGCATTTTAAATTTTGTCTGATTTTAAACAATATAAAAATATGAAATAATTAGTTGAAAATCTAACAATTTCTGAAAAGGTCAGAAATATGCACTTTCCTTCAGATGTTCTTACATTTAAGAAGGGTTTCAGCTTCACCAAATATTAAATTTAAAGGTAAAGATATTAAAACCAATTTTTCACATGATTATTTCATGTTTCAGTTTCTCACAGGATAAACAATACAGTGAATTTTGGGTTTGATCTATCTTGTATAATAATATTTTGTTGCAGTTGACTTTTGTGAGCCGCTGATTATAGTTACAACTTATCCAGATATATAATCACCAATTCAAGTAACTTTGGTAAGGTAATAGAGTTGAAGAAAAATTCCCAATATCCTGAACTTCCTTGCTGAGTATTCTTTTTTCCTTTTAACTGAAACATGGATTCTCCCTGTAGCTTCTCTCAAGGTGTAACATGTTTCTCCTCTACCACCTTTTTTTCGTTTTGGGATGGAGTCTTGCTTTATTGCCAAGCTGGAGTGCAGTGGCGCAATCTCAGCTCACCGCAACCTCTGCCTCCTGGGTTCAAGTGATTCTCCTGCCTCAGCCTCCCGAGTAACTGGGACTACAGTTAATTTTTGTATTTTTAGTACAGATGGGGTTTCACTATATTGGCCAGGATGGTCTCAATCTCTTGATCTCACGATCTGCCTGCCTCTACCACCTTCTACAGTTCCTTTAAGGCCATTACCCCATCTTCCTCTGTATTCATGCCATCAGGCTATACTCACAATGATATTGTTTGTAATCATCCACATGTCACAATTTCCATGTAACCTTTCATCACGTTCTCAATTCCTTGAAAATGTTGTTGCCTGATCAACTGATGCTTCCTCTAACACCATTTCTGTGAAAATGTTTGGTGATGTTTACTGTTTCTGAAGGTAATTCTTTCATTATTATGGCATCTCAGTTCTTTGGCTGCCTCTACTCTACTGATCCACAGGCTACCTTAGCCACACACTCCCATGATCTTATCCCAGACCTTGCCATTAACAGTAATTTCCTCATCCAAAACTTTAATTTCAAGAGTCATTCTTTAACCCCTATTATTGTACTTTGGGCTTCACAAGTAAAGACTCTAAGATAGAGGTTAGCCTGCAGGAGATTTAATAAGGAGTGCTCTTGAGGTCAACATCTGTTTAAAAAGGAAATTAAGAAAACAAGACTACAGAGGAAATAGTTGAGCTGCAACATAGTCTCAAGGGAAAAGTCTAGATACTGCTGCAGGGAGTTCTGAAGATGAGATAACTCTCCAGAGTTGTCCTAATTTTGGGGCAGAGATATTGCACGTGGTCTTCACTAGGCAAGGGCATAACTTTCGGTGAGGTAATGCTCTACAGCTAAACATAGTCCTTAACAGCTCTAGCATGCCTTTGGGAAGATTATGTTAAAACATAACCCTAAATTATTGGCCTATGGCCAAGAGGGCACACTGGGGCAATCCTGAGGAGAGGGGATGTTGTCTTGAGGAGGGAGGGATTACTTTGTCTTCAAGGAAAGGAGAGTGCTGGTCATAAAAGGGAGGAATGGGCCATTTCTTCAAGCTTAGAGTTTAAGAGATCCGAAAATTCAAAAACTTTTAGAGAAGGATGAGAGCAATCAAGATATTTTCACTCTATATATTCTAGTCTTTCCTATTCTGGGTTCTGGCCCAGCCTTTTGGGAGTGTAACCTTCTTGGGTCCTTGGATTTTCTTCAAATTGAGTTCTGGGATTGATACTCAGCTTTCTTTGACCTCCCACGGCAAGAAAAAGACATTTTGTATGCTGTTAAAAAAGACGTCTGGATTTCAGTCCTAGTTTTAGTTGTGGTGCTTACAGCTTTTTCTTATCTTTTCTTCAAAGCATCAAGCAAACTCAGCCATAGCCATCCAATACCATTGTCTTTAGAGTTACTCTTTCTTCCATTTTACTCCAACACCTGGCACCTGCTAATGCACTCCCTTCCAACAATACACCATCCGCATTTACCACTGGTTGAAAACATTAACAACTGAATGATCAACTTGTAACAGGGTCTCTCTGTGTTCCACCTACCACCAGCATTAGGGCTGTTAATTGCTGGGTGGCCGAAAATCTAGTTCATAAATCATAAGCCAGCATCTGATTTCTTGGGCCAATTTCAGTACCAATTATTGTAGGTTGTGTTCCTCAGGAGTCAGACACTGAGATGGTGGTTAGCATGCAGGAGGTATATTAGTGAGGGATCTTGAGAAAGACAAAACAAAGCAGAATAGAATAGAAGTACCTGTAGAGAGAAGGAAATAAGCAGAATTGAGCAGGAGGAGAAATACAGTTGTCATGTGTCTGAAGAAAAGTCCTAAAGTGCCCTGCATGGAGATATGAAATTGGATAACTCATCAGAGCTGTCCCAAGTTGGGGCAAAAGACTCAGGCTTTTACACCCCACTATTAATCAGTCTTTGAATGCTGGTCAATATGCCCACTATCTGGGCTAATTACTGTGTTAGGGAATCAGTGTGGTACATCACCATGTCCACCAAAATTACTTATTTTCTTTCTGACTGTACTAGATAAGGAGTGCTAACTGTCATAACAAAGAACATAAAATCTCACCCGCTTGGCAGATGAAGATTTCATTTTTTGACCCTGGCACAGTGCAATGTTAATCAGCAGTGGGGATGGGGTTCTTCTATACATAGTCATTGAGGGAAACAGGCTCCTTCCTTCTTGTGGCTCTGCCTTCCTTTGTTCCAGAACTCTACAACAGAACTTTCAGCAATGATTCAATTGTTCTACATTTACACTGACCTATAATGGCTAATAGTTACATATGACCATTAAGCACTTTAATATAGCTAATATGACTGACAAACTAAATTTTTAATTTTATTTAATTTTAATTTAAGTGTCAATAGTATATACATATATATGTACTTTATGTGTGTATATATCTATGTGTGTGTTTATGTATGTACACTTTTTTTTAGTTATCAGAGGAAGAAGAGGAGGAGCACGCATGAGATTGCTTTGTGGGTCAGGAATGAAACTGATGTAAATCAATTCCACTCACATCCCTTTGGCTAGAGCTCAGTCATATGGCCATATCTAACTACAAAGGAAGCTTGAAAATACAACATATGGACCTGTGTGCCCAGGAAAAATAACAGAAAACAGATACTAGAGAACAATGACAGCCTACAGTATACCAGATCATTCCCTTTAAATAAAAAAAACAGCTTAATTGAGGGATAATTGATATGTAAAGAACTGCACATATTTAATGTGTACAATTTTATGAGTTTAGACATATGCAAGCACCTGTGACGCCTTCACCAGAATCAAGGTAATAGACACATCCGGCACCTCCCGAAGTTACTTCGTGTTCTTTTATGTGTATGGCAAGAATATATACATGTATATATATGTAATATATATATATTTTTATATATGTATATTATATATATAATACCACTACTGTATTCTCTGCTGCTGAGTTTGACTACTATGAATAACTCACGTGAGTGGAATTTGCAATATTTGTCCTTCTGTGGCTGCCTTATAGCTTGTACTATAACAGTCTTCAAAGTTATTGGGACCTAAAATCCAGTCTTCCTATTATCTTTTAAATTATTTTTTCATCATGTGATAGAAAAATTAATACCCATGTCCTAATCCCCAGAACCTGTGAATATGTTATATATGGCAAAAGGGACTTTGCGGATAGAAGTATCTTGATACAGAGAGATTATTCTGGATCATCTGGTGGGCCTAATGCTAGCATAAGCATTCATAAAAGTGGAAGAGGGAGGCAGAAGAAATGGTCAGAATTTTGACATGTGAGAAAAACTGTACCATTGTCAATGACTTTAAAAATAGAGGAAGGAGACCAAGAGTTAAGGCACGTGGGCAGCCTCTAGAAGCTGAAAATTGTAAGAAAACGCTTTCTGCCTAGAGCATCCTAGAAAGGAATGCAGCTCTTCTGACACTGATTTCAGCCCAATTTCATCTGAGTTAGACTTCTATCCTCCAGAACCGTAAGATAATAAATCTGTGGGTTTTCTTTTTTTAACTGTTAAGTTTGTAGTAATTTGTTATAGCAGCAATAGGAAACATCATTCTAACTCCCTTTCTTAACTGAACTTGAATCCTTTGGTACATCATTGTAATGAATCGCATTTATTTTCTCTTACTTCATCATACTCATTCACAAACCTGCTTATTCTAATCCTCCACTTTATTAATTGGGGTTCTCTAGAGGGACAGAACTGATAGGATATATATATATCATATATATATGAAATATATATATATATGAGTTTACTAAGTATTATTAACTCATATGATCAAAAGGTCCCACAATAGGCCGCCTGAAAGCTGAGGAGCAAGGAAGCCAGCCTGAGCTCCAAAGCTGAAGAACGTGGAGTCTGATGTTCGGAGGCAGCAAGCATCCATCACGGGAGAAAGATGTAGGCTGGGAGGCTAAGCCAGTCTAAGTTTTTCACATTTTTCTGCCTGCTTTATATTCTGGCAGTGCTGGCAGCTGATTAGATGGTGTCCCACTCAGAGTAAGGGTGGGTGTGCCTTTTCCAGCCCACTGACTCAGATGTTAATCTCCTTTGGCAACACCCTCACAGACACACCCAGGATTAATACTTTGCATCTGTCAATCCAATCACGTTGACACTCAGGGTTAATCATCACACCTACCTACTTCAGGTCCGCACCTATGCTTTATTACATGGTCAGAAAAACTAATATCCCTGATAGACTGGTCTTACTTTGTATATTGATTGCCAATTTATTTAGGTCCTTAGGTCTACCTAGCCATTCTATTATATTTGCTTAATCACCACAGTCCCCCACTATGCTAAATGATCACTTCACACCCCCACTGTTTTCTCAAATGTGTAGGAATTTCTACCCTACTTTGCAAGCTACACTGTTTCCTATTTTGCTGAAAAAAAAAAAAAAAAGCAAACAGAAGATAATTTCTACATGCTCTCAAAAGTACATTTACATACCTACAAGCTGCTGAACTCTTTGGTTCTATTACTATGGGTAAAATCTCTGTATGCCTATGAAGAGGCAACCCTTTCACTTGAGCTCTAGATCCAAGCCAATATTGCTACTCACAGACATTGATCCAGCTTTGTTACCATATTCTCCCTCTATTTGATCATTTCCATCAGGCCAAAATCTTGCTGAATTGTTTCCATTTTAAGTAAAACCTTCTCATGGCCTCACACGTATCTCCCACCCAGTTTCTAAAAGATATATATTCCAATTCCTTTTCTCCTCTTCTGTCTCCAACTATATCAATCAGATTTTTGTCCACACATCTCAAAATCTCAAACAAGAGAACGTTTTTTTCTAAGAGCACTATCTGCCTGGTGCCAAATATTTTGGTTGATAAGATTATTTATCTTATCTTAAATAATCAACAGTATTTTGCATAGTGGATCACTCTCCCATTCTTGAAACACTTTTTTTTTTCATTTACCTCCAAGAGATTACTATCTCTTTATTCTTTTTCCACTTCACTGGCAGTGTGGTACTTGCTTTTCAGTTTCTTTTCTGATTTCCTTTCATCTTCCTGAACAATAAATTTTGGAGTATCTCAGGGCTTAGATTTTTAAATATTTATTTATTTCTAATATATCCTAACTTCTAGATAATTACACTGAAAAGCATTATTGAAAAACTGGTCTTGTAGCTCCAAATATGTATCTTTTCCTGAATTTCGGACTTATAAACCCAAATGATGTCTAGTATAGATTACAATCTAATGTGCCCAAAAGACAATTGCTTATCCTCTCCAAAATCATCAATCTGTTTATTTCTCATCCTATACAGCAACTCTATTCTTTCATTTGCTTAGGTTGAAAACCTTGGATCCATGATCCTTGACACCTCTTTTTTCCTCACATCCATGTCAGATACATTAATAAACCTTGCTACTCAACTTTCAGATTGTTTTTAGAATAGAAAACTATCTCCTTAGAGCCATTTCTGTTCAGGACACCACTATTGTTCTTATCTATTTCAAATCCTAACTGGACTTATAGCTTTCCTGTTACATCACTCTAATATATTTCCAGATAAAGTAAAAGTCATTATTTAAAAATATGTCAGATTATATCATTTTATTTCAAAACTTTCTGAGGGCTTTGCATTTCATCCAGAATAAAAGCCAAGGTCAATTCGATAGCCTTGAGAAATGAATAGAAATAAAAATAATAAATGAAAGCTAGTAACTCTTCTATTCAACACTGTGTTGGAAGTTCCATCAAGAGCAATTAGGTAAAAAAGAAACAGAAGTTATCTAAATCAGAAAGATAAAAGTAAAATTACCTTTGTTTGCAGATGACATAATCATATGTGGAAAACCCTAAATATTTTACAAAAAACTGTTAAAACTAATAAATTCGATAATGTTGCAGAATACAAAGTTAATACACAAAATTCAGTTGTGTTTCTATACATCAATATGAACAATCCAAGAAGCAAATTAATAAAATAATTTCACTTATAATAAAAATAAATAATAGCCTTATAGATAAACTTAATTAAGGAGATGAAAGAAATACTTTTACACTAAAGACTACAAAACACTGCTGAAAAAAATTAAAAGACACCAAAAAATAGAAAGACTTCCCATGTTCATGGAATGGAAGACAATATTGCTAAGATATCTGTATTAGTCAGTGTTCTCCAGAGAAAAAGACACAATGGGTAGGTAGGTAGATAGATGACAGATAGATAGACAGAGAGAGGTATACAGACATATTTTAAGGAATTGACTCACATGATTATAGAGGTGAATGAGTCCCAAAATTTGTAGTCAGCAATCTGGACACACAAGAAGAGCCTAAGTTTCCGTGTGAGTCTGAAGACAGAATAAAACCATTGTCCCAGGTTGAAGGCAGTCAGTTAGAAATTCCTTGTTACTCAGCCTTTTTGTTCACTTCAGGCCTTCAACTGATTGGATAGGAACAACCCACATTAGTGGGGGCAATCTGCTTTATTCAGTCTACTAACTAATCCAGAAACACTCTCACAGACACAGCTAGAATAATGTTTCAACAAATATTTGGGCACTCCATAGCACAGTCACATTGACATATAAAATTAACCACCTCAATGTCAACAGTACCTAAGTGATCTACATATTCAGTGCAATTCCTATCAAAATCCCAACACATTTTTTTTTTTTTTTTTTGCCAAAATAGAAAAAGCCATCAGTTTGGGATGGTGAAAAAGTTCTGAATATGGACAGTGGTGATGGTTGCACAACAATGGAAGTGTATTAAATGCACTGAGCTATACAATTAAAAATGTCTTAAATGGTAACTTATGTATATTTTCTCATGATAAAAAAATTCTAAACAATATGCACTTCTCTGATTTTGTAGAAAAAACTCTAAACCTTTACCATTATATTCAGTGCTCTTTCTCCTACATACCAGATATCTTTCCATCTCAGAATATTTGTACTTGATGTGTCCTCTGACTAGAATCTTACCCTATTATTCTCTCTTCTACTTACCACTTTTTAATTCTCTATAGTTTTTAATATCATTGGAAAAAGAATTTATGTATTTGTTAATTTACCTACTTCTACTTTGTTTGTAAATATGTAAGCTCAGCAAGAGTAGGCAATTTATCTGTTTTATTCACTGATTTATCTTTTGGTTCCTAGAAGAGTATTTGGTACAAAGTAGGTACTTAATAATATTAGTTGAATGGATAATTGAAAAGCTAAGAAATGAATGTTTTTATTACATATGATTTGCTGTCTTGCCATGCCCTTTAACATACATCATTATGAATATTTTTTTTTGCCTCGCTTTCTGAAAACTGACTAACTTTACGTGTTTCGTAAAGTAAGAACTGTCATTACATAAATCCTAGAAAATGGCAAAATACTTTGCCTTTCTTATTCTTTTATGTTCCTTTATTTTTCTTTGCATTGCTGCATTAACTTCTTTTGCTAATGTAACAGTTATGTTTGCTCTCAACATGTTTATTTAATTGAGCTGGCTAATGTCACTGTTTATCTGAAAAAAAAAGAAAAGAAGACAAATATGCTGGGCCAGCACGAAGAAGTAACAGACAGAGCACAAATAATGTATAATGACATTTCATACAGTTTTTTTTTCTGGAGTAGTGGAAAAATCTTTGCCAAGAAATCAATATTTAGAATCTGTTTAGATCATTATATTTGAGTGACTGCTACCTGCAAATGCACAGAACAATAGGCCTACCAGATATAATAATGAAAAGAAAGGAGAGTTTTTTTTTTTACTGGCATTATTCCATGATAAAATTTAGTAGCATGACAGATCAGTAGACAGAATAAGTGCTCTGTCAAGCCTTAACCCACTGTCCAAGTAATACACAAACATATCTGTTCCAGGTAAAGCAACTGAAGCTATAGGAATGTTTCTAGCATGTGTTTGCTTTGTTTTCTAAATTACCTATCAATCAGAAGCCACTGTGCTTGGATACAGGTGATGTAGGCAGTACCATTTTGTGTCTTTACATCTTTTACTCCTGGCAAAATGAAAGAATTTATTGATGAATGTATTAGTTTCTGTCTTTTAATCAATATTCTGTAAGTGTTGGATAAAACAAAAATAAATGCTGAAGTACGAAATGTATAAACCCTATGAAATGAATAAACCCTAGAAAATTTCCAAAACAATCGGTCCTTAACAAGCATGGAGACAAATATAGGGAAGAAACGATTAACTTGAGTAGTTATATTATCTCATGATCTTGTAGTGTGACTTTCAATGACTATTCTTCATGAAGAAGAAATGGGGAAAAATTGTGAGGTTGAACACAGGGCATTGCACAATAAAAGTGCTCAACAATTTGGATTGAAACATTGAATTGCCAAACTGGCAAAAATAATCAAGTTGTAATATCAGGCAGAGATTATTATTCCTATTCATTTGTCTTTGCTTCTTGTGTATGGTGCTGAACTAACAACTGAACTGCAATAGCTTTTTCTCTCTTTAATGACTATACCTCCAGAATCACTTATTTGCACAAAATGTTTAATGAAAGCCTAACATATAACAGGTTCTGTATTGGGAACCACTCATTCAAGGATAAATAGTGTAACCCCATTTTTTATCACTATGATATAATGTAGGACACAATTACATATAAACAAAAAATTATAGTAGAGACTTAAATACCAACTGAATCATGATGTACTGATGTACTATATTCCTTGCATCACAAATGGTCCCACTAATATGAAACATCAGAAGGCATTTGATTGATATTTATATTGAAAATAAGGCACTTATTTATTATACATCTAAAATAAAAACTTTTTGTATCAGAAAACTTCCTTCTTTGCTATTCTATGTTAACTGATTGGTAGCTGTTTAATTAATTTGGTTCCAGAAGAACTGTGATTGAGTCTGTCTTGCATTTAAAATACAAAAGTTACTGCTGTATACATAGTAAAGAGAGTATATTAGTCTGTTTTCAGGCTGCTGATAAAGACATACCCAAGACTGGGCAATTTACAAAAGAAAGAGGATTATTGGACTTAAAGTTCCACATGGTTGGGGAGGCCTCACAATCATGGTAGAAGGCAAAGAGGAGCAAGTCACATCTTACGGGGATGGTGTCAGACAGAGAGATAGCTTGTGCAGGGAAACACACCCTTATAGAACCATCAGATCTCGTGAGGCTTATTCACTATTACGAGAGACAGCATGGATGGGAAAGACTTGCCTCCATGATTCAATTACCTTCCACCAGGTTCCTCCCACAACATGTGCAAATTCAAAATGAGATTTGGGTGGGGACACATCCAAACAATATCAAAGAACTTCCTTTCATGTAATTTGACAAAAATATTAAGTTGAAAATATTAGGAAAAATAATTTTCTAATTTAAGAGTAAATGCAGTTGACAATAAAACAAGAGTTTAAACTACATGGGTCCACTTATACACATATTTTTAAAATATAAATATATTTTGAAATTTTTTGAGAATTGTAACTGAAAAATACTTGCAGATGAACTGAGTAGGCTAGACATATCAAAAGAGTAAGAAAAATTCAGATATGTCATGAATTCACAAAATATATGTAGATACACTAGTTGATTTTATCATTTACTACAAAAGAATGTGGTACACAAATATACTATAAAAAGTTAAATTTTATCAAAATCTACACACACATTTACAGATTGCACATGGTACCATTTACAGTTGAGAGAAATGTAAACAAATGTAACCGTGCAGTATACAATTATAACTGCATAAAATTAACTGTAGTGTATACTGTACTACTATAAAAATTTTGTACCCACCTCTGATTGCTGGTGTGGTGAGCTCAAGTATTGCGAGTATCTACTTAAAACAGTGTGGGGCGTGTGCTGCTAATCAGCTCCACGTGAGAAGTTCCTTTCCAGAAAATTACTTATTGCAGTAAAAAGTAATCTCTAGGGTTTTTTTTTTTTTTAATTTTAATTTTTTTTTTTTTTTTTTTTGTGGAGACAGAGTCTCACTTTGTCACCCAGGCTGGAGTGCAGTGGCATGATCTCCGCTCACTGTAATCTCTGCCACCTAGGTTCAAGCAATTCTCCTGCCTCAGCTTCCCGAGTAGCTGGGATTACAGGCACCTGCCACCACGCCGGGCTAATTTTTGTATTTTTATTAGAGACAGGGTTTCACCATATTGGTCACACTGGTCTTGAACTCCTGACCTCATGATCCACCCGACTCAGCTTGGCCTCCCAAAGTGCTGGGATTACAGGTGTGAGCCACTGTGCCGGCCTATTGTGTGTTTTTCACGATGTTTAGTGCAGTATCATAAACTTTGAATAACACCATGGGACCAGCACGAAGTGCCACTAGTGATGCTGGGAGTGCTCTCAGGAAGCAGAAAAATGTCATGACATAACAAGAAAAAGTTGAATCACTTGATATATACCATACATTGAGATCTGCAGCTGAGGTTGCCCCATTTCAGACAATTTATCTTGTAAACAAATGACGTAAATTTACAGTATCGATAAATGCAGCATAGTATAGTAAATGTATTTTCTCTTCCTTATAATTTTCTTGCTAACGTTTTCTTTTCTATAGCTTACTTTATTGTAAGAACACAGGATATGAAATATAATACATATAAAATATGTGTTAATCAACTGTTTATATTATTGGTAAGGTTTCTGATCAACAGTAGGGCATTAGTAGTTAAGTTTTGGGGGAGTTAAAAGTTGTATGTGGATTTTTAGCCACAGGGAATCAGTGCCCCAACCCCTGTGTTGTTCAAGGGTCAATTGTATTTATCATATAGAGAGAATCTTGTATTGTGGGTTTAAGTTTTGTTATCCTACTAAATATATGTTGTAAAGCAATTTCTTTAAATTATTTGGGCTTCCATTTTTTTATTTGAAAAAAAGAATAATAATACCTCTGCAGGGTTTCTAGACTTCTCAGATGAGACAAATTTGAAACTCTTTGGAAATTCTTTCTCTCTCTCTCTTGTTCTTTCTTGAGAGGGTCTTATTCTGTCTTCAAATCTGGACTGCAGAGGCACGATCATAGTTCAATGTAGCCTTGACCTCCTGGGCTCAAGTGATCCTCCCAGCTCAGCCTCCCAAGCAACTGGGACTACAGGTGTGCACCACCACACCTACTAATTGTTTTATTTCTAGTAGAGATGAGGTCTCACTATGTTGTGCAGGCTGGTCTTGAACTCCTGGGCTCAGGTGATCCTTGAGCCTAGGCCTCCCAAAGTGTTGGGATTAAAGGTGTGAGCCACTATGCCTGGCCTTTAGAAATTGATAAAAGTGAAATATTGCCTTTGAATTTGGGAGAGTTCCATTTGTGTCATGGCTGGCTTATCCTGAGTAAGTCATTTAATCTCTAAGGATTTATAAAACGAAAAAGTTGGTCCATAAATACTAAGGTTACTTTGAAAAATTATTAACCTATGAATCTAAGATATAATCACTACAAAATACAAATTATGATAACAAAGGACTGGATTTTCTGTATTATCAATAACTGTTTTAGTTTTAAAGTAAGCACTTTGCAGTGTGGTATGCTCCTGCAAAGGGTAATGAATGGATCTGTTGGTGGTTAAATGACTCTTTCCAATTTTTATTTGTATGGTGCCTCAGAAACTCCAGTCTTCAGTAACTCAAACTATCATGTCTCTAGTTTCAAAAAATATATTAGCAATTTCTCCAAGCAACCGCAACTAGCTTTTCCCTCTCACCTAATAGTAATCTGTGAATTTTAAAAATATGTAGGATACGTGAAGAACAGAATGGAATTAAAATTTAGTGGGTTTTTTTTTATTGAATTAAATTTAGTGTTTTTTTCTTGAAAGTCTCATCTCCAGAAGGCAGTGCTTCCAGGAATGGTTGCACACTGTCAGCTCATTTGTGTTGTCAGTGTTGCCACCTCGTTCCCAGAAGAGCATCTGTGGATTTGGGGAGAAAATGCAATACTTCTGGGAATAGTTCCCAGAACATGGAAGCTTCTGTATCATTTTAGAAAGTCAGAAAGGAGAGAATAAAATATTCACTTGCTTCAATATTTTATGTACAGTCATCAGTTCTGGTACTAACAGCTGCAATATCCATATATTCTTATTTGTGGATTTTTTTTTTTACAGAGTCTTTCTGCAATGTAACTTTGGGCTTTTCTGTAGTTCCTTCTCTTGCAATCCTACCCCCCGATCCCCATCATTTTCTTATTCTCAAGGGGATAACGCGAGCATTAACGACAACCAAAGGCATTGTTGACATACCAAGTGACAAGGATAGATGAAGTGAAAATATTATATTCCCTCAGCTCAAAAAGAGTACCTCTAATTATTACAATAATTTTATAGGTAATTTGTGTATTTTATGAAAGCTTAATCTGGTAGGTATGTAGTAATTACTCTAATATTTGGGTATTTGCTTCCATGCACATTAGGAAAATATAACCAACACACTAAGCATGGAATATTGCTTGGTTTTGCTGGTTTAGGACGCTGCTTAAGTAAGCAGTGGCATAGTAATCTGCCTTAGGATGACCAGGTGAATTACAGATGTGGTGCTCAGAAAACCAGTGAAGGGGTTGAACCGTCAAAACTGAAAGTGTTATCACCGTAGTTTATAAGTATAGATAGCAGGATTATATGAACTGGAGGCATGGGATTTCATATACTTAACTGACATATATTTTATCTTAGTTTTTTCTTCAGAGTATTGGAACTCCCCTTCAGGAAGTTAATATTAAGCCTGCTAAATATGTATAAACAAAATAAGTATGTGTGCTGTTTTCAAGACACACACACACACACACACACACACACCCCTTAGTTCATCTGGGCTGTTATAACAAAATACCATAAACTGGGTTGCTTATAAACAACTAAAATTTATTTCAAACAGTTCTGGAGGCTGGGAAGTCCAAGATCAAGGCACTGACAGATTCAGTGTCTGGTAAGAATTGTCTTCTGTTTCATAAGAGGCATCTTCTCTATGCATCCTCACAGGGCAGAAGAGGCTTGAGCACTCTTTTATAAGGGCACAAATTTCACTGATGAGGTCTTAGCCCTCATGAGCCAATCATCTCCTAAAATCCCCATCTACTAATACTATTGCATTGGGAACTGTGTTTTGACATATAAATTTTGGAGGGGACACAAACATTCAGACTATAGCAATACACACACATCATATATATTAATATAATTAAAACATATTTTATATCTAATATATATTAATATAATCTATAATAATAATTAATATATAATGAATATATTAATATACAATGTGTGTATGTACACATTCATATACACAGATACATGTATATAGATGGTACTGACTTAATGGTGGTTTGACGTACAGTTTTTTAACTTTACAATGGGTTTGTTGGGGTACTAAAAGCATTTTCAACTTACAATATTTTTGACATGATAAGTTTGTCAAGACATAATCCCATTGTAAGTCAAGGAGTATCTGTATAACAAAACTTAAAATATGTATGTAACAAACACACATAAGTTTTTATCTTTTTTGTGTTAATTTGTTCTTTATTGAAACTGTTTTGGATAACTTTTTTTAAAAAAAGGACTGTTAATGCATACAAGTGGAAGTTACTTAAATGTATCATGAGTGCTAAAAAACTTCAATGGAATTAACATATTCAGAATAATATCAGACATATAGTATATGTATTAAATTGTAGCTACTACTACTACTATTAGCATTGTTAGGTTTGATTGTGATTAAATTTTTATGTCTTCAAAGGGACACATTAATTGATAATCTTGGTTTTCTGTTAATATTGTAAAAGTATCAGCTGCAAAGCAAATATTCAAAATATTATGAAAAAGCATTTGAAATCAAAATTTTCATGAAATCATAAACAAAAGCAAACTAATTCCTTTAGGTTTAGACATGCTTCTACATTCTGAAATGACGACCCACACTTACACACACACAATTTGATATTATAGTGTCTGACCTCAAAGACTGTTGTAAAACTTCCAAAGAAGAAAAGAAAAAGAAAAGGATATCTCAGTATTTTAGAAATTTTTTAGCATTCCAATTCAATAAAAATATAAGAATATTTATTTATCATGTTTTATTAACTTGTAAAGCTTATAGTTTCTGGAGTAATAGTAAATAAACACTAAATATGCTGCTAAGATGTTTTAAATAATAATTGGGTCAATACAAGCAAAGGAACTGGTAAGGTGCTTCTGTCAAAAGAAACAGTGTACTATAAAATTACAAATATAGCCCCAAACTGAAGGCAGTAAATATTGTCTTGACTATAGTAAAATGTATTCTGTTCACTGTAAGTTAATCCGCTGATGTTATCTTAGTATTAAGTGTGTGTTATGTATGTGCTAAACGCTGAGACCGTGGAGACCTTTTGTTCTGCCAGTCTTTGCCAATGAGTACAACTGGAGTAGGGATTTTAAAACTCACTGATGGCCAGGCTTGGTAGCTCACGCGTGTAATCCCAGAACTTTGGGAGGCCAATGTGGGTGGATCACCTGAGGTCAGGAGTTCAAGACCAGCCTGGCCAACGTGGTGAAACCCCCATCTCTACTAAAAATACAAAAATGAACTGGGCGTGGTGGCTGGTGCCTGTAATCCTAGCTAATCAGGAGGCTTAGGCAGGAGAATCGCTTGAACCTGGGAGGCGGAGGTTACATCTAGCCGAGATCACGCCATTGCACTCCAGCTTGGGCAACAAGAGCAAGACTGTCTCAAAGAAACAAAACAAAACAAAAAAACCTACTGATAAGTTCATGACATAATCTGGAAGTGACTTATTGGGATAAGCATGAAAGGCACTACATTCACAGTTGATGCACAACGAGGGCTTATTCCACATAGTCAAACCGTATCACAGGAAGTAATGTCCTGGTATCCTACACCCACCATCCTCTACCCCACACCACCCAGACATGAATGAAAAGCATACTTAAAGTTGTAAAAATATATCAATCATAGTAAAAGAGAGGCCATTGAACTCTTGAAATATTTTCTAATATTTATCTAGAAATGGGAAATTACAAGAAACATAGTTTTGTAGTGAAACATATTTTTTTAAATGCTGCAAAATCCATCCTTTTCCATTTGAGGCAAAATAACAACTTTTGTTTTCTGGCTAAAACCTTTAATAAGTTATGTTGTATGCATCACTAGGGACTGCCTTTTATATTAGGATATTTTTCAGAGCTATCAGCACAATTGGACAACCTTACAAAATTCATTTGTATCAGTTTTCCAAGTGAAAGAGTAAATTCATTAATGACAAAATTGGAGCATCAGCCATCAAGCCTTGATCATGGCATGTTAGATTATTTTACATGTCAGAATGACTTAGTTATTAACTTATTTAAAAATAGTTGTTGAAAAGTATTTTGACCATTATAAAGACATCATTGAAGGATAACAAAAGTAAGTGGCCTTCACACGTAATTTCCCAGATGAACACCACTTTTGTATTGCCGAGACCTGCTCTTGTTCTCTGGTATTTCACACATTACCAGATTACTTGACACATTCAGAAGAACAAAATTTAGAGAACACCTCAGATTTTTTTTAAAGGAAATTTCTTATGCAAAGTCATTTGTCTTATTTTCACTAATAATGAATTATCTATACCATAAATTATCACAAAAGAACTAGGTGTTTCCAATTTCCAAATATGTACATTTTCAGTTGAGATTCTCATTAATAGGTTAATATTAAAAGCAATGGAATTGTTCTATTATATTAAACTTCATATTAATGTTAATTAAGTTTCAAAGATTCAAAATCTGTTATTTGGTGATAATAAACATGTTATTCTTTTTGAAAAATTAATTATTAGGCATGCAATTATTACATTGATTAAATTAATGGCTTTTTTTGGTTGATTTGAAAAATTTTTAATATTAAATAATGTTCTGGCATAATGTTATTATTACAAAGATCATAAAAAATGTTCTTTTTGATGTATTTATTAAGCACAAAAAGAAAAGCAATATAAAAAAATAGTAAAGCTGTAAACAAATAGGGCACAAAAACATAAGCACAATATGTAAATGACTTACTTTTGAGAAATACTACATTAAATTTAAACATTTTAATGAGAGATAGAAGGATATATCTTTCTTAAATTTGCATCAGTTTAAACACATGATTTAGCATCCATGATAAAAAAAAATTCTAGTATAGCATCAAGTAGCTAGAGTAGTTGGATAACTAAGTTTATACAGTTTCACTAAAATGTTTGTCATTGGACAGACAGAATCTTGTTAAAAAAATGATTTTGGAATAATATTGTAAAGCCTATAAATCTTTGATTCTCATTTGTTAATTAGTTTTTATTATAGTTTAAAAATCTGCAAAGAAGTCAACAGTACTTCAGTTAATGTTACGTATCTGTTGCTATTGGTGATAAAAACGTAACTAATACTTTGTTTCAAAACAAATTATATGTATTATTCTGGTGGCATTTGGGAGATATAGTTTTCTATGCTCTGGAAACAAATGTCTTGATTTAGAAACCTAACAAAATTTCCTTAGAAATTTAGAAATATTTCTAGTTCTTGGGAACAACTGTTCCAAGTAATTGAGACTGACAAGCGACTGTTGCCACATTTGGTTATTAGACAGATTTTGTTAGTAAAATAATACACACCCAACCTACACATCACATTTGGTATCAAATGTCAGGACAGGCTGTGACAATAGAGTGACACTTGGGAGAATAGCCACTTTTTGGAACTACAAGCCATGATTTGGTACTCTAAGAAAAATCAACTTCTTCCCTTAGGAAGAAAATCCTACCCAGAGAGGCACTAGTTAAACTGCATGTGAAGAAATGTACTATCAATGTTTGAAAGAAAATAAATACCTATAGAACAGCTAGTCAATCTCTACTTGTGATGGAATCTAGATTTATCTGATTGTTGACTATGGGAAAATAAATAGTGACCCTAGGCATTCAGGATTATTTCACCTCTTCTCCTAAATAGAATCTCAGGCAATAGCTCATACCTCAAACATTTGTCCCAAGAATGGATTGTTGACTTTGCAGACTTTACTAGAGGGCTCTGATATTTAAGAGGCTTGCCTTATAAGGACAAAGAGAGAGAGAAATGATTTTGGGTTTTTAGCTTAGATCATTCAGACATCCAAGTATTTATGTACCCCAAAATGTCATGACACATTTATTTCTTTTTATTGATACTATAATCCCAAGACAGTTAAAAGTTTCACCAAATTCATTGCTTGGATACCAGTGATTTAACAGTATCTTCTATAATTTCTTTTGGTGATATTTGTTTGTATATGACTCAGAGTATAAATGTCCACAATTTTGAAATATTTGAGCCAAAAGGGGCCTCACGAATCTTTTAATTTAACTTGTTTATTTTATAATGGTGAACTTTAAGAGCTTTTTAAAACATATTGCAGTAATTAGTATTATAGCTAGCTCTAAAACCTACATCTTTCAATTCCCGAACCAGTGTTTACACTCCCAAAGGGTTTTTTATACCGCTGAATTTTGTTATTTATATCAGTAATTTGGTCACATATTTTGTTATGTAACCAGTTAGAAGTAATAGTACTATGTAGAAATCACTAAGGATTTTGAACATTATCAAAAGAGGCACTTAAAATGCTTGGTGGTTGAAAAAATACAGATTTCTGTGTGTGCATTTATAAAGCTACCTACCAATATTCAGATTTGTGTGATGTATCAGACACAGGAATAAGTGATTTACATATGATGAGTTTAGAGAGTAGTTGATAGAAGTGACATGAAAGTAAAGAGATAGAGCATGTAGTGAGTATTCCCTATGTGCCAGAAATTGTATATCTACTAGATCATGTTTTATGAGGTCAACACTGCTAATAATAAAAGCTACCATATTTTGGAATGGACATTATATGTTAGTCATTTTACAAATAAGATCATTCAATTTCCATAAAAAACATTTTTGTTTGTTTTTTCCAGATACAAAATTGTGTCAACAAAAAGAATCAAACTCTAAAATATTTGAAGAGATTTATTTTGAGCCAAATATGAGTGACCATGGCCCAAGGCATAGTCTCAAGAAGCCCTTAGAATATGTGCCCAAGGTGGTCAGGCTGCAGTGTGGTTTTACACACTTTAGGGAGACATAAGACGTCAATCAATACATGCAAGTTATATATCAGGTTGGGAGTGGGGTGGCAGTTTGGGGAGGTTTCTAGGTTATAGGTGGATTCAAAGATTTTCTGATTGGCAATTGGTTGAAAGAGATCAATTATCACTTAAAGACCTGGAATCAATGAAAGGGAGTGTTTGGGTTAAGACAAGGAGTTGTGGAGACCAAGGTTCTTATTAAACAGATAAAGCATCCAGGTGGCAGGCCTCAGAGAGAATAGATTATAAACATTTCTTTTTAGACTTAAAAAGGTGTCAGACTCTCAGTTAATTCTCCTCCTGGATCAGAGAAAAGACCTGGAAGAGGAAAAGGATTCTGTACAGAATGTACATTTTCCCTATAAGAGACAGTTTTGCAGTACCATTTCAAAATATGTCAAATAAATATACTTTGAGATAAAATATTTCCATGTTTTTTCAGGGCCTGCTGTCTGTCATGTTGCTATTTGTCATTTTAAGGTCTCTTTTTAATTTAATGTGGTCATTGTGCCTGTTTCCAAAGAAGAGGTTATAATGAGGATTTGGTGGGGGGGTTCCCACAGGGCCTGAACTAGCTTTTCAGGTTATCTTTGAAATGCCCTTGGCCAAAGAGGGGTCCATTCAGTAGGTTTGTGGGCTTAGATTTTATTTTTTGGTTTATCATTGTGTTTTAGGCCATTCTTGCATTGTTATAAAGAAATACCTGAAGCTGGATAATTTATAAAGAAAAGAGGTTTAATTGGCTCACGGTTCCTCAGGCTGTACAGGAAGCATAATGCCAACATCCGCTCAGCTTCTGGGGAGGCCTCAGGAAGTTTATAATGCAGAAAGGTGGAAAGGGAACAGGCATGCCACACGGCAAAAACAGGAGCAAGGGAGCAAGGAGGGGGAGCTGCCATACACTTTAAAACAACCAGATCTCATGAGAACTCACTACCATGAGAATAGCACCGAGGGGATAGTGCTAAACCATGAGAAATCCACCCCCTTAATCCAATCACCTCCCACCAGGGCTCACATCCAACACTGGGGACTACAACTCAACATGTGATTTGGGCAGGGACACATATCCATACTATACTAAATTGTATATATAAAAAAAAGATTAAAAAAATGTAACCATGGTGGACTGTCTGATTTCAGTCCCTCAGCAATATCCCCCACATGCACCATGTATTCTCAATATATATTGGTTACCATGACTGTCAAATTCATTATTTCATTCTCTTTGAAGTGTCCCAGCACATGTTGCCCCATGTCTGAAACACCATTCCAAATATCCTTCCTATATTTCCACCATCTATGAATATTTCTCCTAATAGACTAACACCACCATAGATTTTGAATTATCTTTTACCTCTGCATCTTCAGAATTATGCATGGCATTGAGCATATATAAAGTACTCTCAATATTTTTGAAAATACAAATAATCAAATGGTTTCTTTCCATTTGGAGCTGATAAATACTCCAATGAATAATTAATAACAAATATCTATTGGGATGCTTCTAATTATATTAAATTTAGCTG
Source organism: Hylobates moloch (assembly GCF_009828535.3). Taxonomy (NCBI): domain Eukaryota; kingdom Metazoa; phylum Chordata; class Mammalia; order Primates; family Hylobatidae; genus Hylobates; species Hylobates moloch. Next base: position 54,805,926 of record NW_026652292.1, on the reverse strand, counting down.
AATCCAATTATTTAGAAATAATTCTTTCACAGAAAATTAGTTATCTCAGTTTTTTACTGTTAAGCCTTCAGATGATTGGATAAGCTCCACCTACATTGTCTAGGGTAATCACTTTTACTTAAAGTCTTCAGATTATAGATATTAATCTTTTCTACTAAACACCTTCACAGTAAAGTAACATCTAGACCAGTGTTTGACTGAAAATTGAATACGATAGCCTAGCCACGTTGACATGTAAAATTTAACCATTACAAGCTCCATAAATGTTACCAAATTTAATATTTGTAAATGAATGGCAGATACAGACATGAAGCTTCCGGAATATCTGTCTATGCATTTTGTAAATCCTTATTAAATCAAGGTAAAGATGGTTGAAGATGGTTTGGTGTGTCATAAAAATCCACCAGTACTGATGATTCTGTGGAAATATGGTACACTCTGCGCTATAAGGAACCTGGAAAATCTTGGCTACTAGTCTCTGTCAATATCAGCTCCAGACTATACTTAGAAGTTAACACTATCATAAGAGCCTAAATATTTGCTTAAGAGTTATAAGGTGTATTAGTGAAATACTGGAAACTTTTCTATATCAAAAATAGCTGATAAAGACCTGTGATTTCTAAAACTGATGTTTGAAATGAGAAAACAGAAAACTCTGTGCAACCTTTTGGAAAATCAAACTGTTTTCAGTTTTCACCTGGAATTGCCCTGTGAAATTAATATGCTTCTAAAGTATTCCTGATATTTGGAAAAGTAGCTGCCATTATTGAATTATGTCCAAGAGCTTAAGGTCTGGTATATTTCTTATACTGTTATCAATTTGAAATACAATGCTTAGGGCAAGAAGCATAGGCACTTAAGTAATAATTTCTTATGAACAAATCCTGCATCTGCCACATAGAAGACATTCATGATGATGCATTACCTGTTTTTAAGAAATGAAATGGGATTGACCAAAAGGTCTTTCTTTATGGGCAGAAAACTCAGGTTTAAATGTGTCTTACCACTGACCACCCACTACATATCTACTTTTAAAACAAGCCAAAGTAGCATCCCGCAGATCAATCACTCAGGTTTATAAGCCTGTTTTACACAATTCTTTCATTATTAACATTTACATTGGAGGTGTTGTAATGGCTAGAATCTGCAGCAGCATGTTACAAATATTTAGGAAAGTATTAATATCCATGAAACAAACATTTCCAGAAGAGTACTGCATATATGTTGATATAAATGAGTTAAGAATTAACATAGGATCACAAAAGAAGTTTATCAAGTAATGGGACAAGGTACAAATATTGTTATAAAGGAAATTGTAGAATTCCTTAACTGAGTTATTCTGACATGAATTTAATTCTCAAATAGAAAACAATTGATATTTTAATCCAAACCAGCATTTGTTTTTACTAAGATAACTGTACAGCAAATGTAATTGTAGCATACAACAACAGTGTATTTTTACTCTCATGTAGGAGTAACAACTCAAAAGTCAATAGCTGTTTGACATTCTCTGTAGCATCTTCATGCTGGCAGATTTGGACCTATTGAATGTCTCTTTTTAGTAACATTGTAGGAGCATATTTCTTTTTATAAAGTGTTCTGTTTTGTTTATTTTCAATATGGAATGAAAACAACATATGGGTTCTAGCAAGGCAGTTGATAAACATTTTTTTCTCATCGAAATGCATTACATGAATTATTTTTTACTCACAAGGTCAGCTCAAATTTCAGAACAGAAATGATCAGACTTTCCAGGAGCACAGATTTCAGACTTAATGACCTACTCCCTGTACATCCTGAGATTTTACTAGAGGTAGAAAAGAACATAGAGATAGTTTCATTAGAAGACCTGGCCTGAAGAACTCTCCTTTTTACCTTTGCTGCAGTGATTTGAATACAGCATTTAGCCCAGATTTTTGCATGGAAAAAAATACATATCTTATTTCAGGGCTGGTTATTACTTGGACTTGAGGACTTTTATTTTACGACTACTGTTTGAAGCTGTTTGTGGTGCCTTCAGTCACTCAGCACTCTCACTCCCCACCGACCCCATCTCACCCCTCCTTCTTTGTGTACTCCCCTTTCCCCTTTATTCTTTCCTGTTTTTCTTTTTTTTTTTTTTTTTCTGAGACAGGGTCTCACTCTGCCACGCAGAATGGAATGCAATGGTGTGATCTTGGCTCACTGCAGCCTTGACCTCCAAAGCTCAAGCGATTCTTCCACTCAAGCCTCCCAAGAAGCTGGGACCACAAGCATGTGCCACCATGCTTTGATAATTTTCGTATTTTTTTTTATGAAGATGGGGTCAAACCATATTGCACAGGATGGCCTTTTTTTTTCTCTTAAACAGCAAATTAGCAAGGAGAGTGGTCCCTTCTTCCAGTTTAGGATGAATTATTTTTCTTAAAAGGCAGAATAATACAGACTTAATGTACATGTTTCCTTTGAATTCCCATTATGCCCATTTTTAACCTTGCAGTGGAAATGAGCCACCTTTACACAACACTGAGCCTGTCTTTTTTGCAATTTTATATTACCAATTTAAGTTACACGTTACTAGCATTGGCCATTTGCCTCAGGAAATTACTGTAGAATGACAATTTAAAATATTGACTCTGAAGAGTTGTAGTCTCTTAGGATTGCAAACATTTTATACATCAAAACCTTATCTTTCTGAATGTTAGAGTAACATAACAATCAGTCTCAGATCAAACTTTCTTAAAACCATGTTGATATTTGACTCACGAAATGCTATTTGTGGTGTATGATCAGTATAGAGGAAACAGATTGTTTCTTTTTTTTTACTGTGTACTTGTTTATCTATGTCTAAAGGTATTATACTAATTATAACACTACTCTTCACATTCAGAATCCAAATTGCTCATTTTCAAGTTTTTCTTTTTTTTCAAATTGTAATCTGTTAATTACTTGTTTAATGGAGTGTGTAATTACCTTCTTTAAGTTAGAAAACTGTTTCCATTTCAAAGAGAGAAACCTATTTTAGAAATGAAAGAATATAAATGCAATCCATTCTGATATAGCATATAACTCTTTACTTCCCTTAATGATCTACATGAGAAAATGAGATTGAAAAACAACTCACCATATTTTCTATTTATGTATTTGTGTACATGACATCAAACATAGGTGAAATTTATGATAAAGATAACACAATCACATTTAACTACACTTTGTGGAGTGATTCAACTCTATTCAAGCCATTTAAACAACTAATCTCTAGACCAGGAAGAAAACCAACTGATTAATGACATACACTTTTAAAAGTGTTTTCTTTTTCAAATACTTGGCTAGAAGAGAAAAGTGAGTCATAAAAGAAACTGAGGGAACAAGATACTAGAGACGTGGAACAACTGAGGAAAGACATTAATAATAAATAATGTTAATTGAATTCAGGGTTTATTCTATCCAAGCAGCAAAAAAATATGAGATATAACCAGGATTCCCTTGTGTCACATATGAGTAAACTCAGCTTTCCAGATATTAAGTAAAATTGGCTACTGTAATTCAATCTAGCAGCAGTTTAATCCTCACACTCCAAGCTATTGCCTTCAAACTAAATGCTAGTACTATAATGGAAATAACTGAATTTGTATGATCTTAGGGAACGAAGAAAAATAGACTTTTTGATAATATTTTGATGATGACTATTCATTCTCTCGATGGTCTGTAATGCTGGGATTTGGAAATTGACCAGAAAAGCTCTTGATAGCAAAATCTTCACATTGGGTGGGAAGTGAAGGAACAGTCCTGCTCTTCTTTTTGATGAAAATGTTTGTAATATGAGGACAAGTGCTTGGGAACTTAAGTAAATGTCTTGAAAAACTACAGGCTCAGTAGGTAATGGCAAGAGAAATAGCAGTTTAAGAAACTCTGGGCTGGGCGTGGTGGCTCACGCCTATAATCTCAGCACTTTGGGGGGCCAAGGTGGGCGGATCATGAGGTCAGGAGATGGAGACCATCCTGGATAACGTGGTGAAACCCCGTCTCTATTAAATATAAAAAAAATTAGCCAGGCGCGGTGGCAGATGCCTGTAGTCCCAGCTACTCAGGAGGCTGAGGCAGGAGAATGGCATGAACCCGGGAGGTGGAGCTTGCAGTGAGCCAAGATAGCACACCACTGCACTCCAGCATGGGCGACAGAGAGAGACTCTCAAAAAAAAAAAAAAAAAAAAAAAAAAAAGAAAGAAACTCTGAAATTCTGAAATTTCTGTTCCCCTGAAAGCAAGAAGAAAACTAGCAAAAATGGCCAGAATCAACTTTTTCAGATCTTTGGATAAAAACAAAAGGCTTTCACGCATTGAAATAAGTATATTCAAGAAAAATAGTTGAATTTCAGTATGAACTGTGAGGCTTATGACAATTTAACTTGCTCTATTTCTACCCTCCTCTCTTTAGCTCTGTATTAACCTTGAAAACCAATAAACCATAAACATCGTGAAATCTAACATCTTGGCAGCCATCAGAAGGAGAAGAAAGAGCTGTAGCTCTTTCAAAGCTTCACTCTCAGGGAATCATTATTTATTGGCCTGGCTGGTGGTTCCCTGGGAGCCTCTGCTTGCCAGGTTGTATTTATTTGAACTCAGATTTCACCCAATGTGAAAAGTCTTTCCCTGGAGCTGTATGTTGAAACATTTTGAGGTAATTGTTTACCTTCAAGAGCTGCCTAAGATAGTGGATAATAGTTGGAGCCAAACAATAAGTTAACCAGAAAGCTTAAAAGGTAAAGGAAGAGAATGAGATGTCCATAGGAATTTTGAAAAACTATGATATGTTTTTGGGAATCTAGCAGGACATGCATATTGCACATGCATAGGGCTCGGTCCATGCTCAGGAAGAATTCTAGAAGGTCTAGAGCTTTCAACTCTGGCCAGTGTTGAGACTCTGAGGAGGCAGGAAGTGAAAGCTAAGGCAGAGTTGTCAACTGCCAGCTGGAGTGTCAAAAGCATGCCACAACATGCATGGTCTCTTAGCAAAGACTGGAAGACTTATTAAGGAAATATCTGTCCAATGATAAGAAGAGCAATGAGCTAAGCAAACAGACTTTACTAGCCATAGAAAACAAAGAATACAGACTTTAACAGATTATTTCTGGAAAGTTAAGGGAAGAAAAAAAGAACAAGAACAAAAACAACCACTAACAGCAGCAACAGTCAATCATGGAGAAGAGAAAGAAACTGATTTTCAGAGTTGTCATATTAAATAATACAAAATGCCCAGTTTTCAACAACAAAAACAAGGAATATTAAAAAAATATGGCCCATACACAAGAAAAATGCTATTATATAATAAATATTATCCTTGAGGAAGCCCTCCTGTTGGACTTACTAAAGACTTTAAATTCATTTTTAAAGATATATTGTAAGAACAAAAGAAAATCTTGTCCAAAAAAGTAAAGTGTGTGAATGACACCTTTTCAATTAGAGAATATCAGTAATAAGATACACACTGTACAAAGGAATAAAATAGAAACTCTGGAGTTAAAAAATAAAATAAATAAAATAAAACAATAAATAAAGGGGATAAAGAGCAAATTTCAGCAGGCAGAAGAAAGATTTCACAAATTTAAAGGTAGATTCAATTGAGATTATCCAGTTCAAGAAACAGAAAAGAAAAAAAATGAGAACAGCATTAGAAAAATGTGGGACATGATCAGATATACAAACAGGCTTACTGTGTGAGTCCAGGAGGAAAGAAGAAAGTGAGACATAAAAAATGTTTCAAAAATTCATAGCTAAAAACTTTCTAAATTCGATTAAAAAAAAAGTTGACACATCCAAGAAGCTCATTGAATTCTGACTAGGTTAAACTCAAAGAGATCCACACCTAAACACTTCATAATCAAACTGTTGAAAGCAAATTAAAAAAAGAAAAGGTATACTGAAAGCAGCAAAAGATAAGTTACTCATCACGTATATAAAATTCTTAATAAGATTAAGAGCTGATTTCTTATCACAAACCTTGAGGTCTAGGAAGCAGTCAGAAGCCTTATTGAAGCTGAAAGTAAAAAGACTGTCAACCAAGAATTTTGTACCCAGCAAAATAATCCTTCTAAACTAAAGGAGAAATTAAGACATTTCTAGATTAGAAAAACCACCACCACCACCACAACAACAACAAACCACAGAAAATTAGTCCCTAGCCAAACTGTTGTACTAGAAATATTAAAGGGAAGCTGTCAGGCTGAAAAGAAAGAACAGTAGACAGTAACTTGAAATCATCTGTAGAAAGGAAAAAATTAGAAAAGTTTACTTCATAAGTAAATATGAATGACAATGTTAACTTTTTTTTTGTTTTTTCCCTTCCTATTTAATATAAAGCAATAAGTATAAATGTGTTAATGGCATGCTATGCACAAAGCTGTAATTTGTAATAAAAAAAGAACAAATCTCAATACATTTAAAAGGATTGAAATTGTACGAAGTATTTTTCTCCAACGAAAGTGGAATGAAATTAGAAATCAATAAAAGAGGGATATTTGAGTAATAAACAAATATGTGAAGATTGAACAACACACTCTTAACAACAAATGGATCAAAGAGCAAATCACAAAAGATATCATAAAATATTTTTAGATATATGGAAATGAAGACACAATATATCAAAACGTATGAGATGCAGCAAAAGCAGTTCTCGGAGGGAAAATTATATCTCTAAATGTCGATATTTTAAAACAAGAAGAGAAAGATCTCAAATCAATCACCTATTTTTTCACCTTAAGAAACTAGAACCAGCAGACCAAACTAAACAAAAAGCAACCAGAAAATAGAAGTGATGAAGAACAAAGAGGAAATAAATGGAATATACAATATAAACCAATAGAGAAAATCAACAAGATGAAATTGGTTCTTTGAAAGGATCAACAAAATGTATTTTTTTTTAGCTAGACTAGCCATGAAAATAAGAAATAACTAAATTTATTAAATCAAAAATAAAAGAGGGGACATCACTATTGATCTTACAGTGATAATAGGGATTATAAGGATTATAAGGAGAGATTCTGCTCAATTATGTACTAACAAATTAGATAACACAAAGCAAATTGACTAATTTCTAGAAAGACATAAACTACTGTAACTAACTCTATAAGAAATAGATAAATTTAAAAGACCTATAAAAATAAGGAGATTGATTTAGTAACCAGAAAAGTATTCACAAAGAAAGGCTCAGGGTCAGATGGCTTCACTGTTGAATTTTCCCAAATATTTAAAGAAGAATCAACCCTTTTCCTTCACAAACTCTTCCAAAAAATAGAAGAGAACATTTCTCAACTCACTTTATGAGGCCATTTTTAAACTAATACAAAAACCAACACTTCAGAACAAAATATAAATGCAAAATTTCTCAAAATTTCCAACAAAATACTAGAAAACCAAATCCAGCCACATGTAAAAATAATTACACATCATGATCAAGTGAGATTTATTCCATGGATTCAATGTTGGTTGAACATACAAAAAAATCATTAAAATGTAATGCACTATATTAATATAATAAAGGACAAAATGCACAGAATAATCTCAAAATATGCATAGAAGCATTTGAGAAAGTTCAATATCCTTTAATAAGAAAGCCACTTAAACTTGGAAGAAAAGAAAACTTTCTTAACCAGCTAAAGGGCATCTGCAGAAAACGTTGAAATACTGAGAACTTTTACCTCAAAATCAGGAGCTAAAAGTTAACCCATTTTGGAAAGGAAGAACTAAGAACTATAATCCTTTCTATTTTAAGATGACTTGATCTTGTATATAAAAAAAAGTAAGGGATTCATGAAAATAATAATAATAAATGTTAGAACTAATAAAGGAGTTGAGCAAGGTTGTAGGAACAAAGATCAATATACCTAATGGAATTGTATTTTCACACTAGCAATAAACAATATAAAAATTAAATAAATAAAACTTTTCAATTTAGAGTAGCATCAAAAACAATAGAATACCTAGTTAAAACAGGAGTACATCACTTGTATATTGAAAACTAGTAACATCACTTAGTTTAAAAAAAAGATAAATAGCTCAGGTATGGTGATTCACACCTGTAATCCCAGAAATTTGGGAGGCCAAGTCAGGAGGATTACTTGAGCCTAGGGGTTTGAGACGAGCCTGGACAAGATTGTCTCTACAAAAAAATTACAACAAAAAACAAACAACAATGACAACAATAAAAATAGTAAAGCAAAACAAAACAAACAAAAATAAGAACAAAGAGACAAATCATTAGAAAAAAACAAATTTTCATGGATTAGAAGATTTAATAGTGTTAAAATGACAATAGTTCCCTAATTGATCTATAGATTCAATGCAATCTCTACCAAAATCCCAGCTAATTCTTTTAAAGAAATAATTGAGAAGCATATCCTAAAATTAATAAGGATATGAAAGGAACCCAAAATAGTGAAACAATTTTGGAAAAAGAAAATAAAGTGCATACACTGCCCAGGATCAAGATTTTCTATAAAGCTATAGTATTCAAAACAGTTTGTTACTTACATAGGGTAAACATATAGATAAATAAAATTGAGAGTCTAGCAATAAATCCATACGTATCTGGGCAATTAATTTTTTACATTATCTCCAAGATCATTCAATGGGGAAAGAAGAGTCTCTTTAACAAATGGTTCAGGGACAACTGAATATACATAAGTAAAAGAATGAATTTGGACCTCTACCTCACACCATATGCAAAAATCACATGGAAGTGAATAAAAAACCTAAATATAAGAGCTAAAAGTATAAAATTCTTGTAAGAAAACAACAGTAGATCTTTACAACTTTGAATTTAGCAAGGATTTTTAGATATGACATCAAAGGCAAAAGAAAGAAAAGAAAAATAATAAATTGAACTTCATGAAAATTAAAAATGTTTTTGAATCAAGACACACTCTTAAGAAACACAATCTATATAATGGGATAAAATATTTGGAAATCGTACATTTGATACAAATTTAGATTCCTGAAGGTATAAATAACTCCTGAACCTCAATAATAAAAAGATGAACATTCCAATCTTAAAAATAGGCGAAAGATCTGAATAGACACTTTCTAAGAAAGATGTAAAAATAAACAATAAGCGTATGAAAATTGCTTTACATCCTAGTTGTTAGGGAAATGCACATGAAAGCCACAGTGAAATGTCATTTTATACCCACTGAGATGACTATAATCAGGATAAACAATAACAATTGTTGACAAGGATGTAGAAAAATTGGAACCCTCATATGTTGGTAGAAGGAATAAAAACCATGAAGCAATTTTGGAAAACTTTCTGGTAGTTCTTCAGCATGTTAAACACAGAGTTTCCGTAATACTCAGCAATATTTCTCCTAGATAAATATAGAAAAGAATTGAAAACATATTCATGCAAAAAATTGTACAGGAATCTTCATAGCAGTACTATTCATAATAGCCAAAAATGAAAACAACCAAATGTCCATCAAATGGTGAACTGACAAACAAAATGTAATATTGAATTACAATATTGAATATACAATTGAATATTATTTGGCTATAAAGTACTACATACTGCAACATAAATACGTCTTGAAAACTTTATAATAGTTGATAGAAGTCAGATACAAAAGGCCACACATCTTTTGATTTCATGTAAATGAAATGTACAGAATAGACAAATACGTAGAAACAAAACGTAGATGAATGACCATCAGGCATTGTGGAATAGAGGGCAAGGAAAGTGACTGCTAATGTGTATGGGGTTTCTTTACTAGTGATGAAAATGTTTTGTAATCAGATAGCAGTTAGAGTTGTATAACTCCTTGCGATAGCCGCATGTTCTCACTCATAGGTGGGAATTGAACAATGAGAACTCATGGACACAGGAAGGGGAACATCACATTCCGGGTACTGTTGTGGGGTGGGGGGTGGGGGGGGCGGGGACAGCATTAGGAGATATACCTAATGCTAAATGACGAGCTAATGGGTGCAGGAAATCAACATGGCACATGGATACATATGTAACAAACCTGCACATTGTGCACATGTACCCTAAAACCTAAAGTATAAAAAAAAAAAAAAAAGAAATAGTAGAAAAAAAAAAAGAGTTGTATAACTCATGAATATGCTAAGAACCACTAAACTGTACACTTTAAAAGGTGTCAACTTTGTGGTATGTAAATTATATGTCAATGGAGAAACACAAAAAGCCAGTGGCTAGTTGCCTATTGAAAGAGAGGTATCTTATTCTCCACCTCACCTATGCAAAATCAGACAATAACCACACTAGAATTTATGCTGTTTATCAATTGACTTTATGAAAAAATTACATATTTTTTTCACTTGAATCCCTCATGATAAGATATATATATTTCCTCTAGCTATGCTGATTTACTTTGCTGACTTCTTTAATCAGAATTTATCATTAGAATAATTCATCTCTTGTTTGTGCAGATATAAGCTTAATAAAATAAAAGATGGAGATGATTGCATGCAAAGTTTGTGTAACAGGTCAGGCTATCTTTTCTGATTTTAATACTAAATTAAAATATATAAAGGTTGAAAGAAATTATTTTGTTTTGTAATTAGTAATCACAAAGACTCCTTTAAAAAGAAAAAAGCTTTTTTGTTTCAATGAATTTATTTTGTTGTAGCTAAACATATTGCTTGTTTTTCAAGTCCCATTTTAGTTGAATATTTATAATGAATGTTGTTTGTGTTCATTGAGAATCTCAATAACATTCCAACCTGTGGTTTGATTTATGTCAGATTATGAGGCACAAGACATATGCTGTATTAAATAAATTATGTTTTACTTTGATAATTTATTTTGATATAATTCTATTATGATATAATTATATTACCTATTCAATTTATAAATCCATTTATTACATACTTTCACAATTTAATCTCATTTTTAAATTTCCTTTACTTTTTTAGCTACTGATTTTTTATTTTTTACCTTCATTGCTGTATTTCACAGCAATAAAAAGCTGTAGTATTCCCTCAAACTTCATAAACGTATGTAGTTTTAAAACTATGTTATAGTTTTTAAAATCAAGCAATGATAGTTATGTTTCTCTAATAGAAGTTTAAATATCTATCATAGCTAGATCCTTGAAATCCTTGATCATCTGAATTTACATTTGACAAATGTCAAAACCAATATATTGTTTAATATTCTATTTGGTAGATAGCAAAAATGTTTTATATGCTGCAGTGATAAAGGTACTATTTAAATAAACCATTATGTTTTCACTCTTAAAGCAAATTTATTGCATTTAACACGTTTCTAAACCTCCTGACAATATATTCAATCTTTATTAAGAAACTGTGTCTTAATAGCTCACTTGGGCCATGTAAACATTGACGGCCAGGCAACTGGCAGGACAGGCTGTAGACTGATCCAATTTTATCATTAATGAATAGATGGGCTGAAATATCCATTTGTAAATGAGATATTTTAATTACCTCTGTCTCTGATTGAGTCACTAACAGAGCATTTCTCAGAGTTCAGTCATTTTCATTTTTGGAAATAACCAATTTTGCACAAAAATTTTTTTCTTCAATGGCACCATGTATTTTGCCATCTAAAAATAGTTTTCATGTGATACTAAATAATAAGAAAAACTGTGATCTGATTTCATGTTTGTGAATTAGGTTTGAAGCACAGTAAGGGTGTAGATGGGCTTAGGCAACTGCTTTTATACTTTCCTGCTTGATTTCATTTTTCTTTGGTTTTCTGTGCTACAAAGTATAGAAAATAGAATGCAGATAATTTCTGAAGTCCTTTTAATATCTATAATAAAAATATCCAATTGGGCCAAATTCCATTATTCAGCCACTGAACCACTGCCAGGTATATTTGAAGGTTTAAAGAAAATAGAAACAAATTATAATAAGATTAAAATATCTTAAAACTTATAATTCATCTTTTCAGAAGAATCCATTGTATTTTGGATTGAAAAAATTAAATTAAAATATTGTAAACCAACAAATAAAACCAAAGGAATATGTAGGTTCACTTATAAAACAAATTACTAATAATTTTGTATTTCAACCTTTCTACCATAGAAAAATCACATAATTTTTGTGGTATTACAGTTCACTCTAAAAATCAATGTAAATTACAACAAAATATACACAATATGTAGCAATAATATTTGCCATTCTGTAGTGTGTGCATATGTTTTTATGGTTTCATTTTTTGAGGTCATATTTAGAAATGTTTTCTTCAAAATCCTGAAATTAAGTTAAATGCTATTCTTCATTTTTTATTAGCAGTTTACTGGGATAATTATGATAAAACAAATTGTTCTAGAAAATATCTTATTTCTGTGATTAAGAGCTTAGGTTATTGTCTTAGATTGAATTATTGGCAATTCATAATTTCAATCAATAATATGCAATGGCAGCTTTGTTTTTCTCAACTGCCATATTAGTCTGTTTGAGCTGCATTAACAGTCTGAGTTTCTTAAGCAAGAGAAATTTATTTTCTCCCAGTCTGGAGGCTGGCTTTTTGACTTTGAATGCAGTGTCCCAGTTTTTGTAATATCAATTATAAGAACATCTACCTTACAGATTGCTGCATGAGTTAAACTATAATATTGTGGGAGAAACTCCCATCTATCATCTAATATATTTTTGTCCTTCCTAATGTTTTTCTTGTTCTGTCTTTCTTTGTGTGTGGCTATACTAGTAAGTATCAGATGCTATCTTAGTTTCTATAAGAAAATAGAGTAAAGGCTAAGTTGTGTGTTGTGTAGAGACAATTCAACTGATTACTCTCCCAACCAATATTTCTTAATTATTTATTACATAATAAAAACTATACTGGACACCAAATAAAGGAATAACATTGGTCTTGTCAAATAAGAAACAAATCAGGATGTAGTATGAAAATATTAGTCTGGTGCAAAAGTATTTACAGTTTTGCCATTACTTTCAATGGCAAAAACTGCAATTACTTTTGCACCCACTGAATACTTTAGTTGAAAAGTCTGTTACAATAGGGGGAATCATGACTATAACAGTTGAAGTAGGGAGACTATTCAAATAGGGAGAATTCTGTGACCATAAAATTCTGCAAGTGTCTTAAGAGTTAGGAAAAAAGAGTTTCTCTTTTATAGGCAAGAGTAAACAAGACTAAAAAGCTGGCTGTGGGAAGCTGATTAGAAGGGTGGGGTGTTCAGATGGTGGATTAGAGAGTGTTTACCGTGAGAGCGGCCTATTGTCAGAAGGGCTGTTAAGGAGGAGTTGTACGCTGGCTCAGCCTGAGAGTTCATGGAGGTCCCAGGACCTGGAGAAAGGAGATAAACTTAACCAAAGTTGGGCTAAAACACATTTTGTTCCAGCTAATTAGGGAGGGACCAGCAGTTCAGCTAATTATGAAGCAAAGAATGGGAATTTGGAAACTCTGTTGGCCTTTGCCATAGGAAAACAAGGAGAGCATCTGTGAGTCCTAGGTAAGTAATATGGAGAAGAGTATTATTTGCAGTAAGAAGGGTGGGGAGATTTCTTGACCATTATGTTTCCAGAACCACCAGGCTTAAGTAAAATTCAGCATTATCAGTCTATCCCAGAAAAATAATATATAACACATGGAAACACCAATAAAATTCTTCTCCCCATAAACCCCTTGATGTTGTAAGTTTGTTTTAGATACCCATTTGCCAAGTTTTAATGATCCTGCCAAAACTAATACCTTGGTCCGAGCAATCCTAGCTCTTGCCTGAGTCTTGCATAACCTAAATACACACAGGGCTTATAGTGTTCTCTACTAGGATGATATTTTACCAGGGCCTTTTGAACTATATTTATTCTTTATGTGAACAGGTATTGAGCTTACCTGTTCAATGCCTGTAAATCAAGTTTCTCTTATTCCCAAAGCAAGAGCCACATGGTAAATGCAATCACAGAGATGTGATTTACTAATTACATCTGAAGGAAATTGTGTATCGAATACTATGTTTACATGCACATACTCAGATTTTTGTAGAAAAGGCTCCAAAGCTTTCAAAAATAATAGAAATATTTGGTGATCCTCAAAACATGTCAAGAATATCTCTTTGTCCTCCTATAGTATGCCAATATGACGATTTTAACTTGGGGGATTATTATATTTTTTATTAAAAATTGATCAATGGACATTCCTGTATTCTATATACATCTAATAAACTTGATTAACATAAGTTTGTCCTTGAAAATTGGCTATACTTCCAGTTTGTCAAAAAAAAAATTAGTTTAAAAGATTTAATGTCAAGCTTTCCTGTTACCAGCAGTGAATTTTTTTTTTTTTTTTTTTTTTTTTTTGATAGAGTCTAGCTCTGTCACCCAGGCTGGAGTGTAGTGGCATGATCTCGGCTCACTGCAACCTCCTCCTCCCAGGTTCAAGAGATTCTCCTGCTTCAGCCTCCCGAGTAGGTGGGACTACCAGCGCATGCCACCACGATTGGCTAATTTTTGTATTTTTAGTAGAGATGGGGTTTCACCATCTTGGCCAGGCTGGACTTGAACTCCTGACCTCAGGTGATCCGCCCATCTTGGCCTCCTAAAGTGCTGGGATTACAGGCGTGAGCCACCGCGCCCAGCCACCAGCAGTAGATTTTTGAGGAACTTAAACTACCAGCCTTATCTTGGTAGATACCCCATTGTGTCAACCTTGATGAGCCACAGGCGTTTTGTTGTTACTGTTATTGTTATTTGAATTTTTATAATCCAAGCCATTAAAGAGACAAATCTGGTCAGCTTATTATATGGTATCAACAATTTGCTCAATGGCCAGGCGCGGTGGCTCACGCTTGTAATCCCAGCACTTTGGGAGGCCCAGGCGGGCAGATCACGAGGTCAGGAGATCGAGACCACGGTGAAACCCTGTCTCTACTAAAAAATACAAAAAATTAGCCGGGCGTGGTGGTGGGCGCCTGTAGTCCCAGCTACTCAGGAGGCTGAGGCAGGAGAATGGCGTGAACCCGGGAGGTGGAGCTTGCAGTGAGCCGAGATTGCGCCACTGCACTCCAGCCTGGGCAACAGAGCGAGACTCCGTCTCAAAAAAAAAAAAAAAAAAAAAAAAATTTGCTCAAACGAGAAGAGCAGTTGTTATAGACTGAATTGTGTCTCCCCCAAATCCATATGTTGAAACTCTAACACCCGATATGACTGGATTTGGAGATCGTTCCTTTAAAGAGATGATTAAAGTTAAATAAGGTCGTAAGGATGTGTTCTTAATCTGATAGGACTAGTGTTCTTATAATAAGAGGAAGAAACATCAGGGATGGACACACACACACAGAGAAAAGATCACATGAGGACACAGCAAGAAGGAAACCATCTGCAAGTCAGGAAGAGGCCTCAGGAGGAACCAATCCTGCTCTCATTTTGGACAGCTTATCTTGGACTTTCAGCCTCCAGAACTGTGAGAAAATAAATTTCTCTTGCTCCAGAAACACAGACTGTAATATTTTGTTAATGCAACTCGAACAGGCTGACATGGCAGTCGAGGAAAAAAGCTGCGATTGCAATTTATTGACTGCAATTATTAATTGTGAAATTATCACAAATGCACATGAAATTTACCTCTGAATGATTAATTGCAACTAGATGATTAGGAAGAAACCAACATTTACATGTACCATAAGTATAACATTTGTAATTGTTTTACTACATGGAACATTTACATAATATTTTAAAAAGTAAATATTGTTGATTTAAGATGTTTATATATATATGATTTTTTAAAAAACTGAAACATCTGTGCCTGAGCCATCACCATACTATAATCAGAGAGTAATCAAAACTAGTTTCAGCACTTTGAAGAAAGGATACTTGAATTCATGGAAATTAAGAATGCCTGCTACGGTATGAGAACTGCTGTTTGGGTTAAATATTTTCCATTTATGTAGAGAGAGAACCACTCACTTGAGTATGTAAAACTGCACCACAATTTTTAGCTTGAATTTTAATTAGTAAGCAAAGATGCAGAGTAGATACAATTCTTACACACACGTGTTTGTGTATGTCTGGCTTACATGTTTTATATAATATCTACCCTACATCTGTGTGTGTGTGTGTGTGTGTGTGTGTCTAGCTTACATATTTTATAGGCAATAGGTTTACTTTGCTATAGATGTGTATGTGAACAGTAATAGTATATCAGTAAGAAATTAGTATAATTAAATTAATACTACAACCTTAGAAGCTAAAAATATGCTTACTAATCATTCAAAAAGAAATGAAAGAATAGCCACTGGGGCCTTATTAAACTTAAATTTTATGATGTATACAGGTAATCAACTGTGCTATGACAGTATTAAGAAAGGTCTGGCCAGGAGTGGTGGCTCATGCCTGTAATCCCAGCACTTTGGGAAGCTGCTAAGGCAGGCAGATCACCTGAGGTCGGGATTTCAAGACCAGACTGACCAACATGGAGAAACTCCATCTCTACTAAAAATACAAAATTATCTGAGTGTGGTGGTGCATGCCTGTAATCCCAGCTACTTGAGAGTCTGAGGCAGGAGAATCACTTGAACCTGGGAGGTGGAGGTTGTGGTGAGCCAAGATCACCTGGGCAACAAGAGTGAAATTCTGTCTCCAAAACAAAACAAAAAAAGGCCCATTGTCGATCTTGTTACTTTTTGGTGATAAGAGAATATTACTATTAATAAAACTGCTGATAAAAATTGTAGAGTTAATAGAAAACGGGAGGGAAATCAATACATGAAGCGAGTTTAACACGATAAAAACCATGTGAAATTGTTCCTATTCTTTAGAGAAAGTAATGTTCTTGCTAAATACAAAAATATATAGATGAAACTGAATTAGGCAATGCCTGGTTAATTTGATGACAGAGCCTTTGACCCGAAGGGCAATTAAAAAGTTTTTGTAGATTAATATTATGAAAACATGGAGAATTCCATATATTAACTATTTTCTCTTAAAATTAAATAATAATTAAATGATGGGTTACTTATTTTGTTTGCAGAAAAAGTAAACATATATTGAGTAAATATACATACTTCAACTCACACACTGATGCATAAACAAGTAATAAAATGAAGTTTCCATACATGGACCAACTCTTACTTTATGTTGGCTAATTTTTTAGTAGCTTTATTGAAAACTAATTTGAAATTTACCTGAGATTTACATATATATGTATGCATCTATTTATTTATTTAAATTTTGCAGATTATTAGACTGAAATATTCTGTTTCTCTTAAAAATCTGTCCCCAGGGAAAGAAATATGAGTTAATAGTGACCTAAAACTGGTTTGCCTCAAATATCAGCTGAAAATGTGCAAAAGAGCCTCAGCTCTATCATAGGAGGACCATAAGATAGAATTCCTTAGGTAGTTGACACATAAACTGATTTTAAAGAGGTACTTAAAATAAAGATATTTGTGTAATTTTGATACTTAATGGATTCACACATATAAAGTCAGTTTGAATTAACATGGATAAATATAAAATTCATGCAAATAGCAAACAAATCTGCGTTTTTATGCTCTAACCTAAAAAACTAGACTAAGATGAAAAGGTCATTCCCAAATGTTTTATTTAAGGCTAATAAAGCAGACTTGGACTTTTTACGGCCTTCAAGTCCTCTCCCCCAGCCTAACTGTCTATACACACACACACACACACACACACACACACACACCCTCCCCCTCGACCCCCCATCCCATACACTTCCTGAAAGCAATTATAAGGGAACTGCAAACAGCCATTGATCTTAGTGGCTCTGGATCCAGCTATGCCTTTGAAAGGCGATTAAAACATTCATAAATATCCTTAAAATATTCTATAAAGAACATCTGGGCACTTAAATACATTTGTGAAATACCTAAAATAACTGAAAAAATGCACATTAAACCTTATGGTAGAAAGTTGAAGGTAGTCTGGAATTGTAAGAGAACCGACTGGAGGACTTACATTTACGTAGTATTTTACTTTAAGGGAAAAGTTATCCATATAATCTTTGTAAAATTATATTATATTTTTAAATAAATCAATATTAATGGAGTTTAAATCTGTGGTGGGAATAAGAATGTTATTATTGGTGAATTGTGTCCCACCACAATTCCTATGTTCAAGTTGTAACCCCCAGTACCTAAGAATGTATTTGGAGATAGGGACTGTAAAGAGGTAATTAAGATTAAATGAGGTCATATGAGTGGGCCCTAATCTATGACTGTATTTGGAGGTGGACTTTCAAGTAGTGATTAAGTTGAAATGAGGCTGTGAAGGTGAAACCTAATCCAACCTGACTGGTGTCAAGAAGTGAAAAGAAAGAGAAGAAATTTTAGACACAAAATGAAACACCATAGATGTGCATACACAGATGAAATATCTGTGAAGTTCAGTGAGAAGGCAGCCACCCTGTCTGTACACCAAGGAGAGAAGACTCAGGAGAAACCAAACCTGCCATCTTAATAGTCTTAATAATTTTATTGTCAAAGTGAATCTTCTAAGTGAATTCCTTGAAACAACAAACCAGGCACTGGGACTTGAAGCCTAGCTCACTTATGCCTTTCTCCCACCCTTCCCAAGAGGGTTTTTCTGCCACAGCCTCCCCAACACCCTAGAGCCATGTGTTCTGTTCCAGACTGAACCGAGGGTGGGATTTCTTATTCTGGTGACCCAAAAATGAGATGCAGATGAACTGGGAAAGAAGACAGTTTATTTCCGTAACCCGGTACAGGGAGAAGACCCGGAAAATATCACCAGACCAACTGAAAAGTTACAAAGTTTTTCAGAGCTCATATAGCTTTTAAGCGTATATCTATGTGTAAGTGTGCATTCATCTAAAGACATAAGTGATTAACTAAGGTCTGAGTCCTGAAGACCTTCCAATGGAGTCTTCGTAAATTGACTTAATCTAGATGGGTCCAGGTGCCAGGGGTGATTACCTTTATCTTGTGTCCTGCTAAATCATGGAGGTTTGGTGAGTTCCTTTAGATCCCAATAAAAATTGTGGAGATCTGGGGAGTTTCTCCAGACCCCCAATAAAACTTGTTTAATTCTAAACAGGTCCTGTTAAGAATTCCTTCATTATCTTGTCATGCTTCAAGGCCAAGGAAAAGCCTGGGCAAAACTCTTGGTGGGCTTTTGTTCCATTCCAGCCTTTGCATACGGGCACTGGCTCTATCAACTTTTAATGTTTAACTTCACCACTCAGTCAGTGCTGAAATAGTCATGCAGTCCTGCCCATTCAGCTGTTAGTGAGACCTGGCCTGCCACAGTTCCACATAGCCTTCCCTTTCCCGGCTCAGTCCTCAGCCACCTCATGTTCCCATCCACCCTTGACAATGGTTCTGGGTATAGCTGAGGAGGTATTAGCATCAGGTGCACAGCATTGCATGATGTCGCTGGGCTGTGAGTGGGGTAAATCCCCAGCCCCCCTTCCATTTGGAGTTGAATTTTGCAGGGTTGGCTGAGCTTCTTGTTCATCCACATCCAGGTACCAAGTGTGTCCTGGCACAGAGGTTGCTATCCTTTGGGAATTTTTCACCTGCAGTGGGTTGGGACAACATGACCCACAAAGAGGAGGGTCTTGGCTTAATTTTGGCTCCTCCTAGCAGAAGCATGGTATATCAGTCTACTTGCTGAGTCTTAAAGACTAGCAAGAAATTTCTGTTAGCACTACCACTCAGTTTGACCAAAACAACTTACATAGCATGCCTAATTTGAAATAAGGACAGAGAAATGTAAGCCTACTATATTCCTGGAAAAAAGAGCACCCCAGGTGTTTGTTGACACTGTTACCAGAAAGGGTTCCCGATCCAGACCCCAAGAGAGGGTTGTTGGACTTCTGCAAGAAAGAATTTGGGGCTAGTACATAAAATGAAAGAATGTTATTAAGAAAGCAAAGGAATAAAATAATGGCTACTCCATAGGCAGAGCAATAGCATGGGCTGCTCGACCAAATATAGTTATAGTTGTTTCTTGGTTATATCCTAAACAAGGGGTGGATTATTCATGAGTTTTCCTGGAAAAGACTGGGCAATTCCTGCAACTCAGGTTTCCTCTCCCTTTTAGAACATATAGGGTAACTTCTGGACATTGCCATGGCATCTGTAAAGCTGTTGGCGCTGGAGGAAGCATCTGTTAGCATGTTACTGCATTATAATTAGTGTATCATGTACAGGGAGGATGACCAGAAGTCACTTTCATCACCATCTTGGTTTTGGTGGGTTTTGGCTGGCTTTCTTTACCACAACCTGTTTTATCAGCAAGGTCCTTCTGACCTGTATCTTGCACTGACCTCCTATCTCATCCTGTGACTAAGAATGCCTAAACTCTTGGAAATGCAGTCTGGTAGGTCTCATCTTTATTTTACCCAGCCTCTACTCAAGATGGAGTCACTTTGGTTCCAACACCTCTGACAACACCAGTAAAAAGACAACCAAATTGTGTGGCAGTTATATTTCCTTCTATGATTAAAATATATCATTCAGGTGCATATCCTGCTCTAGCAACCTGTGTAAGCCTGCTTCATATAAATGAGTCTGATTTTAATGCTACCAAGTGTCAGGATTCTAATCTTAGATGACTGAGAAACCCACCTTTATAAATTACTCAAGGTGTTGGTTCTCCAATACTGTTTACAAACCCCTAGGTGTCCCTGAAACTCTTTTAGGAGGTCTGTAGCAGGGGGTCATAGTGATACTAAAACATTATCTGCTTTTTACCCTCATGATATTTTCTGTAATGTTAAGAAAACAGCCATGGGTAAAAAACTACTGGTACCTTAACATGAATCAAGGTACTAGTACCAACTGTGGTAGTACCATTATATTCTTCGGCTCTGTACTCTGACAGAAAAAAGCGAGAGCATGATTGTGCCATAATATAAAACGTATTTGTTTTTTTTTGTTGTTGTTGTTGCTAGTTCCTATCACAGAGAATCCAAAACACTTGGAATTTACTGAGTGGTAAGAATGTCTTTTGTTCTTTGTAATTAGCCCCTTTTGATCTAAATTTATACTAATGAAGTGACTTAGGGTGAAGCCTCCACAAAGCTTCAGGATGGGGCCAGTCATCAGAAAGACCAAGTGATTAGAGAATTGAATGTGTGGAACTTGCTGCCCCACCCACCAATCTCCAAGAAATGTGGGGTAGGATGCTGGATATTAAGATCTAAAGAACTCCTGAACAATGAGATTTGATGAACTTCTGGATTGCTGAACACATGAAGGAGAGGTGCTGGGTTGTGGTACACACAGAGGGCATGGAAGCTCTGCACCACCCTAGACCTTGCCCCAACCATTTCTGGCTGTTCATCTGTATCCTATGTAATTTCCCTTATAATAAAATGGTAAACATAAGTGTTTCCCTGAGTTTTGTGAGCTGTTCTAGCAACCTAATCAAACCCAAAGAAGGGAGTTACATGAAATCCGGTTTGTAGCCAGTCTGGTAAGTAGCCAGTCTTGAGGTTAGAAGGTAGTATCTGACACTACCTCCAGGTAGATGGTGTCAGAATTGAATTGAATTGAATTGAATTATGGGATAGTCTCAGAGCCAGGTAGAGACCTGCTGCAGGTATAGAGACACTGCAGAGAGTCTTCACTAGGGCAATGCCTAGAGGAACCATAAGAGTGGGGCCACTCCTTGACCCCAGAACTGCAGCACCACCAGCATGCAATGCCAGTTTGGGAAAGCTGCAGGCATACAACTTCAATGTGTGAAAGAAAGTGTGGACCGCACACAGTAAAACCATGGGGGACAAGGCTGCTCAGGGTCCCAACTCCCACCCCAGTGTGTCTAAGTGGCAAGACATGCAATTAAATATATATACACACACACGTGTATATATATATATGTATACTATATATATTATATATATATGTGTGTGTGTATATATATATGCTCAAGCCTTAGGATTTAATATTGTTTGCCATGTTGGGTTTTGTACTTACTTGGGACCTGATACTTCTTTCTTTTTTTTCTTATTTCTCCCTTTTGGAATGGGAATATCTACCCTAGACCTGTCCTGCTAATATAGTTTGGAAGTATATAACTTGTTTAATTCACAGACCACACCTGTAGGAAAATTTGAGCCTGAAAAACATTAAGATTTTGGGGGCTACTGGGATAAAATAAAATATGAGAATGAGAAGAACATGAGTTTTGGGGGCCAAGTGGAATGCTATAATCTGAATGTGTCCTCCAAATTTCATTCATCAGAAACTTAATTTCCAATGCCACAGTGTTGGGAGGTGTTTAGGTTGGGAGGGCTTTGCCGTCATATGGATTAATGTCTCTGTTGAAAGGGCTTTGGGAAGTGGATTCATACTTGCCTGTCCACTTCCTTCCATATGAGGACACAGAGGGAAAGCCCTCACCAGATGCCAGTACCATGGATCTTGGACTTCTTAGCCTCCACAACTGTAAGAAATAAATTTCTGATCTTTGTAAATCACCCAGTCTCAGGTATTCTGTAAGAGCAGCACAAAATGGACTAAGACAGCGTCTGCTAAGGAATTGCTTGGTCTGTGGTGAACAACCCACACACATCTGGTTACAGAAGAGTTCTGTATTGAGCTTAAGGATAGAGGAAATAATTTTTTTCCTTTCAGAATGACTAAATAGCAACAATTTTTAATTTTATTACTTCTTGACCCTTGAGTACACATCTTTGTAGTATTTATTGTGATACAATAGGAAATATGCAAAACACTTTTATTTCATAATGATTGCTCTCAGGAGAATCACTGGCAATTGTTTGAATTGTAATCCGAAATATTTGCTTTTCTTCACTGAATACAATTTGTACTTGAAAAAATGACAGATAGACTGTGTTTATTGAGAATTGGGTATTTGTCAAGCATTTCTTCAAGATTAAATAATGTGAGCCTGTCACTTCATGAAAAACAGGTAACATTGGTTTTTGCTAATAACAAAAGTTGAGCATTCAACTGAAAATTAAAATTTTAGAAAACATGTATCCAATCCTATGAGTTTGAGAGTTTCACTATAAAGACATTCCTGATGAGATTGGATGTGATATTGATAAATATGCTTTTTAAACATTATATAATGAAATGTATAAACATTTGTAATATTTTAATAAGTCAATGAACAAATACATTTCAAATGACCAATAAATGATGTTATAAAATTATGTGAAGGTAAAACGTATTTTCACAGAAAATGCTGAATCCATTTGATTTTAATGCAACACAGTGTAAATAGTTCATTGATAAAGTTTTGGATTCTACATTGCAACTAACTTTAAAGAAGCCATGATTTGACAAGTTTTGGTGTAGAATAAAAGAGGAGTACAAGTTTCTGAAAAGCAATTAACATACTTCTTTCTCTTTACATATTTGCATGAGGCTAAATTGTCTTCACATACTTCAACCAATACACCATATTCACAAAGATTAAATGCACAAGTGGATATGAGAATTCAGCTGTTATTTTATTTTATTAAGACAAATGTCAAAGAGAATTTAAAAAATGCAAGACAATGTCACTCTTATCACTAATTTGTTTTTTATTCTGGAAAACAGTTATTTTTTAGAAAAGTATTTATGTTTGCATGCAATAGACTTATTATTTTAACATGAATTAATACATGTGTTTTAAAATTCAGTGGTAATTTCCAATACAATAAATACCGATATTTATAAACTACATACACCATAGCCATTTGTATTTTTCAATATTTTCCATGAGTGTAAAGAGGCCCTGAGGCCAAACGTTTGAGAACTTCTGAACGTAATGTATCAATGGGGAGGCATTTTAGAGAAACCTTGATAGCCTTTGATAGTTGAATATCTCAATACTTTTACTAGCCCTTAGTGTGTTTTACACTGAGAATTTTATTCACAGTCTAACTAGTTGTATTCTCTAATTCATTTCCTCATTCAGCCAACAAATATAGTCACTATTCTAGGTAATGAGAATATAGCAGAGGAAAAAAAAGCAAACTAACAGCAGAACAAAATGTACGTTTCTTTCAATGAGCCTGTGTCCTAATAGGCTAGACATAAGTATAAAATAAATATGCAGAATAATATATTTTCATATCATAGATACACTCCCAAGTCAGTCAAAAGATCCTGAGTTTAAAAGTAATTATTTCACCCAACACACAAATCTTAAGCTACAAAGTGGGAGAGTAGATTTCAACAGCTCTTTGTGACTAGCTGACTTCCAATTTGATTCAGTCATCTTGGCCCATTTTTACATGAATATCTGGATGCACACCAGAACTTCCATTGGCCAAAATGGTGCAAAAAAATGTCATTTAAGCTCGTGAAATGTATTCCATATGGCCCACTTGGCTATTGAGTCAGCTGATTTGATTTCATCAGCATTCTGGACTTAGCCACGTTATCACATATCCTGCTTTTTGAATAAGTTATTGCACAATATGGAGAACTTCCATCACAATCTACTTGGATCACAACCAAACTGTTATATCTTTCAGGTCGAAGGAAGGAAATGAAGTCTCTTCAATGTTATGAGCTAAGTAGGGTCAGTTTTGCTCCATTTTATCTTCTCTTTTGTGTTTTTTCCTACTGATCTCCGAACTGCACTTATTTATTTATTTATTTATGGTTTTGTGCATCCCTAGTCTACCTCTAATTTTCACCTCAGAGATTCAAATCTTATGTCTCTACCTCCAGTCTTTGTGAATTTGGGAATATTTCAGTGACCTGTCACAAAAATGCCAGTACATACAATTGTCAAGTCAATTATTTTTATAAGTTTGGCAGCAGAATCGGTGTATTAAAATCTATTTATGGGAGATTAACCAATTATTATTTAGTTGGGAGAAAAAAACAAATATACTCTGTAGGTATTAAAAAAAGGACTTATCAAATGAATTAAAAGTGTTAAGACACACACACATACACATAAAAACACATACACCCCACATACATCGAAAACCTTGGGGTACAATGATCTGAGCTACTGTCCCCAATGGTTAGGAAATCAATTAGTACAATAAATATCAAAAACCACTCTGGATAATCTTGGTTTTCTATAGCAACAAGTGGATAATTCTTTATACAAAGCTCATGAGCTATAGGAAAACTTTATCTACTATGTGCTAAAGATCACGAGAAGCTCATTGCTGCTATTAGAACAATATTAGGCTTTGTTCTTCTTCTACTTTACAATTCTCATGTAAACTGGTGGAATTTAACCCATAATTCTGCATTAAAGTGATTCTGGGAAAAACAGTTCTCAGTCTTTCCTACCTAAAGAGCACAGAAGAGTTTGAGAATGAGGTTAGTTACTGGAAAAAAAAAATACTATCCAGCACGTCAAGACAGTAGATATGCCAAAATGAGTCCTTCCTAGTTAATATCTGAAAATAAAAATTTCATTTCTTATATGACTCCTGGTAATCAAAATGACTAGACACATTATAAAAATGTGTGGTGGCTTAATAAGTCAAATGTCTTAGAGAAAATATAAGATTTTAGTAAGAGAGAGAGAATATTGTCCCAAAAGGATAGCACAACATATAGATTACCAGAAAGGATAGTAACAGATTAGCAGTTCAAGAAATAATGATTGTGTTGGCATTGTAGTAGGTGCTTTGAGCATATCACTGGAAATACAGCACCCTCCCTGCTCTCAAGGAACTTCTTCTTCAGAGATAGACAACAAGCAAGTCAACAAATAAATAAATAAGATAAATGTTATTTATGAGTAAATAATCAGAGTTATAGGAGAGAGAGTGAGAAGAGATATGATTTAGACAGAGTGGTAAAGAAAAGGCTGTGTGAATATGTGACATTTGAGCTCACATCTGGAGTTTGAGAGAAAACAGACCACATGATGAGAAAAGGGGGAAGATGGTTTCAGATAGAGAGATTGGTAAGCACAGGCCCTGAGAGCTGAGAAAATCTTCACGTGTTCAAGGTATGGAATGGAAACCATTGTTGCTGAAAAATACTGAGTAGAGGACAGACTAAAATGATGTTGAAGAGAAACACAAGAATTAGATTATGTAAGGTCTTGGCATGTGCAGTGTAGTGAAAGAAAGGTTGTTGTGGTTTGGTGAAGTTGGTGAGTGAAGAGAAGAGTGATAGATTATGAGGACAGCGGTAGGCAATGACGACCTCACGTAAGCACTCCTAGTTCTCTTTAGGAGTTGGATACTTTTTAAAGAAGTATGAGAGGCCGTTGAACAATTTTAAGTATTGTTTCTAAGACTGATAATATCTGATTGGAGGTCCACTTAAGGTTTGCAGAGAGCAACTTCTGAAATGAAAACAAAAATTTGGTAGATTTTATGGATAAAAAAGTTTAGGATAAAACATAAAACCATTATCAAAAAATTAAAAACAAGAAAGAAACAGAAAGTTTGTTATTTTATGAGAATTTAACTAAACTTTCAATAAAATAAATGAAAGAAGATGAAGTTTAACTAAAGTCTCACTTGCCCTTTACTTAAAGTGTCACTTCTGATAAATTACTTACTATTGTTTTTGTATTTCCTTTTTGTGGTTTTAAACATTGTATTATGTTTTTATGTTTTTTAAATAATTGGTTGTACTCTTTCATGTAACCAGTTTTTAAATTCAATTTTCATTGTACCACATAATTTTATTGCTCTGTTTGTTGTCAACCATGTATAATTATTTTTTTTTTGTTCATTGTTTAGGTAATTTTCTCCCATGGAGCATATAAAAGAAAATAACAAGTTAAAGTGTTGAAAATAACTGTAAACTATAAAGTGTATAAAGAAGAAAGATTTAGGTCAAAAATTTAAAGAGGGCCGGGCGCGGTGGCTCACGCTTGTAATCCCAGCACTTTGGGAGGCCGAGGCGGGCGGATCACGAGGTCAGGAGATCGAGACCACGGTGAAACCCCGTCTCTACTAAAAATACAAAAAAAAATTAGCCGGGCGTGGTGGCGGGCGCCTGTAGTCCCAGCTACTCGGAGAGGCTGAGGCAGGAGAATGGCGTGAACCTGGGAGGCGGAGCTTGCAGTGAGCCAAGACTGCGCCACTGCACTCCAGCCTGGGCGACAGAGCGAGACTCCGTCTCAAAAAAAAAAAAAAAAAAAAAAAAAATTTAAAGAGAAAACTCCTAGTATTTACTTAAGGAACATATGGTATGATAGAACCATAAAGTAATTATTTCATGACTTTGTATTCTCACCATAAATGTGATAATTTTCAGCGTTATTACTGTTAATAGTCATCATCACCTTACATTAATTTTGACCTCCTTTGTATAGGTCAGTGTGCCAGGTCCAGGAAGAAAAAGTGATATTTCCTTTGAAATCAGGCTTGGAAGACAATTCTCCCTCGGTGATGTAAGCTACGTTTATTTTGCAGGATGCAAGAATAAATGTCAAGTTTTTCAATTCAAAATATGAAAGAACCAATCTAAATTAAATCTGGATGGAGGACACATATAAACTGATGTTAAAGGAGGCTCAGAGTAGAGATGAATTTTGAGAATATATTAAAAATTTCACAATTGGTATTTGTTTATAAGATAGATAAGGAGATGAGAAATCCCTCTTTAAGAAAGTAGTCTCTTATGTTTGCATAGCAGTTCATAGTTTCAAAGTCTTTACGCTTCTGATATTTTTTATGAGTCTCAGAGTAATCCTCTGAGGTGAACAAGACAGCCACTTTCCCCACGGATAATGTAGGAGCCAAAAAATGCAACTTGCTTATATGGTGTATGTGACAGAAATGAGACCAAGCACTCACCTTTGATTCCCTTCAAATATATTTCTACTATATTATGCAGCCCCATTATATTCTGTCTGGAAAAATAAGTGAAAAGTTGAACTCTTTTACCTTTTAAGAAAAAGTAAGTGTGAGCCTTACACTTAAGTATAAAATAAAACTAATCAGTATGATTTGGTGCTATACCAGTAGAAGAAAAACAAGAAATTTTGTTTTATGAAAACTTTTTAGAAAACATAAAGCATCAGAAGCTATCATTTATTAAGTGCCAACTATGAACCAGTTTCTCAATGTATATTATTATTCTGTTTTACAGATGAAGAAATATACTCAATGTTTCTACTATATCAGTCACAACTCTTAGTTTTAATCCATGAAAACTACTCCGGCTAATTTAAAGAATTTACTAAGGATATTAGCAATTCTCCAACTCTCTGGGAGGGCCAGGGAAACTAGCTTAAAGGCTCAGCAGCCAGGACGTATACCAGCATGGGAGCACACTTTGGAGACCCCACAGTGTGGGATTCAAGGAGAGGCAATTCCTATACCCCAGAAGCCACCAATGGGTTCATTGCCATCTGTCTTTCTGCCATATTCCGCCATCTTCACCAGGAAATGAATTATTCATAGTGCCTTCTCTACTCCAAGTCAAAATCTCAAAAGGCACATCTTATTTATTAAGTCTAGGTCACATAATAGACTTCCTTTTTTTTCTTCTTTTTTTTCTTTTTTTTGGTAAAAGTGGTATTTACAACATGGTAAATTCCCTAAAAAAAAACTTCTATTTAAAAGTGGTCGAGTGCCATAAACATAACACATGTTCACTATACAAGTGTGGGAGATTTCAAAAACAGCTACAAATTCTTCCTGCCTTTACGTATACTCAGGCCTTTACAAATGTGAGTGTTGCAGCTCTTCCCATCAAAATATAGAGTCGCTCTTCCTCAACCATGAATTTGGCAGATGTTGTGACCTGTTTGAACAACGCAATGAGGTAGAAATGACACTGTGCTGGTTGCCAGCCTGCGCCTCAGCGGCCGTCTGCTCTTCTGCTGTTCCTCTGAGAGCCCTGCTGCACCAGTGAGAACGATTCCAGGCTAACATACTGAAGAATGCAGTTCAAGTGAAGGAGACAGTGTCGTCACAGCCAAGGCACAAACACAGGGGAGCAAGCAAGACCCCCTCCCCCAGACAACCTGCAGTTGACCACAGATGCATGAGAAAGCTCCATCAAACATGCAACTCGGTTATGCCAGAAGAACAACTCCACCAACTTGCAAACCTTATCTGCTTAATGTTGTAAGCTACTAAAATGTGGGATGGTTTGTATGCAGCAAATATCTGACAAATTTACAAAAAAAGTCATTTTTAACAAGCATTTCTGTGCATAACCAGCTTCACATACATGAAATTCCTTTGGAAGGTAGGTGTGGGTGAGGTGAACTTTTTAGACACACTACAAGCAGTTTGCATGACTTCAAGTGCTCCAGTGGCACTCTGCACAGAGGGGCTTATGGTTCCACTATGCACATGATCGTCTTGAGGGATAGCCAAAAAAGGATTTTCTTCATATGGCTTCAAGTTACTCTAATGCCAATATAGCTTTTATCACAGCCTGCCAATGTAAGTCGATATATTTATTTCCTATTCTCATTTAACTACACATATTGTGAATTGCAGTGTTCTTTTCTTATCTGAATAGCCTCTCAATAGCTATTTATTATAATATTTGCCATATAGTCACCTCCCTCTGACAGCAGGGTAATACAGCTTAATGAAATATTTGTAAAGCCCAATGAACTGCACAGAAGAAATATGCTTTTAAATTCTAAATTACGTTTCTCACTGACACCATTAATAACATATTCTCCTCACATCTGTGTAACTTGTGACTTTACTCAACCAACCACACACCTTGTAGTCACACCAGATGAAATGTTAGGTCTGTGAATGATTCTCATGCAGACAAATTGTTGAGGCATGACACATTGTTGAAGCTGTGCTCAACCAGTTTGGGAATTAATAGAGAGAAGACTGCAAATTGCTGAAACCTTTTCCAATAATATTTCTTGTCTCTATGATGATCATCATACTTCAACACCTCTTTTTTCCCCTGGAAATGTTTAGACATTATTATTTAATTGCATCTCATTATTAATTAATGTATCTCTAAATTTTCCTCAGACTCTGTCATATCTGAGACCATGCTGTGCCAATGAATCACACATTGTTAAAGCTAAAAGGAACTTTTAAGGTAATACATAGGAAATGTTTAATATAATGCCTCATTAAGTAGTAATTAGCTAATAAACATTAGTTGTTATTATTGTTGCTTTCTACTATTAGTATGAAACCTCTCGATTCAAAAATGAGAAAACTGAAGTTTCTACTAAAATGTTGCCAGTAACATGTTTAGTAGCTTACAACTTTAAGCAGATCGAATCTTGCCTTTTGTCATTTGAAAAATGTTGTCAAGTGCCTCCTACATTTACATATAGGGAATATGGACAAAATCCGAGATGGAATTCTTGTGCTTCATCTACTGGCAGTTTATTGACACCAGCACCTATCCATGTGTAAATGTGTGCTGTGGCCTTAACTTGCCTTCTCACGTAGGTCAGCCCATATCTGTCTAGTCTTGGTTATAATCAGTGTTCTGATTAAGAGGCATGGGATATACTAGAAAAGGCAGAAAATGGCAGAACTGAATTACTCTGTAAGATGAAGGAGTAAGGATTTTGAAGTCCCCTGTGGAAAATCTGGGAATAAGAAAGGGGATGAAAGAGGAAGGAAAGAGAAGATCAGGAGAAAAATGAAGGAGACAGGAGGAAGGAACAGAGGAGGAAGGGAGAAGTTAGTAGTGCTAAGTGCTTTTTGTGATAGGGTTGCTAGGTAAAATATAGGATGTCCAGTTAAATTGGAGTTTCAGATAAAACAATGAATATTTTTATGTCTCTAATAGTGCATGGGTATCAAACAGTTAATCCATCAATAAATTCCCTGTTTCGCTAAAATCAAATTTAATTGAGCATTCAGTATTTCTATTTGCTAAATCTTGCAACCTTATCTTGGGGATACAGACAGAAAGAAGAAGTATGTATACAAATTAAACCCATATATTATGGGATGTAAGAGGTTAATCTCCCCTTCCTCTCCTCTGCAGAGGCTGTAGATATCCTCTCTGACTTTTTTCTGTCTCCTTTACCTGCTCATTCTTGATTATTCCATTAGTCTCTACTTGGGCTCCTCAAAGGTACCTTAAGCAGAAGACACCTAAAACAAAACTCTTGACTTTGCCGTTCCAGTCTCTGCTACGTCATTCTGGAGAAATCACCTGCCAACCCCCTGCTTAAAATAGCTTCCTTGCCTCCACTGTTCCCTATGTCATCATGGTGTTTTATTTCCTCTACAAAATGGTATAATCTAAACAATTTATTTCTTTGCTTACTTATTTCTGGTCTGAGTGCTCTCACTAAAATGTAAGCTCTATGAAAACAGGGAACTTGGAAATTTGCTTTACACTACTATCTTAGTACTTAACACAACTGTGCTTCACAAATCAAAATTTCGTAAATGTGGAGTAAATTAATGAATAAATAATCTGCTCCCTAAACTTAGTTCTCTGGCACCATTTTATGTCTCAGAGAATGGCATTACCAAGTATCTAATTTTGTAATCGCCATAGCCATAAATGTAATAGTCCTTCATGAAATCTTTGAGGCCCCAAGATCCATATCCAAACAGTCACATTCATTTCTAAACTGTATCTATTACGTTTTATGTGTTTTTAAAATCAGCCAGATTCTTTCCATTTCCACAACAATTACCTTGACTCAGATACTATCAACTCTACCCAGAACTTCTACAGTCTCTTGTGAGTACATATTTGGTGAGTACATATTTTCTTTTGTCTCCTTCTGAAGAGTTTCCACACTACAGTGGAATAATTTTATGGAAAAGCAAACTTGGCCATGTCATTCCCACTCCATCCCATTCCCACCCTTCAATAAAGAGAATTCAAGGTGAATCTTTATTTTTAAATAAACAAAGAAACAAACAAGTAAATAAAGACCTATGTTAGCCATTGAAAATTTGGCCTCAAAAATCCCCAACCTCAACAAGCACCATTTTGCTACTCTATGTTTTAGTTTTTTCTTCTCTCTCTCTCCCTCTCTCTTTGCTTTCTTTTGTTGCTGTTGGATGTTGGATCTTAAATGCATGCAATTGAATTTTTTTATTTGACCTCTGGTTTTTAATACATCATCATTTTTGGTTCATGAATAGTCCTCTGTTTTTATATTTTTTAATCTTTAATATAGTAAGCTTTTTCTAATCCATTATCTACTTCAGGATTTAGAACACTAATGCATCTTACATCTCTTAATGAGCTCATTCCCCATCCCACCATTTATCAACTCCCTCAACCGGAGGTAGCCACTAGCATAAAACTTAGTGTGTGTATGTGTGTGTGTGTGTGTGTGTGTGTGTATGTTGTACTTGCTGGTCAAATCTGGCCTGAGGACTGTCCTTTTATAGCCAGTGAGCTAATCATGATTTTTACACTTTTAATGTGGTGTGGAAAGAAACAAAGAAGAATTTCCTGTATGGGAATAATTGTTTTTAACTAAATAATATATTGATGAAGCCCATTCACATTCCTGCAGATAGCTATAGATCATTCATTTCAATTGCTATATAATGTTTCATTGAGAATTTATTACACTTTATTCATTTCCATTCACTGTCTTTAAGTTGTCTTTCAGTTTTTCAGTCAAACTATGGATTATTCCAACATATACATCAGCTCTTTCTTAAAACTGTTAACTTGGACTGATTTCCTTGGATCTTAGTTAAATCTTCACTTCTCAAGGAAGCATTCTTTGCTTCCCCTGACCAAATTAATTATCCTCATTGAAAATGTGTGTACTTCTCCATTAGAGTAATGTTTTTTATGGGTTTAACTTCTGATTATTCCATTAGTCTTTCTCCTCCATTATAATTTCCATCAGGGCAAGGCTCATGACTTTTTTTTTGTTTTTATCCCCAGCATCTAAAGCAGTGGTTGGCACTTAGTGGATGCCAAGTAAATATTTGTTAACTGAATTAATGCAGTGAATATTGCTCACTAATATATTTTTGTGTGTGTGTGAGTAAATTATGTCCAAAGACAATTGAAAGCATTATGGAATGCTATACCTAGGTAGAAGTGAGAACAGAAACAGATGGAATAAATGAAAATGTATGAAAATGAGAAAACAACTGACATCTGAGTTATGTCTAAAGCTAACTACAATACAAGAGAGAAGGACCATAAAGCCCAGTGGGGTCATAGATGGAACAGCAATTCTCTCTTGTTAGGTTGGCAAATGCTCATACATTTGATCAGTTCAAATGTTGAGACTGAAAAAGTTAAGTAGAATTTACCTCCTCTGAATTTTTTATTTGAAATATGAGAGGACTAGATGAAATTACTTCTAAAGTGTTTTTTGGAGCTTGTGTTTTCTGCTTTTATGTTTTACACACATGTTAATTCATTTACAATAACACTGATTCTCCATCTTAATCAGTACCTTCTCATGGATAACACAGTTCTATCAATGAACTTGTATGTGATATGAATATACACACCACCACCTAGACCCCAGTACCTGCCATTCTGACTCTTTTGACAGCAGGAAGACACTAACATAAGGCAATCTTGTTCTTAACAGTGTTTCCTGGCCAGGTGCAGTGGCTCACGCCTGTAATCTCAGCACTTTGGGAGGCCAAGGCGAGTGGATTGTGAGGTCAGGAGTTCCAGACCAGCCTGGCCAACATGGTGAAACTCCATCTCTACCAAAAATACAAAAAAAAAAAAACAAAAAAAAATTAGCCTGGCGTGGTGGCATGCACCTGTAATCTCAGCTACTCAGGAGGCTGAGGCAGGAGAATTGCTTGAATCCGGGAGGTGGAGGTTGCAGTGAGCCAAGGTCATGGCACTGCACTCCAGCCTGGGCTACAGAGGAAGACTTGGTCTCGGAAAAATAAATAAATAAACAAAAATAAAAAGTGTTTCCTGTAGTATTTTATTATCACTGCCATATCAGATTAATATCAACTTTTTTTATTTTAAGAATATGTATTCTATCTTAATTTTTTTTTTTTAATGAATAGTATCCATAGGCATGTATTATGGAGCATCCTATGACGTCCTACCTGGTTGCATTGGCTAAAGATTCCTCTTAAAAACCACAGAACAATGTTTTCTTGGTTCTTGGTAGCAGAAGTCATTGATTTTGATTAACTGTTTTGCAAGCCAGTTGCGAACTCCTGCTTTGTCTTTGTTTTATTCTGCTTATTTATCACCAATCTATGTTGGGACCCTTCACGATTTAGCCACAGTTAGAGTGAGATTTCTCTCATCTCCTTCGAGAGAAAGAGACCTCCTGTGTTTAAAAAGAAGCAAACATAAAGCAGCTTTATAGGCACTCTTATTTCAGAAGATGTTTGAGAATATATATGTATCCTCAAAATACTGATTGTATATATAAAATCAGTATTAAACAAAATCAACGCCATTTCTAAAATCCGCTTTGAGCCTCTCACTTATAAGGTTTATCACCATGTCTGCTTTTGTAATGTACTAAGTTCCTGAAACGTGTACTGTCAGGCACATTGTCACAAAGGGGATGTGGTTTGAGTGCCTTCATCTACCACTTAACATTATGTTCAGTGAGTTTACATGCAGTTACCTTGTCTTACCACAAGATGGTGGTAAAAACAGTAAGGCATTTGATGTGCACCTGGGTGGGAAACCACAGAAAGAACACAAACAAGAGAAGTTTAGGGGTTTATTGGACACAACATAATCAATACATTAGTAAAATAGGGAAACAGAAAATTCTTGAACTCAAAACTACGAGATATTTTCTCATTTTCATTTGAGTTCCTCTACTGAACGCTATAAATATTCTCACTTTCAAACTTAATTGCCAATTGGGCTTTCAAAACTTACATTGAAATGATACTTAATTTTTCTATTTTCTTGATTTGTATAATTGTATCATTACATCTGAAAAAATATTCTAGAAGACAGAGGCTTTGTGGGTGTATTAGTCTGTTCTCACGCTGCTAATACCTGAGACTGGGTAATTTATAAAGAGGTTTAATTGACTCACACAAAGTTCCACATGGCTGGGGAAGTCTCACAATCATGGCAGAAGGCGAATGAGGAGAAAATCAAGTCTTATATGGCAACAGGTGAGAGAGCTTGAGCAGGGGAACTTCTCTTTATAAAACCATCAGATCTCATGAGACTTATTCACTATGACGAGAACAGTGTGGGGAAAGACCCAACCCCTGTGATTCAATTACCTCATACTAGGTCCCTCCCATGACACATGAGGATTATGGGAGCTACAGTTCAACGTGAGATTTGGGTGGGGACGCACACAGCAAAATATCAGTGGGTTATGTTATTTAATTGCTAATATGTCTGTATCCTATATTCCCAACTTAAAGGTTCCAGAAACTGAATTATTACTTTTTGTATCCCCCAACAAGAACTATTACTCACAGATAAACAGCCAGTGTTGCATAAATGCATAGTGTTCTGAATCCTATTCAAATCTTCAGCAAATTATGCAGTCTGCTTTTAATAGGTCATCTGACCCTGAAGCATTTTGACTATTTTTATTCGAGGAAATCTACAGACAAGCACATTTAAGAAAATTCGCAGAACCAAATTTGGGAAGCAAAGACCTTATTGTTTCCTCAAAGACTCTTGAGGCACAGCATATGATAATCTGTTGAGTTTTCCCCTGGAATATATCAAGGACTCTTCTCTCTTAACTGTTGTTTTCTAGGCCTCATTGTTGTTGTGTTTTGCAACTTTCTCACTTTTCAGTTGTCAGTTTTGCTTTCTGTGGTGGGTGGTCTTAGCAGAGTATAATAATTATGAATTCCCTCTCACATCATTTCTTCATGTCTTCTGATATATCTCTACCACAAGTTGTTATGAAAGTAGGAGGTGAGTGGGTGAGTTTATAATGAGTATCATCTGTAGCCCCATACGTTCCAGGATAACATGTAGGACAAAGACAGATCTTCTTTTGAGATTCCAA
Organism: Hylobates moloch; assembly: GCF_009828535.3. Lineage (NCBI taxonomy): Eukaryota > Metazoa > Chordata > Mammalia > Primates > Hylobatidae > Hylobates > Hylobates moloch. Next base: position 54,770,188 of record NW_026652292.1, on the reverse strand, counting down.
ATAATTAAGAAAATAGCAACTTGCACTGTGATAAGCCACTTTTCACCTAGGATGTTTGAGGAAAAATGTCTTGCTTGTACATTTCCTTTCTTTGGTTAAACCTTCCTCCTTCCCGATTTCATAAAATAGCAGTTAAAACAATGAAATGTAAGCATCTGTTTCCTTCAAAAGACTCTAAATCTTTAAAGGCAATTACTTTAAAAATTCATATCCCTATTGTCTAGACCAGGAGTTTGGCAAATTAAAGCCCCACAGGCCTACTTTCTCCTACTGCCAGTTTTTGTAAATAACACTTTATTGGAACACAGCCATACCCATTTATTAATTATTGTCTACGATTTTTTTTTTTTTGCACTACAATGGCAGAAGTGAGTAGTTGTGACAGAAATCAAATGGGTTGCAGAGCTTAAATATATTTCTTCTTTAGCCCTTCACAGAAAAAGTTTGCCAACATAGATTTGGTGCTTGAAAAATTTTTGTTGAATAAATGAAATAATGGAGACTATCACCTATACTGATGTCTGATTCTAAATAAAAATGCTGTTTGTTAAGATTACATTCTTGCTTAAATTATGAGTCAAGAGATAATGAATGACTTATCTAGTGAGAATACACAATGAAATACTTTACTTGATTTAGTCAGTTTATTGAAACAACTGACCGTAGTACCTTTTTTTTTTTTTGGAAGTTTGTTTTGGAAATTGAAATGTCTGAGTCTTAATTATCTTATTAAATTATTGGTTCATTTTTGTATTATATGGACTAAGTGGTCCATCATATAGAAATGTGCTACACAGGCTATTAGCTGCATGAAGAAATAGTAACAATTTCTTGACATAAAAATACCATAATCAAGTGAGATAGCTTCTTTTAAAACAAATTTTAATTTTTAGAGCATTTTTAAGTTCACAGCAAAATTGAGGGGCAGGCAGTACAGAGAGTTCCTCGGTCCCCTGCATACACACAGAGCCTCCCCAACTATCGACAACCCCCACCAGAGTGGTACAGTTGTTATAATTAATGAACCCAGATGGACACATCATTATCACCCAAAGTCCATAGTTTACATTAGGGTTTACTCTTACTGTACATTCTGTGGATTTTGACAAATGTACAATAACATGTCTTCACCATTGTAGTAGTATACAGAATAGTTTCACTGCCCCCCAAATCCTCTGTGCACTGCCAATTCATTCTTCTTTCCCTTCCGACCTCTGAAGACCATGGAACTTTTCACCATCTCCATAGTTTTGCCTTTCCTAGAATGTCATATATTTGGAATCACACAGTATGCAGACTTTACAAATTGGTTTCTTTCACTGTGCAATATGCTTTGAAGTTTTCCCCCATGTGTCTTTGTGCTTGGCAGCTCATTTCTTTTTGTCACTGAATAATATTTCATTGTCCAGATGTAGCGCAGTTTGTCCATTCACCTACTGAAAGACATCTTGGTTGCCTTCAAGTTTTGGCAATTATGAACAAGTTGCTATAAACATTCACATGCAGGATTTTGTGTGGACATAAATTTCAACTTATTTTTATAAATACCAAGGAGTGTGGTGGCTGGATAGTAGAGTACATTTAATTTCATAAGAAACTGCCAAACAGTCTTCCAAAATGGTTATACTACTTTACATTTCATCTAGCAATGAATGAGCATTCCTGTTGCTCCACGTTATCACCAGCATTTAGTGTTGTCAGTGTTTTGCATTTTCACCATTCTACTAGGTGTGGTTACATTTTTAGCCATAAGAATTTGCAATGCTTTCAAAGTTTTAAAAACAGGTTTGAATATTTGGGGATGTGGTGTCATATACAACATTTCTCAAAACAAATTGATCATTGAAACATTTTACTGGGGGAGAGCCTATGAAATAAATATTCCTGCTGACCTGTTGACAGCATTTTTTTTTTTTGAGACGGAGTCTCGCTCTGTCGCCCAGGCTGGAGTGCAGTGGCACAATCTCGGCTCACTGCAAGCTTCGCCTCCTGGGTTCACGCCATTCTCCTGCCTCAGCCTCTCCAAGTAGCTGGGACTACAGGCGCCCGCCACCATGCCCGGCTAATTTTTTGTATTTTTTAGTAGAGACGGGGTTTCACCGTGGTCTTGATCTCCTGACCTCGTGATCCGCCCGCCTCGGCCTCCCAAAGTGCTGGGATTACAAGCGTGAGCCACCGTGCCCGGCCTTTTTTTTTTTTTAATCTCTGGTACCTAGCCTAGCATAATGCCTGACACACAGCAGCTGTCTGTGGAATAAATGAATGCTTGAGTTTGGAGCTCATAGAGAGATCTGGTTTGGCTGGAGCCTGAATGTATTCAGATATAATGGGATAATCTTGGGCCTACTTACAGAAAAAGAAGCCAGCACTCAAATGCAAGAAAGCCCCCAGGCTTAAGAAGCTATTATATGAATGTTCTATTTTGATGGGATAAGTTAATTAAATGGTTAATTCTAGCATTAAAATAGAAATAGATATATGAGACCAATTAATTGCTTTTTTATGAGCTTTTAAAATTTTATATATTTGGCCAATATCTCACAATAATTCAGTATTCTTTGGCAGCCAGTAGTTGCTGATGGCAGTTTTCTTTGTCAGAACTGTTATCAAACTGTGCTATTAAAAGAGATTTGGTGAGATCTGGGTAGATCTGTAACAAAAAAGCAAGCAGTCCAAGCTGTTGTCTAACATACAGGAATTTGGATAGATTTTTCTGTATCCTCTTGGCTTGATCTGTGGTTTATCATATTTTAAACGTGGTCTGAGCAAGCTTCTCCAAATGTGTCTCATACAATTATACATTTAAGCCAACATTTTATTTTGAAAAGAATGTTTATATAACTTGTGTTTGGCTTCATATATTTATTTAATATACAATTTCTGTTGATATTTTCTCAGTTCTTATGCTAAATAGCAAATTTATGTTATTCCATTTTACAAATGAAGAAAATAATTCTGGAGCAGGTTTCAATGCAGTTTTAACAATAATAGTATGAAGTAGAATAGCATTTAAGAACATGAATATTAACCTTTTATTTAGGTCAAATTTGATGATTCAATTTATTTAAAAAAGTTTGTATGTATCTTTTTATACTTTATGATAAACATTATGATAATTTCCTCTTTCAGTGTTTAAACATTCTGAAATGATTTAGGCTTTTTTTCTTGCTCAGGTTGTTAAGAGGGTCATGAAAGCACTTATTTCTACTTTAAAAAGTTTATAAATATGCCAAACATGGTAAAGAGTAAGCAAATTTTTGAAATTTGGCAACTGCTGCTGAAATGTAAATTTCTATGAATTCAATTTTATCATGATTCTTATTATATCAATAAAGAATATTCTGAAGTTTTCATGTGAATGGAGGTGGAAAAATTCTTAGAATCTGAAAACATAAAATATTCACTGGATATAAGTTAAAGTTAAAAAGAGGTGGAAAAATTCTTAGAATCTGAAAACATAAAACATTCACTAGATATAAGTTAAAGTTAAAAAGAGTCTTAAAATTATTATTATTTTTTTTCTTGAGACAGAGTCTTGCTCTGTTGCCCAGGCAGGAGTGCAGTGGTGTGATCTCTGCTCACTGCAAGCTCCACCTCCCGGGTTCACGTCATTCTCCTGCCTCAGCCTCCCACGTAGCTGGGACTACAGGCGCCTGCCACCTCGCCCGGCTAATTTTTTGTATTTTTAGTAGAGATGGGGTTTCACCATGTTAGCCAGGATGGTCTCGATCTCCTGATCTCGTGATCCACCTGTCTCGGCCTCCCGAAGTGCTGGGATTACAGGTGTGAGCCGCCGTGCCCAGCAGTGATTTGATAATCACTTTTTTTTAGAACGCTTGATCTGTTTTTTCAAGGGAAACGCTATAAATGATTGTTTTGGATTGAACTTGTTCCACTAGCCTATAGATAACAAGTCACACTGAAAAACGTGCCTGGGAATAAAGCAAAAGAGGTAGAGATAAGACTATTGGTAAAGGGCTCTCTGTGTCATGATACAATATGAAAAACATGCCGTAGGAAATGGGGATCACTAAAGGTTGCCAAGAGAACTGGACTAGTTTGGGTTGTGTTTTAAAAATACATCTGTGTAAAGAATGTCTCGTGTACGCAAAACTGAAGTTGTTAGGAATCTATCGCAGTTTAGGAAATTTCACAAGAGCTTGAACCAGATTATAATTCAAGGGATAGACAATGATGAGGGAGTTTCCCAATGGTTAGCAAGAAAGCAAGCAATAGGTGAGGAAGAGTAGTTTCTAAGGAAGAAGGTAGTAGAAGAGTGCAAGAAGAGTGAATAATTAAAGGAACTGGACTGTAAGTAGCCAAGATAGGGAAAATGGATATGGAAAGGAAAAACTGAGGTAACACTCTGCAGTGGGAAGAATAAAGGAAGTAGTTGGGAAGAAACACTGAATCAAGAAGTTCTCCCATCAGGTTGGAGCAAACGACTGTATAATTGAGTCATGATTACACATTGTGATGTATAGTTGCTAGCTCTATGATTGTGAGCTAGACATTTGAGTCAAAGGAGTGTCTGTACAAACGCTATATCATTAAGAAGAATTTAAAGTGATTCAGATATATAAGTATATGACTTTTATTCAGGTACATAAGTATAATTATGGAAAAAACATCTAGCTCTATATAGGGAAGTTCTTTTAGTTCTTGCTATATGAACTTGCTTAATAATTTAATTATATGATTCTCATACCCTGTATCTAAGAACTTACTCAGTTTAGAAACACGACTTAACAAGAATCTGAAGAAATATGGCTCCATGCCCAATTTAGGACTCACTGTTAAGCCATGGCGTTGTTAATAAGATACCATATGGCAGGGTTGGGATTTTCTCACATTTAAGTGAACCGATTAATATATTCTTTTGATGGTAAGTTAAGCTGAAGATAACCACTTATTTTCTCATCTTATTAAAAATAATGAAACAAAGGCAGATTTCAGTTACTTTTTACAGATAGTCTCAGTTTGAGTTCTTGTTCAGTTAACTTTTATTTACCTGGGCTCATGGGTTGGAGGGATTTGGGAAAATAATAAAAGATGACAAACACGAAGACTCATATACTGAGTCCCTTATCTGACCCAGCTGTGAATTCCTTTGAAGCTATGTATGCAAAGTGCTTTCTGGGACCTGAGCTTAACTGAACAGCGAAAGAGACACAGTCCTTGATAATATACTCAGAGATGAATTGATTTTGTACTCATAGGCAACTGTTAACACACTGGCTCAGCTAAAGTTAGTTTACATTTTCAAATGTCAGGATAACTGGGACCCTAAGCCTTCTGGATCTACAGCAGGTCTAACTATGGTTCTCATGCCCAATAACAATCTAAAACCAAACAGTAATGATTATTAAGAGCAACATGGAAAATTTATCTCTTGTGGAGGTATATTAAATCTTTTTGTACTATTACACATCTTTCTTCTGGGTTTTTCTAAATTAGTATTTTATTACTGTGGTATTTCTGCCTCACTTTGGCAGTCATATTAATGATCTTTATGACACTATTTTACTAATATTCACTCAGAAAATTAGTCATTTACTACTATTTAAGAAATTATGACAATAAATTTAACATATATTAAAAGCATTCCTATTAAAAACAATGTTTTACAGAAGTCAAACACAAATTTTAGGATAAAATTAATAAAATTCAGCACAGCAAAAGAGTGTAGTTTTATTTTTTGTATGAGTATCATATATTTTAAATGAAGACACTAATTATAAAAATGTATGCCATGCATGGTAAAATGAAATGTATTAGAATTAAAGACAGAAACTTTAAAAATCTTTTTTCTATATAATTTTTTTCTATATAATTTTAATAACATTTTTAAATGATTACAATTAATGTTATTTAAAAAGAATTTCATAATCCAAATTTGTTGTTGAGTATACATGTCTATAAACTCACAGAAAAAACAGAAGAGCACTCAACAAGATGTTGACAGTGCCATTTTTGTGGTATTTGAATTTTCTATGTTTTTTATAGTATGCATTTTATTACCTGATATGGTTTGGCTCTATGTCCCCACCCATATCTCATCTTGTAGCTCCCATAATCCCCACATGTTGTGGGAGGGACCCAGTGGAAGATAATTGAATTATGGGGTGTGTCTTTCTCATGCTATTCTTGTGATAGTGAATAAGTCTCACGAGATCTGATGGTTTTAAAAATGGGAATTTCCCTGCACAAGCTCTCTCTCTTTATGCCTGCTGCCATCCATGTTAAGATGTGACTTGCTCCTCCTTGCCTTCTGCCATGATTGTGAAACCTCCCTAGCCATGTGGAACTGTAAGTCCATTAAACCTCTCTTTTGTAAGTTGCCAAGTCTCAGGTATGTCTTTATCAGCAGTGTGAAAATGGACTAGTACATCATCAGAAAAAACAATTCAAATTGTTTAACAAAATTCAAAAGTCATCAAGAGCAAATATAACAGAGATTGGATTCCTGTGTGAGTCAGGGTTCTTCAGCGAACAGAACTAATATGGAGAGCGAGAGATGTATATTTATTTTTAAAAATGTTAGGGAATTGCTCATTCCATTGTGGAGGCTGGCAAATCCAAACTCCGCAAGGAAGGCTGGCAAACTAGAGATCTGGGGTAGAGTTTGCCATTAAAGAGAAACTTAAGGGAAGATACTTCTGCTTCCCTCTGACAAATTACATAGCGAAGAAATGAATGCAGATATAGGATCTGAAAAAAAATTTAATTAATAAAAGTGCACGTGTGTGTCCCTGTGTGTGTGTGGAGTGGAGATAGTGGGTTTGTGGGTGTGTAGTCCTGAAACTCCCCATCTTCCAGATAAGATAAATTCTCCCCTTACCTCTACGTTTCCTTTGCAGACCTTCACATGCCCTAAGAGTCAAGAGGTTATCTCTGATTTCCCATGCTTCATGTAAGATCAATCCTCCACCATCCTCCAGGCCCCCGATGCAGAAACCAATAGGCGGGGAATGGCAAAGTTGTGTGTTGTGAATTAGAAGCATTATTAATAAGAGGGAACCAGGATCTCAAAGGCTCTTCATATTTCTGCTAAGACTTAGAAACCTTCTCCCTGAGACTGTAGTCTCTCAGCCTAATCTAATCACATAATTTATCTCTATGTATTATAATCACTCTAGGTGCCCAAGACTCTATGGTTATCTCTCATGACCTGGACATTTATGCCTCTGTAATTTTCTTAATCCAATCCTATTTTACAACATTCCTTGATTCAAAAACTTTCCATGTGCCCTCTGGGTCTTATGATCTGGCATCTGCAGAATCTCCTGTATCTTCAAACTCTTCTCTGAACATTTATTTTATTTGTTCTAATCCTAGCTGAGCACTCCTTTTTGGTCACTATGTTTTCCCTACAGTCTTCTTAAGTAACTTAAGTAACATGCTCACACCTTAGCACTAGCTCTGAAGGAAGGGCTGTTATCTCTTCTACATCCCAAACATTGGCGTCTTCTGTTATCACCAGGTTCAGACTAGTTTTTTCCCTCTGGTCTAAACTTCTCAAACTTTGAATAATATGACCTCTGTTTAATTGTACTTACTAGTATTCCTTTTTGCATTGATCAGCAGTTTCTCAGGCTGTTCTACCTTATTTCTTCATCGAAAGTTTATAGCTTTTGACTCAATATCATTCTCTACAGCATTGCTTCAGTCACAAGCATTAAGAGTTGAACTTCCATAGATAATTCTTCAAAATATTTTTTGACTTCCTTTCCTTCAAAGATTTTTTCATGCTTTCACAAACACTCAATTCTGTCTTATACTTTGACATTGTCATTTTGAATACCTGTGAACACTCAATAATCTAAATTTGACATTTAGCACACAACCTTTGGTTCTAAACTTTGTGGTAATTCTTTGACCTGAGTAGAACGTAACAATTTATTGATCCATTTTCACTTGCCCTTATCAACCTCAATTTAGACTCTATGCTAATAGAATTTCTTTTTTGCATATATGTTGCCAGCGACATCTATTAATATATTGTTCTCCAATAGTTAGTTCTCAGTATTCATCTTATTTGACCTTTATAAAACTTGTGTTAATTTATTATTCCATCATTCTTAATACTGATCATTCACCTGCCTCCCTGGGTTAACAATCTCTCTTGGTTTTCCTCTTACCTTGCTGAATGTTCCTTCTTGTATTATTTGCAGGCACATCTTCATCAACTAAACCTCTAGGCTTTGAAGTGGACCAAGGCTCAATCATAACCCCTTTCTCCTTTTACTCTGTATCCTCAGTCCATAATGAACTTATCTTGTCTCATGGCTTTAATATTAATATATATTCTGTTCAGTCTCACTTGTGTATCTCTATACTGAGGCTCTGCTTCGAACACTCATTTCTTAAGCCTATAGAACATTTCTATTGGGAAGATTAATAGGCATTTTCACTGTCACTAGTTCAAACCTGAATTCCTCATATATATATATTTTACTCCCAATCTTCTTTTTCTCTTGCAATCATTCACATCTAGGAAAAGATGCTTTCAGGTAAAGAAAATAGTAAGTGCAAAGGCCATGATACATGATACTGGAGTGTTTATAATATATTTGAGGAAAAGTAAAGAAAGCTGGGTGTCTGGAGCTAAGTTAGAAAACTGGAGCATAGTAGAAGATAGAGAGGTACTGAGAGACAGATTGCCATGGGTCTGGGTTGTCATTGCTACGACTTTGGCTTTTGATCTCAGTTGAGATGTTCAGTTATTGGAGGGCGATATAAGCACAAGGATGACAAGTTCTAATTTATGTTTTACATCAATTACGGAGTGTTGTGTTAAGTATAGATGGTAAGAGTTAAAAATAGAAGCTAAGCAACCAATTAGTTGACTTTCACAATAGCTCAGATGACAGATGATGGTGTTTGTCCAGGGTGTCATGATGGAAGATGCAAAAGTGGTCTAACTGAATATTTTAAGCTAGTGATGACAAAATTTGGTAGTTTTCCAAACAACGCTTTTATAATTTTTTTCACTGACATCTCCTATGTAAAATGCTATTAAACTAAATAAGTAGGCATGATTTTTAGAGAAATAACTTTTCATTAAATGTATTTCTGAAATGTTAAGAAAGAGGCCTGAATTGATTATATGCATACCTCTTAATTCAGCGGCAGCATATACGCCATAAAAGGACCATCCCACATGTAAACACAATGCTAGGCCTAGAGAAAAACCTCACTATGTATAGACATCCTCAGCTTATGGTGGTTTGACCTATGATTTTTCAACATTATGATGGTATGAAAGCAACATGCATTCTGTAAGCTTCTCTACTTATGATGGGGTCGTGTCCAGACAAACCCATTGTAAGTTGAAAGTATCTTTCAACGTAAAATATTTTTGATTTACAGTGGGGTTTTCTGGACATAACCCTATGCTAAGTTGAAGATTATCTGTATCTTAAATATGTAAATAGACATAGAAGCAAAGTCCAAATGGAGTGCAGATGAAGAGATATGAGGCCATAGAAAAATGCAGAGGTTGATCATAAGGGGACGTATATTATGTTAAGGAGAATGAACTATATTGAACTGTAAAAAGTCAGTGAAATGTTTTAATCGTAGGAATTTCTTAAATAAAGAATTATTTTGTAAATACCACTCAAAGAAAAAAAGATTAAAATGGAGAAGGGCCCTAGAACAAGGAAACATGCCAATAAGGCATTATTATACTTTAAGTTCAGGGGTACACATGCAGAACATGCAGTTTTGTTACATAGGTTTACACGTGCCATGGCGGTTTGCTGCACCCATCAACCCATCACCAACATTAGGTATTTCTCCTAATGTTATCCCTCCCCTAGCCCCCACTCCCAACAGGCCCCTGTGTGTGATGTTCCCCTACTTGTGTCCACGTGTTCTCATTGTTCAACTCCCACTTACGAGTGAGAACATGCTGTGTTTGGCTTTCTGTTCTTGTGTTAGTTTGCTGAGAATGATGGTTTCCAGCTTCATCCATGTCCCTACAAAAGACATAGACTCATCCTTTTTTATGGCTGCGTATTATTCCATGGTGTATATGTGCCACATTTTCTTTATCCAGTCTATCATTGATGGACATTTTGGTTTGTTCCAAGTCTTTGCTATTGTGAATAGTGTTGCAATAAGCATACATGTGCATGTGTCTTTTTAGTAGAATGATTTATAATCCTTTGGGTATATACCCAGTAATGGGATTGCTAGGTCAAATGGTATTTCTGGTTCTAGATCCTTGAGGAATCACCATACTGTCTGCCACAGTGGTTGAACTAATTTACACTCCCACCAACAGTGTAAAAGCGTTCCTATTTCACCACATCCTCTACGGTGTAGTACTAGTACCAAAACGGATATGTAGACCAATGGAACAGAACAGAGGCCTCAGAAATAACACCACACATCTACAACCATCTGATCTTTGACAAACCTGACAAAAACAAGCAATGGGGAAAGGATTCCTTATGTAATAAATGGTGTTGGGAAAACTGGCTAGCCATATGCACAAAACTGGAACTGGACCTCTTCCTTACATCTTATACAAAAATTAACTCAAGATGGATTAAAGGCTTAAATGTAAGACTGAAAACCATAAAAACCCTAGAAGAAAACCTAGGCAATACCATTCAGGACATAGGCATGGGCAAAGACTTCATATCTAAAACACCAAAAGCAATGGCAAGAAAAGTCAAAATTGACCAATGGGATCTAATTAAACTAAAGAGCTTCTACACAGCAAAAGACTATGATCAGAGTGAACAAGCAAACAACAGAATGGGAGGAAATTTTTGCAATCTCTCCATCTGACAAAGGGCTAATAACCAGAATCTACAAAGAACTTTAACAAATTTACAAGAAAAAAAACATCAAAAAGTGGGCAAAGGATGTGAACAGACACTTCTCAAAAGAAGACATTTATGCAGCCAACAAACATATGAAAGAAAGCTCATCATCACTGGTCATTAGAGAAATGCAAATCAAAACTACAATGAGATACCATCTCATGCCAGTTAGAATGGCGATCATTAAAAAGTCAGGAGGGCATTCTTTAATGATTTAGTGGTAAGTTGAAGATTGCTTGAATTACGGATACTAGGATAATGTGGGGATAAAGAGAAGTTGTATTTAAGAGAAGTGGCGAATGTCAGAATGGCAGGACTTAGGGATTAGTTACGCATCAGAAAGGAGTGGAAAGGAAGAATTAACACATAATCTGAAACTTTGACTTGGATTTTCAGGTGATGAGCAACAAATTGCTGAAATAAAAAACATACGAAAATAAATAAGCTTTGAGATGTTGAAGAGGAAACGGGAATGATGATGGGTACAGTTTTATACATGATATATCTGTAATTTATATAAGTAAAAATCTCTCCTAGACATATAGTTATATAGCTGTAGAAAAGTGAAAATTGAATAGTATATTTACAGTTATAGAAGCGGATGAGTTCACCACAAAAAAAGAATCTATAGAGATAAAATAATACAGTTCAGAAATGGCCAAGGAAATTTTTAAGCTATGAAGAAGAAGATACTGTAATAAATAAATGAGTAGATAAAATAAAGAATCAGAAAGATAGAAATTGAGACAATTTGTTGGGCACTTTTTTCCTTTATTATTTGTTCCATAAATTCATTGTTTAAATGAAATCGTATGGTGTTGTACTACATATACATGCAAAAGCTTGAAATATTTGGTTGAAGCAATAACCTTAATTGAACATTTTGGGTACATTTAACCTATTTTGAAAACCAACAGTTTAAACAAATTGTACTCATAAAGAAAAGCTAAATGAAGCTTCTAACTAACAAATATTAATCTTTAGGGAATCACTTAGTAAACATATGTAATTCCTTGAAGTTGCATCTGTTTTGAGAGTGCTAAATTATATTTTCTTGTTTTCACTATGGAGATGACAAAAAGGATCAGATATAAATTGGAGAACAGTAAATTTAGGCCCATTACTAGGAAATCCAAAAACTACCAGATGGAAAAATAGACACTGCTGAATCTTACAAACACGACTAAATCAATCAGAATAAATAAAACCAATACCAAATAAAATATAAAGCACAAACATTCCACATGATTTACAAAATTTATTTATTTATTTGTTTATTTATTTATTTATTTATTTATTATTTAGAGAATAGGTGTTGCTCTGTTGCCAGGCTGGAGTGCAGTGGTGCTATCATAGCTCACTGTCCCGTCAATCTCCTGGGCTCAAGCAACCTTCCCACTCACCTCAGCATCCCAGCTAGCTAGCACTACAGGCACATGCCACCACACCCAACTAACTGTTTATTTAAACATTTTTTTTGTAGAGAAAAGGTCTCACTATGTTGCCCAGGCTGGTATCAATCTTCTGGCTTCAAGTGATCCTCTTGCCTTGGCCTCCCAAAGTGCTGTATTTACACTCATGAGCCCCCCCCCCCCGATTGGTAAAATTTAAACTGTTTAATGCCACCACTTGAGTATTTGGATCCAGAGTGTTTGGAACATTAATTTGTAAGCATGGTAAGACATTTGTAAAACTATTTTTTTTTTTGAGCAGGAGTAAAACACAACTTACCAAAGCATTCTGTAAGCAAACAATAATTTAGAAATCTGAAATAACATCCACCTGACAGCAGAAAGCAATACGTGTAATTGGGCCATCCAGTGGAATCAAAAGAATTGTTAGCAAAGCATCCCCTGAAGCAATGTGGATGGCACAGTTCACAATATGATGGACTGAACACAGCAAGAGTCCACTTTTGTTCAGCAAAACAAGCTGCCAAGGTGCTCAACACAAGCAAGAGGGCTATTTTATCAGTGACATTATCTTAGACAAATCATCAGTGTGCTCTTACGTGAGCTGAAAGCCCTTGTAAGCCTTCTTAGGGAACGTAAAGTTTAGCCAATTGAGAGATTGACATTCATCCAGCAGCATGAAGTAGATGGTGGATAGATGAGTCAGACCAGTGCCTTCAGCAAATCCCAGCTAACTATTCAGTTATAATTAGTTATAATTATAATTTGGAACCGCTGCCCATGTTTGACTCTGGCAAGGACAGGTTTCAATGTTTTATTTTTTCTTGAAGAAAAAAAAAAAAAAAAAGAAGATTGTCTTTTTTGTCATAGTACTAAAATGTGTGTGCAAGAATCTTGTCACTCACAAAATTTCTGGATCTGACTGTCAGAGGAACTTTGGGTATTTTCAGGATGTTAATGAACAGACATCCATATCTGTATCTTGCACTTGAAGTCAGATGTCACAGTTAATGTGCACGGAGTATCACAGTACACTTCCACAGAATATACTAGATACTCCAGTGGCATAACCCAGGTTCCTTCAGAGCCAATGAGTATCATGACTCTGTGATTTCTTATGTGATTCCAACTCAACTGACTGAGAAGTGAATAATTCAGTCGACCTAGTTTTGCATGACTTTTTATTATTATTATTATTATACTTTAAGTTTTAGGGTACATGTGCACAACGTGCAGGTTTGTTGCATATGTATACATGTGCCATGTTGGTGTGCTGCACCCATTAACTCGTCATTTAGCATTAGGTATATGTCCTAATGCTATCCCTCCACCCTCCCCCACCCCACAATAGTCCCCGGTGTGTGATGTTCTCCTTCCTGTGTCCATGTGTTCTCATTGTTCAAAGACATTTGTTTTAGCATTGTATAGACATGATCTTAAAATAAAAATTGAGGTAGATAGTTGAGAAATGTCACCCAATTATTTTAAATTCTTAATTTTCTATTATTTATGCTTCTATAAAATATGTGCATATATAGATACACACATATACATTTATAATTTTGAGTTAATTTTATTATTCTAATGCCAGAATTCAAAATAAATAAGAAAAAAGAATTCTATTTATTTCATTGAGCTAAGAATCTATTGTATATGAAAATAATTTGAGGGAGGATTTTGGCAATATGGCAGAATAGGAAGAACCAGGAATCTGTCTCCCGACTGAGAAAACGATTGCATTGGCAGAGTGGGTCTGATGATACTATTTTTGGACTCTGGAATCTATTAAAGGCATGGAACTTAAAATGAAAGGCTTAGATAGTAAATTGTGGCTAGTTTTAGTCAATTTCAGCTCCTAGTACAGTAGCAACTACCTATTTTCAACTCAGTCTCATGGCAGCTGTGCACATGTTTCTAGAGCAAACTTCATACAGTTGGCACACTGCAGGATGGGCAAAAGGTATCTTCTCATCCAAATATCTGGAATTTTTTTCCGTGATTACTAACTGCTACTTCTGACTACAGAAGTACAGAGAAAAGGATGGGTGGATATTGTTGCTTTACCTCCCCATGCTGTTGCAAGCCCTTTATTTTTGGCTGACGTAACTTCCGGAAAATGATAAAGGCTGGAGCCCTTTTCCCTGTCCCTTTATTTTTTTCTCTTTCCCTTCGTGTTGCCAGACATTAAAGACTAGGACATTAAAAGGTAATTGCATATACGAGGAAGATTAGAAAGTAACTACGCTTGCCCAGGAAAAGGTACAGGCTCAGAAAAGACCTGAGAGGAACTTAAGTTTACATTCTAGGCTGATTCTTGACACTGAGACAGAAAAAACAAACAAACAAAAAAAACCCAAAAACAAACAACAGCAAACCCTGGAGAACAGAGAGTTTGATTTCCAGAGTCACCACATTATTAGATTCAAATGTTTAATTTTCTTTCTTTTTTTTTTTAAAAAAATTTACTTTAAGTTCCGGATACATGTGCAGAACGTCCAGGTTTGTTACATAGGTATACATGTGCCATGGTGGTTTGCTGCACCTATCAACCCATCATCTGGGTTTTAAGCCTTGCATGCATTAGATATTTGTCCTAATGCTCTCCCTCCCCTTTCCCCCTACCCCCTAACTGGCCCCGATGTGTGTTGTTCCCCTCCCTGTGTCCATATGTTCTCATTGTTCAACTCCCACTTATGAGTAAGAACATGCAGTGTTTGGTTTTCTGTTCCTGTGTTAGCTTACTGAGAATGATGGCTTCCAGTTTCATCCATGTCCCTGCAAAAGACATGATCTCATTTTTTTAGGCTGCATAGTATTCCATGGTGTATATGTGCCACATTTTCTTTATCCAGTCTATCACTGATGGACATTTGGGTTGGTTCCAAGTCTTTGCTATCGTAAATAGTGCTGCAATAAACATACGTGTGCATGTGTCTTTATAGTAGAATGATTTATAATACTTTGGGTATATACCCAGTAATAGGATTCCTGGGTCAATTGGTGTTTCTGGTTCTAGATCCTTGAGGAATCGCCACACTGTCTTCCACAATGGTTGAATTAATTTACAATTAATTCCCACCAACAGTGTAAAAGCATTTCTAATTCTCCACAGCCTTGCCAGCATCTATTGTTGGACCCTACCTAACACTATAAATATAATAATTAACACAAAATGAATAAAATTTCTTAAACTATAAAACTCTTAGAAGAAAACATAAGGTTAAACTTAAAACTATTAAATTTGGCAATAATTTTTTGGATATTAGACCAAAGACAAAAACAACAAAAGAAAAAAATAAATAAGACTTCATAAAAAATTTTTAAACATTGTGAATCAAAACACAATGTCAATAGATATAAAGGGCAACCCACAGAATGGGAGAAGATATTTGCAAATTACAAATCTGATAAGAGAATAATGTCTAGAATATACAGAGAATTTCCAAAATTCAGCGATAATAAAAACCACCAATTCAAAAATGGGCAAAGGACATTTCTTTAAAGGAAATATAAAAATGGCCAATAAACACACATACCCACCCTGTTGGTTCTGTTTCTCTGGAGTACATCAATTAAAAGGTACAGCTCCTGAGTATTTTATATATGTTTCTAAGCATTTTATGCAATGCAACCAGTGTTCATACCACTATAGAATTAAGGTAACAATAAATGTCAATGGCTCTAGAGTTGGTATTGAATAAGTGGAGGAGAAACAGAAATTGAAATAATCGTAACATATAAGTTTATAAGGAACACAGATGAAGACCAAGTTGTCTAAGTGTTCAGAGGAAGGGGCAAAAAAGAGCAAGAAGAATGGGGAAGAAAGTGATTATTTGAACTCATCTTCGGCCCTGAGGAACAGTTTAGAGCTATGTTTCAAATTGTATAGATATTTAATCAGAGCACAGTTCTATTTGAATCAAGGACAGTGTTCTGAGACTTAAAATAAAGGTACATATTGTTCCCTATATCTTAGACTGAATATAGAAGCAATTTTTCACAGGATACATAATGTGATTCTCACAAAGCTCATTAGAGAATATCTAGAAAGATAAAACAGGGAAATCCAATCATAATCATATTTTTGTTTTATAATGTGTTCTTTATATAAACTTTATGTATTGATAAATGACTACTTATATATAGATTGGAGTTGGAATAAGTGACTACATAATATAAACTCTTTTCTCCTTTTAATGATAAGGATAAAAATATCACCATTAAAAAATAAACTTTTCTTGAACAATAACAAAAAAGGAGCATTAAAAGTTGCACAAATTAGCAGGTCTGGATTATCAGTTTGTCTTTAATATTGACTCTTAAGAACAGCAATTCACAGATCATTCTAATATAGGGATGATTAAATTACTTTGTACTTGTTATTTTCACTTGAAAAGTATAAGTAAATAAGACATTCACTGGTTATGGTGTTTCCATTATGCAGCTGATTTTCAATTTGATGTGTGATTGTGTGATTAATTTATTTAATCTACTGTTTTTATTGTTGTCTAAAAGTGTATTCATAACCTACAGAGATATTCATGTTCTTATCATTATGGACCATAGGTGATAATGTGTATCTACCAAACTTTTAAAAACATATATAAAAATCTCTATCTTTGGTCTGATATTTTTGAGAAAACTTAAACCTTCTCCACAAAGAGAGGAAAAACAAACAAACAAAACACCCAAATACCCAGGCAATATAAGAGATGAATATACAAGTCAATGTGATGAATAGGAGAAGCATTTTGTCTTGGCTGATGTTTTACTAAAGTATAATTCATACATAGATTCAAAAAGAATACCAATACCCAATCTGGAAGCTATGAAGACATGTAATAGTACATAGGTGTTAGCGTTATTGCCAAATACACTTTAGACTCCAACTTTTCTGATAGTTCTGTGCCTTGTAAGGTTGTCTCTGCTAAATACATATATTAATAATACATGTAATATATAAAATATATTAATATTCTCTTAATGCAACCATAAAAAAAGAATTTGCCTATAGCTTATAAAAAAAAACACTGGACTAAATAAAAACTGAGTAAAGAATCTAAAATAAAACTGTTATAAATCTTCATTTTTTCCAATATTTTTCCTAAGAAAAATATTACCTAGTACAGGACCCTATACATAGAGTCACTCAAAAAATGTCTGCTGAATTGAGTTAAATTGGATTGGATTGAATTGAAGAAAATCACTTCTATTTTTTCTAACTTTCATTTGGATTCTGTTGAAAGAACTCCTGCTGGGACTAACAGACCCTCTTTCTAACCACATATTTGCTATTTACCAATTCTTTGTCTTCTTTTAAGCTTTGACAATAAAAAAATAGATAAAGACAGACTGTCAGTGGAATTTACTCATTGAATGAATTTACTCCATTCATTTATTCATTCTTTTATCATTACATTTTCAGTAAAGCACAATGATTCTTTGAAGGGCTTTTGTTTTCGAAAATGTCTCAGGTATTAGTATGTTGTGTTTTTTTTGAGATGGAGTCTCGCTCTGTTACCCAGGCTGGAGTGCAGTGGCGCCATCACAGCTCACTGCAACCTCTGCCTCCTGAGTTCAAGCGATTCTTCTGCCTCAGCCTCCCAAGTAGCTGGGACTACAGGCGTGCACCACTACACCTGGCTAATTTTTGTATTTTTAATAGAGACGGGGTTTCACCATCTTGGCCAGGCTGGTCTTGAACTCCTGACCTCATGATCCTCCCACCTCGGCCTTCCAAACTGCTGGGATTACAGGCGTGAGCCACCGCACCCAGCCAATATCATGTATTTTTGAAATGATTTATCCTATATCTTTTTTTATGATTTTGATTTGTTTCTATAATTATTGTGAAGGCAGGGTAAACTATTCCTATTAAGGCCAAATAATCGGGCCTTAATAGGAACTACATATTGATAATTCCTGTTTGTGTTAAGCACAAGGTGAGGATTCTGCTCTGATTACAGGCAGGAGGTTTCCAATCATGAATGTTGTTTTTAAGAATTCTGACACTACCTTGCCACATCCTATGGCTAAAACATGAGTCTTTGACTTATCATGGGAGGGTTTGGTACTCCAAGCAACTATGTACATAACTGAGAAGACATGGCTGTTACTAGGGTGCTTCTATGTTATATTTCTATGGTATCCTCAAAATATCAGTTGAGCTATCAGAAAAGCTATTACTTCTCTTATCATAAATTTAAATAATGCTGCTCCAATGTGTGTTGCCTGCCCCAATTACACTTGTTTAAAAAACATACTTTTAAAGATTTTAGTTTAGCTTATTACTAATTTCTTAAGTATATTTATCTATATTCATAGGTGACATTTTCATAATTAATCTTTCTAATTTTGTCATGTTTTGTATCAAGATTGAGATAGCCTAAAACAAAACAAAACAAAATCTTGTAGAGTTTTTTCTGTTTCTATTCTTTTCGATAGTTTTGAAAAATCTTTTTTGTAAAAAACAGTTTTGTACAATTTCTTTCCGATGGGTTTTGTAGATTTTACTAGGGATTTATCTAAGTTGGAAGTTTTCTACTGCTTATAGTTTTTCAAGTAAATTTCATTACTTAATAATTATAGGGCTATTCAGATTTAAAATTTTTTAGCAATTTCACCAGTTTATCTAAATTTTTAAACTTATTTACATAAAGCTCATCATGATATAAAGTTTTTGTCTTTAATGTGTGTCTGATTCTTAGTGATGGGCCCCCTTGCATTCTGCTTTTACCCTGTGCTTCCCTGCCTCTCATTCTAAAATTTCAGTTGAAAGTATGCTAGAATTTCTCACTCTTTCTTTTGGGTTTTTATTCTCTCTTACGGTTTTTTTGTATTTTTTTTTCTCTTCATGCTATATTGAAGATATTTTCTTTTGACCTATGTTCCAATTCAGGAATCCTCACTTCAGATCTGTATAATCTGTTTTGAAATCTAACCATCAAGTATATGATTCTGTAATTTCTACTTATTTTATGTTGAAATCTTCAAACATGTATTCTATTTTCTTGAAGATATTAAGCATGTTTAGTTAAAAGTGAGTTGCTAATAACTCCAATTTCTAATACTGTTGTTGATTTGCTCCCGTTGTCTTTTGTGTCTTATATCTTGAGATTCTCAATAACATAGTCATTCTTTATTGCATGTTTGTCCTTTTTTATTGTGGACTGGAAATTATATTTGAAGAAAAAAATGAAAGAATATTGTGGCAAGGATAATGTTATGTTTTTCAAATAGGATTTACAATCCAGTCCTCCATATTGGGTAGAAGTCTTTGGGAAATCCAATTCAATTTTAACCATTGAAATGATTTGAAGATGGGTTTCTTTCCCTAGGAAAGCTGAGCTATTGCTTGTTCACTCTTACATTATGGCAATCCCTTTGGATTCCTGTTTCAAACTCTGGAGAGTTGATCAGCTCCCTCCCCACCTCGGCAGATCTTAGACTTCAAGTTACTCTCCCACCCTTGCAAGAACAGCAACAATTCTGCCTGCCTTATCGCTGTCAGCTTCTGAATTGGCAGCGGCCCCTCAGGAGAAAAATTAAACTGCCTCAAATGTGAGCCTCACGTTTTTAGTATTATTCTCAGTTCTTGGTCCCACAATTCTTCAATGGTAAGTTAGTTCTCTGATGTCTTAAAGCACATAAACTCTCTCTCTCCCTCTATGTTTTCCTGATTTTATAGTAGTTGTTAATTAGAAGATTGGTTTGAATTTCCTTTTCTGCAATTACTGAAACTCACAGTCCCATATATACTTAAATACGTAGTAAACGTTCACCCTTAGGACATGGATTTATATAACATTTTGGGATTTTCAGTGTTTATATTAATGAAAAGTTGCATAAACTTAACAAGTAAAAAACCTAATTAAACAGAATAATAGGTAATAATAATAACTACATTTAATATTTCTTGTGCACTTACTTGTGTCAAGCACTGTTATAAGTTCTTTACAAAGAAACGAATTCTTTCATATACTTACCTATCAGTTACACTGTTAATACCCTCACTATACTGATGAAAACCATAGCCCAGAGAAGTAGAACTAGCATTTGAATTCATCACTTTGGTTCCTAAGGTGTCACACATTATGGTATACTCACAATTTCTGAAACCTATTGACATAAATACAGATCACAGACACATATGATACACACATACACACATGTACATATACATAGCACACACATTATTGTAGTTAAACTGTGCTACAGAGGAAGACTAGCTAGCATTGTACAAGTTTTCCTGGATAAGATCAAAATAAGTTCCTCTAAATTATTCATTGGCAGGAAGGGTTAGTTAAACTAATAGTCACCAAATCCTAACTGTTTTCCCTTAAGTGTCACCTTCTTAAGGTTTATTCACATGGAATACTGCTCTCATCACCCTTTCTTGGCCCCTGGGCTATACTAACCTCCCTTAAAAATATCTGGGCATGGTGGTGTGCACCTATAGTCCTAGCTGCTCTGGAGGCTGAAGTGAAAGGATAACTTGAGCCCAGGAGTTTGAGCTTACAGTGAACTGTGATTTTGTCACTGCACTTCATCCTGGGCAACAGAGCAAGACTCTAAGTTAAAAAAATATTGCAATACCAGTCTATTTATGAAAAAATGCTATTTTTCTTTGTCTTCCATCAGAGGCAAGCTGGCATTTTCAAAAGAATCATGCTAAATATATAAAGG
Source organism: Hylobates moloch (assembly GCF_009828535.3). Lineage (NCBI taxonomy): Eukaryota > Metazoa > Chordata > Mammalia > Primates > Hylobatidae > Hylobates > Hylobates moloch. The sequence goes on along the minus strand of NW_026652292.1, from coordinate 54,749,253 downwards.
GGACAAGGAGGAATGAATAATGTACAAGAGGCATTAAAAATCACACGGGCTTAGAAAAAACAAGTTTCTGTTTCTGTAACATTTAAGTAACTCACCAGACCAAAAGCCCTTGTTCTATTCCCCAGGAATGTGACACTCCAGCCTCAAATGGCTGGAGCCACTTTGCAGGCAATTTACCTGGCTTCAGGCCCTTCTCCCTCCCAGGTTTTCTCCATAGGGGAGAGCCATCTTATCTGCAGGGAGCTGGTCAATTGCCCAACTTGTTCTCTCCATAATAACTGCAAAAAGAAAACATTCCAAACCTGCTGCTGACCTAGGATGCTCCCACTCAGTTCTAGTTTCACTGTGATTGGCAGGCCTACAGCCTTCATAAAGGGAGTCACATACATACAGTAATAAGAGGATTATTCTTTACTCTTTTATAAGTGAGAGGTTGGGGGTGAGCTATATGAGGCAGTCGACTCTGAATCTATATCACAGCTTCACAGCTATAGGAGAGTGACATTTTCCAATTCACTAGCAATAACTAGGTCCCAGAGAACTGCTATAACCAAATTAATTTTATGAGAAGCTAATTTATAAGCCTTAATTGCAACTGTATAATTTTAGCAGAGAAAAATAACTATGGGATCAAAATGACCATGCTGCCACACTGTTCTCATCATCAACACAATCAAAAATCATCACAAAAATGCAAGTTTTTTTATCATGTCCTTGCATTTTCAGTATACACAGTTTGAAGCTTGTGACTTTTGTACCCTGACAAAATCTTAATATTCTAAGACATTCATTACATAGAACTAACAATTATAATGTATGACCAGATTTAAACTATTTCTATTTTCTTTCTAGGAAATTAAAAACATTATGAGGTCTCCAGTTGTTTTTTTAGAAAAAAACCTTTTTTTTTTTTTTTCAATTAGCAGTATCATAGAAGTCCACTGATTTCACTATTACAAATCCATTCCAAGCTGCTGGCTGGTATGAAAGAAAGGAAAATTTGTCAATTATCCAACTAATTATCTGAGTATATGACAGCCAAATCAAATAATCCCTGTCCCCAGTGAATATTCTCAACTGAATTGTCTAGATAACTACCATGCAGATTTAATAAAATTTTTGAGAATATAAACATTTGTGTATTTCTTTCATTAATTCATGAATGAATATGCCTTCAATTTGTTCATCTCAGGCTTCTAGAATAATGACCACAATAAAAAAAATGAGAGCTAGCATTTATTGACTGCTTAATATGAACCAGGCAGTGTGATAAGTGCTTTCTACGCATTCTCGTTTAATTTTACAACAAGCCTATGAAGGCACTGGTATGCGTACCTGGCACAAAATGAAGCCTGCAGTTCCCAAATATCTCTTTAACTTTATCTGTGTAAACAGCTTAGCACATGTATTACTCAAATAAAGTTTCTGATGTGTAATATGTGACCTCTTTTTGATTTAGTGTTTTCCCTTCTCTCAAAAGCAAATGGATTTCCTTTTAGTCATCTTTTGGGCATTTTTCTGATTCTCATATCCCTTTCTTTCCTCTGATTGCTGTCTTCAGTACAGTGCGTGTCGCTATGTTGAATGATGCTAAGAATTCATGAATTTACCTGTGATATTCAGAATGTTACATAAAATTTCATTCCTTTATGTTTCGTGGAATTGTGATTTCTGTTACCATCTAAAAAAGGAAACAACAAATTATGTACAATAATATCTAGTTTTGATAGATTCTGCACACCTAGATAAAGGTATACAGTTATGGTAGGCAAATGGCTAGATGCTGAAGTAGTGTTAAGTGTTGGCTAAAAATAAATCTCTGAGGAATATAGTTTTCCTACAAGTTAAAAGACACCTAGGCACAGAATCTCAATTTATTAAAATTAATGAGTAACAGAAGACTCTTAAATGACCAAGCAAGTTGTTAATAGAACACTTTTAGAAATGATGTAGTGGAAGTTACATGCCTACTTCAGCCTCTTGGACAGTGGTTATCTTTAACATGTTCCTTTAGTTTAATGGAAAGTTATGAAATATTAAAAAATAAACAGAGCTTGAAATAAGACAACCCTGCATTCAAGCCCTGACTAATGATTATTGGCTTTGTGACCTTGAAAAAAGTGTTTAATCTCTAAGTACAAAATTAACATAATAATGTCTGTCCTCTCCTTGCCATTGTTAATTATTCAGAGAAATCGGTTTACTTCATGGAAAATATTTATTTCTTCTTCCTTAGGTACTGCATTGCTAGCAATAATCTGCTAGCCACATTCTTTCTCTGCCCTGGGCAGTCACTTGAATACCAAAGACTATGAATGTCGCCATACCATATCCCAATATTTACATCATATTCTCTTGTTAATCTGTGACTACATAGTATGTTAAAGTTGTTTGAGTAGAGAAGGGATGGAGAGGTTTATAGCATTTTTCGTTCTCAAGAAATACATTCTAGAACATTGAGAAATCGAATTTATTGTGGAATGAAAGAGTGAGTGGAAACTTTGAAGAGAGGAAAAACATGCAAGTATTAACAGAAGAAATATGGTTCAAATATGGGGCTACAAAGTGTCTTAATCAATAATATTAATATTCAAATCAATGAGTGCTTTTTAAACAAATAGAACTTGGGAAGGGATTGTTTATATTCTCTTCTGTGTTTGGTAAGGACAATTATTATCATTTTTAGAGAAAGACTCAAGTAATTGCTTTCTGTATGAATTCATATAAGTTTTTGTTGCCTTTGCATCCATTTTGAATAAAGTTTAACTTTTTTATACCAGAAGCAGGGTGCAATCACCCTTGACACAGGTTCCAGTTTTATGCCACACCTAAGTGGCTCAAGCCAGTGGATGGAAATGAGAACTTACAGGCATCTCTCCTGCTTAGCCGGCTTGACTCTCTACTTTCCTGCTGCTTCCTGTAAGGCTAACATTCGTATTTGCTTACAAACTTAAAGTGACCCCCACCTTATTCCCTTACGTATTTCTAACTATTATGTGCTTTTGTCTCTCTCTCTGCCTGACTCTTCATTTCTGTCTGTGTGGCCTGAGGATGAAGACAAAGGGCTGCCCTCTTGATGTGTGGTTCCCTCTTTGCCCAGGATCTGTAAGTAAAAACTTTGAACTTATTTCTCATGGTGGTGTGTATTGAATTTGCGCCTTCCATCTGGAAGAACCAGGGACTACCAGAGGCAGGATTTTCTCTGGGATGCCAGGCAGAACCCAAGGTTTTACTTTCAGCCCCACAACGATGTCCAGGCATAAACTGGACACTGGCGAGACAGGAGCCATGAGGCTTTTGGCCAGTATAAGCAGATTTCCTGTGTGAGGAACTTCCCGATTGCGGGTTGGAAAACTTGGTATAGGCCATTCTCCAGGTGAAAGATGTGTCCTGTGAAAGGCATATTCTAAACACCTATCCAGCTCCCCTTCACAATTTCCATTAGCGCAGGGCTGCTAGCTGTTGTAGTACTTGAATCCTAATTTAGCTGGAGGCTCCCAAAACACTTTTGTACTTTTTTAAACAAAGATTTTTAAGGATGTATTTCAAGGAATGTATGTACAAAACAAAGTGAAGAAAGTCAACGAATCCAATAACCAGCAGAACTAACCACACTCCATAAACATCTAAGGAGATAGATGTGCCATATGCCCAGTCTGAATTAAAATAGGAGGCCAGTGTTAACATGTCATAGAGAGTAAGAATGTTTTCGAGATCAAAGTAGCATGAGAGTAAATCATAAAATTAACGTATAAGTAAGTGAGGAGGAAAACATGCACAATTTTTCCTGAAAATGAAAACAAAGAAGGCAACCGAAATTCTGGGTAAAACAACAATATTGAAAGAAGTAGAATTTTTATTTTATTTTTTTGAGACGGAGTCTCGCTCTGTCACCCAGGCTGGAGTGCAGTGGTGCAATCTTGGCTCACTGCAACCTCTGCCTCCGGGGTTCAAGGGATTCTCCTGCCTCAGCCTCCTGAGTAGCTAGGATTACAGGCACTCGCCACCACGCCCGGCTAATTTTTGTATTTTTAGTAGAGACAGGGTTTCACCATGTTGGGCAGGCTGGTCTTGAACTCCTGACCTCATGATCTGCCCGCCTCGGCCTCCCAAAGTGCTGGGATTATAGGCGTGAGCCACCGTGCCCAGCCCCGAAGTACAAAAATTTTATAGTCCGAATATGAAGCAAAGTAATATCGTGTGATTTAAAAACACTAGATAATGGAGACAGTATTCACCACACACTATGTATTCAATATATATCTAATTAATAGAATAATTAATTTATAACATAAAAAGAAAAATGTATTCTACCTATACTTAAAGATCATCCTCTTTGAGTAACACAGGGATTGCAAAATTAGAACCACAGGAAACCATGTATACCCAAATATATAATTGGTTCTGCAATAACAATATTTACATAGTAAAAATACTAATAATGTTCAATGTAAACATTTGAATAAAAATTTACACATAGCATGGAAGATAAACTTTATCTTTAGTTATTGATGAGAATGTAAATATGATTTGTCTTGAAAATATTATACTTTAGGCAAAGACTCAATTATTTTCCCTAGCTTATGTGTGTACAAATGCATATGTAACTGATGTTTAGAACTGGAAGCAGGGAATGTGAAAAATTGTAGGAAATAAATAGGCATGGGAATATTCAAGTTACAAAATTCTTATTGATTAATGCTCCATATTCATGAACATAAGAAATAGACCAAAGAGTAGACTATTAACATTTTAACAGTAATTTACAGAAGAACTAAAATGTCAAGATTTTTTAGGCTGTGCGTGGTGGCTCACACCTGTAATCCCAGCACTTTGGGAGGCCGTGGCGGGAGGATCACTTGAAGCCAGGAGTTGAAGAACAGCCTGGCCAACACGGTGAAACCCTGTCTGTACTAAAAATACAAAAATTAGCCAGGCATGGTGGCCGCACCTGTAATTCCAGCTACTCGGGAGGCTGAGGTGAAAGGATTGCTTGAACCTGAGAGGCAGAGGTTGCAGTGAGCTGAGATTGTGTCCCTGCATTCCAGCCTGGCCAACAGAGTGAGACTCAAAAACAAACAACACAAAAAAGATTTTTTAAAAAATTCACTCTACAGTTGATGATTATTTTACCAATGAGACATATTTATTTAAAAACATATTTAAATAAATGTAATAAAATTAAGGCTCATTGTGGAAATTTTAAAACATATAGAAGAATTTACAGAAAAAAATAAAAAAAATCATTTTGTAAATCCATTAGTCAAAGATTACTATTGGTAATGTTTGGGTGCATTTTCTAATAGTTAAACATAAAAATACATTTTGGCTTTACAAGCTTATGATTGCACTATGTATAGTTTTTTTTAACACCAAAATTACATCAAATTATCTTTCTCCTTTTCACATGTTCTGTTCTGCATTTTAATGGCAACTTAATCACATATTTGTATCAATGATTACTGTCTTTACTTAAAATTATACAAAATGTTCTCTTACATGTACCATAACTTATTGAATTATTGACAAAATAGTATGAAAGTTTGGTTTTCTATCCATGTGGAAGGTTTTCTTTCCTGTAATATGTATAATTAAAAAATAAGAACATGGCCAGGCGTGGTGGCTCATGCCTGTAATCTCAGCACTTTGGGAGGCTGAGGTGGGCGGATCACAAGCTCAAGAGATCAAGACCATCCTGGTTAACACGGTGAAACTCCGCCTCTACTAAAAATACAAAAAATTAGCCGGGCGTGGTGGCAGGCGCCTGTAGTCCCAGCTACTTGGGAGGCTGAGGCAGGAGAATGGCGTGAACCCAGGAGGCGCAGCTGGCAGTGAGCCCAGATCTCGCCACTGCACTCCAGCCCAGGAGACAGAGTTAGACTCAGTTGCAACACACACACACACACACACACACACACACACGTGCTTTTGAGATACCACCTAGCCACGAAAACTTTCATACTGACTTTAGCTGAAATAAATTAATTTACATAGTTTTTGAGTAGCTACATTGTTCTTTCAATATATTGGATGATTAGGTGAGTAAAATTTAAATATTGTGGTGACACAGGAAAGTTATGCATCACATTGACAGACAATACACTTCCTACATGGAAGGGGGACATATTTTTACACCAAACCATCAATGTCCTTTTTGAACACTATGACACTTACAAACACCACACGTTAGAAACTTATCAGATATTTTTTTCCTTCCTGCATAAACCCTAGCCCTTACACACAATATTATGAGTTATATAATTTGTACTTCTTGTACACAATGTCTATCATAGTCTGAGATGCAAACGAAGTAATTAAAAAACACAGGTGGCCTCAACATGAGAGTTTTTCAATAAACAAGGAGCAGTGGTTTCACTACTGAGCTGACAAATGCCTAGATCTTTTACCCATTCCATTATTTTCTCAAGTATTTAAGTGGCTTGAGTGTTTGGCTTTTTAAAAATGCAAAAATGGAGTAAAACTCTTCAGATATTAGAAGTATTCTGTTTCACAGTCAATAAAAAGGTCAGGGGGGCTTTTGTACTAAACAAGTCTCATCAGGGTAGTTCATTAACACAATTAGACAAAATGCGTTCTCCAGTTTCAGCTATCTATTCATTTTAAGGCCCTTTCTGCCTTGCTTAATCAAATTTAACATGGGAGACTTTTCCTGGCTACATAATCAACACGTAAATTAAAATGCACAGGGATCTCCAAAGAAAAAAAAGTTAATTATTTAATCGTTTTTTTTCTCTATGTATTGGGTTGGGGATTTTTAATTAAAAAGAGTAAATGAATCTTTAACATATGTTTATTTCTTTTGTATAAAAATGTGACTATAATTAATAGTAAAATGACAACATGGAATGTTGAATTTATTGCCCAGTTACAATAATGAGGCTTTATATTAATCAAAGGTTGTCATTTTAATTGGAAAACCTCATTCATAGTGATAAATATAATTTGTAATGGTTTCTTCATCCTTAATGATAAATATCTATACTACTTATTTTTAAGAATATGAAATAACACATGTTTTCATAAAATATGATAGTTCTAAGTGATATTTTCTTTTATTTAAAGCAGCCATGCATTTAGCAAGTAGCTTTCCTTTGTGAAAACTAAAAATATTGCTGAGGATTAAAGAGACAAATGAAGAATTCATTTGACATTTTATTAAGAAAGTTTAGGAACAGTCCATTTGGAGTTTAATGTGCCATCCATTGAAGTTTATGATGGAGTGAGCAAAAGGCATGACTATTGATTCTAGGTCTATGCACTTTCTATCTACACAGGATTATTGTAAATGAGTAAGTTCATTTCTAGCCTGATTTTTCTGACTTCCCAATGCCTTTTTTATATTCTGAAAATGTTAAAATGTTGAGTTTAGACAAATGCTAATAATCTTTGGTTTTCATTTTTAGTTTGCATAATCCTGCATAAAACAGACCTTTTTTTTTTTTTAATATGGGAAGCTCTCAGGCCACTTATTTTCCTCGAGTGTGACTGCTTTGATTTAAGCCAGGGAAAATTTATTTCCATTGCATTCAGTTATTTACTTAGTGACGCATTTTTGTTATTTACTCTTAGAAATAATATTGTTAACTTTAGAGATGTCAACTAGTAGGTATTTTACCCAACTTTTAAGAAATAAGCCCTATGCTAATGATTCAGAATGTTTTCAGAGATCCCTAGGTTTTCCTGCCATAAAAATACTCTTACATATTACTTCTCAGAAAATCAATATATGTGTTATATACATACAAATTTTATGATAAGTTAACTTTTCTACATGCTGTATGTATTTTTTTAATGGTCTAAAACAAATACAGCATTTATTTTGTTCATGAAACTACAATTTAGGGAGGGTTTAGTGGGGCAGATTGTCTACTATGTCCTACTCAGTATTAGCTAGGATGGCTCCAAGGCTTGCTAACTTCTCTGTTTGGTAGTTGATGCTAGCTCTTAGCTGGAACCTCCATGGCACTATGTCCAGAATACCAAAATGTGGTCTTTCTATGTGGCTCCCTTACTTGGGGGGGTGGCTAGGTTCCAAGGTTGGGTGCGAGGATAAAGAGCCAGGTGGAAGAAGCTACATCTCTTTTTCTAACCTATCCTCAGAAGTCATACAGTGTCACCTTCATCATATCCTACTGGTTAAAAGCAAGTCACTGAAGACATCCGTATTTAAGGGGAATGAAATTAAGACTCTACCTGTCGATGAGAGGAATGTCAAATAATGTATGGACATGCTTTAAAAGCATAAGAGTTTAAACAAATTTCAAAGAATTGTTTTCAGATCAAATTCTCTGACAACAATGCAATTCAGTTACAAATCACTATAAAAATGATGATACTTTCCTACATTTTCTCCTGGAAGCTTTATATTTTTAACTTTCACATCTAAATCCACAATCATCTTGAATTGATTTTTATGTATGGTGTGAGACTGGGAGTCAAATGTTCTTTCTTTTTTTTTGTAGTCCCAGCTACTCGGGAGGCTGAGGCAGGAGAATGGCGTAAACCAGGAAGGTGGATCTTGTAGTGAGCCGAGATCACGCCACTGCACTCCAGCCTGGGTGACAGAGCGAGACTCCGTCTCAAAAAAAAAAATAAATTTTTCTTTTAGAACTTATGGATATACTATTTTTTTATTATACTTTAAGTTCTGGGATACATGTGCAGAACGTGCAGTTTTGTTACACATATATACACGTGCCAATGTGGTTTGCTGCACCCATCAACCTGTCATCTACATTAGGTATTTCTCCTAACGCTATCCCTCCTCTAGATGCACACCTCCCGACAGGTCCCAGTGTGTGATGTTCCCCTCCCCATGTCCATGTGTTCATTGTTCACCTTCCACTTATGAGTCAGAACATGTGTTGTTTAGTTTTCTGTTCCTGTTCTGTTTGCTGAGAAGGATGGTTTCCAGCTTCATCCATGTCCCTGCAAAGGACATGAACTCATCCTTTTTTATGGCTGCATAGTATTCCATGGTGTATATGTGTCACAGTTTCCTTACCGATGGTGTATATGTGTCACAGTTTCCTTACCGACTTTGGTTGGTTCCAAGTCTTTGCTATTGTGAATAGTGCTACAATAAACATACATGTGCATGTGTCTTTATAGTAGTATCATTTATAATCCTTTGGGTATATACCCAGTAATGGGATTGCTGAGTTAAATGGTATTTCTGGTTCTAGATCCTTGAGGAATTGCCACACTGTCTTCTACCATGGTTGAACTGCTTTACACTCTCAACAACAGCGTAAAAGTGTTCCTATTTCTCCACATCCTCTCCAGCATCTGTTGTTTCCTGACATTTTAATGATCACCATTCTAACTGGTGGTATCAATAAGATGGTATCTTATTGTGGCTTTGATTTGTATTTCTCTAATGAGCAGTGATTATGAGCTTTTTTTCATGTGTTTGTTGTCTGCATAAATGTCTTCTTTTGAGAAGTGTCTGTTCGTATCCTTTGCCCACTTTTGATGGGATTGTTTGTTTTTTTCTTTTAAATTTGTTTAAGTCCTTTGTAGATTCTGGATATTAGCCCTTCGTCATTTAGATAGATTGCAAAAATTTTCTCTCATTTTATAGGTTGCCTGCTCACTCTGATGTTAGTTTCTTTTGCTGTGCAGAAGCTCTTTAGTTTAATTAGATCCCATTGGTCAATTTTGACTTTTCTTGCCATTGCTTTTGGTGTTTTAGATATGAAGTCTTTGCCCATGTCTATGTCCTGAATGGTATTGCCTGGGTTTTCTTCTAGGGTTTTTATGGTTTTCAGTCTTACATTTCAGCCTTTAATCCATCTTGAGTTAGTTTTTGTGTAAGATGTAAGGAAGAAGTCCAGTTCCAGTTTTGTGCATATGGCTAGCCAGTTTTCCCAACACCATTTATTAAATAGGGAATCCTTTCCCCATTTCTTGTTTGTGTCAGGTTTGCCAAAGATCAGATGGTTGTAGATGTGTGGTGTTATTTCCGAGGCCTCTGTTCTGTTCCATTTGTCTATATATCTGTTTTGGTACCATTACCATGCTGTTTTGGTTACTGTATTCTTGTAGTATAGTTTGAACTCAGGTAGCGTGATGCCTCCAGCTTTGTTCTTTTTGCTTAGGATTGTCTTTGCTACATGGGCTCTTTTTTGGTTCCATATGAAATTTAATGTAGTTTTTTTTCTAATTTTGTGAAGAAAGTCAATGGGAGCTTGATGGGGATAGCATTGAATCTGTAAATTACTTTGGACAATATGGCCATTTTTACAATATTGATTTTTCCTATCCATGAGCATGGAATGTTTTTCCATTTGTTTATGTCCTCTCTTATATTTCCTTGAGCAACGGTTTGTAGTTCTCCTTGAAGTGGTCCTCCACATCCCTTGTAAGTTGTATTCCTAGCTATTTTATTCTCTTCGTAGCAATTGTGCATGGGAGTTCACTCATGATTTGGCTCTCTATTATTAGTGTATAGGAATGCTTGTGATTTTTGCACATTGATTTTGTATCCTGAGACTTTGCTGAAGTTGCTTATCAGCTTAAGAATATTTTAGGCTGAGATGATGGGGTTTTGTTAATATACAATTATGTCGACTGCAAACAGAGACAGTTTAACTACCTGTCTTCCTATTTGAATACCCTGTATTTCTTTCTCTTGCCTGACTGCCCTGGCCAGAACTTCCAATACTATGTTTAATAGGAGTGGTGAGAGAGGGCATCTTTATCTGGTACCTTGTTTTCAAACAGAATGCTTCCAGCTTTTGCCCAGTCAGTATGATATTGGCTATAGGTTAAATAAAACCTGATCTTGCTCTTAAATAACTTGAGATTAACAGAGAGAAACAAAATCAAATTACTACAAGGGAACCCACCTTCTGGTATGGTAAGGATTGAAAAAGCTTCAGCATGTTTTGAAATTAATAACATTGGTTACCTAAGAAAAATATTAACATAAATTTTATGGCCATGGCATACAAATTTTAGGTATTCCAAAAAGATAAAATGATGCAATTGCACAGTTAAAATGCATGTATGAGTTTATAATTACTTGTGTATACATATATATACTTGTTTGTTTATATTTAATACATGTAATAAGAACAAATCCCAGGCTGTGATGTTTCCAGAAGGTAACATAGCACACCTATGTAACTGAAATAAATATATATATATAAAACAAACATATATAAACACAAATTATATATATACACACATATATATATACATATACACACACTTATATATATACATATATACATGTATATAAGTGCATACATATATACATGTATATAAGTGCATATATGTGTAGATACATAAGTGAATATATATACATATATGTAGATATATAAGTGTATATATACATGTATATGTGTATATATACATGTAAGTGTATATATACATATACGTGTATATATACATATATACATATACGTGTATATCTACATATATACATATATACATGTGTATATATACATATACGTGTATATATACACGTACATGTGTATATATACATATACGTGTATATCTACATATATACATATACGTGTATATCTACATATATACATATATGTGTAGATATACATATATACATATATGTATGTATACATGTATATAAGTGTATATATACATGTATATAAGTGTATATATGTATATATGTATATATATACACATAGATATACACATATAATATATACATATTTTATATATACATATAATATGGGACTTACTATCTGATATATCAAATTTTTTACCCATAATAACAGTCCTACATAAAACATGATTTTCATTTTTACTGTAAAGGTAATAAAGCAGAAGTACAGAGAGGTTAAGTACCTTAAGTTACTTGTTGTGGTCATACAGTTAATAAACAGAAGAGCTGGTTTGAAACTCAGCAGTCTGGCTCCAGATTTTGTGTTTTAACCTCCTGGGCTAAACTGGCTAATCATTAGTGTTGTTGTCATCCAAGTTGGGATAAATTTGGGGGCATGAATAAAAGAATAAGTGCATAGGAAATACCTGGAAATAGACTTTAGTAGGGAAGAAAGTGATGGTCATGCATTCAGAGGAAATAATATTCACTGATTAGTTATTTTGTGTCCTGTACTCTATATGGTAATTAATATTTCTCTAATTATCTAATTTAGAATTTAAGTATACATGTATACTTTTCTTGTGACATTTTGGTATTTTTCTATTATTTATTTATTTTTAAATAATATAGCTGATGATATCTAAGTTTTCATTTGCATACCAAGAAAACTATATGTTTAACTTCTTCCCTGAACCAAAGAAATTAACTGTTTATGTCACTTCCAATAAACTTACTCAAGAAGCCTAGAACTCTGAGGACCTACAACATTATAACTTTAACTTGTCCAGATTACATCTGGAAATGTCAAAGCACAGTTATTGTTTAGAGAGTAGACTCGGAATACCAGGCAGCATGGTTTGAGTCCTTATTCTGCTTGCCTGGCAACCATGAATACATTATTAACATCTCTGTCCTTCAACTTACTCATCTGTAAAATGGGAATGCAAATAATATCTGACACTTTAGATCAATGGTTTGTAAATGGGGGTGATTTTTCTCCCCAGAAGACATGTGGGAATATCTGGGGACATTTTTCGTTGTCACACCTTGGAGGAGGGTGTTATTGACATTTAGCAGGTAGATGCTGCTAATTACCTACAGTGCACAGGACAGCTCATTACAACGTAAAATTAACTTACTCAAAGTGTCAATAGTACCACGGTTGGGAAACCCTGGCATAGTGCATCAATGAGGTAATATGTACAAATTAATAGAAAAATGTCTGGCATGGAGTAAGTTCTCAATAATTATTAGCCACTATTTTTACTATTATGGAAATAACTATCAAGAAATAAGACTAAAATGTAGACTAGGGACAAATGAATGAAAGCTTTATATGACAGACTGGGGGATAAAATTCTATCTTGCAGGAGAGGGGAGTCATTTACTGCTTCTAAGCAAAAGAGTGATAAATACCCGTGGATATTTTAAAACTTAAGGGCAACTGTTAAGAAAAGGTGAGTTTTTTTCAGCCCCAAAACATATGGTCATAATGACCTTATTTTAAAACATTTAATTATTTTTACTGGGGAGTGGTGTATGGAGTGGGAAATCAATTTTTATTATAAAACATCAAAAAACTAAAGAAAAAATAGACATATAATGACGTTTTTGGTTTCAGCAGACCATTCGTGAATACTTCCAGAGGAAGGAACGTAAGCAGACGAGCAAATGCCATAGAAAGTATTATGGAATTTCAGATTAACATTGAAGTATTGTAGCTTTTTGTGTTGTTATTCATCATTTGTATTTATAAATATTCATGAATTTCTCCAGTTACATACAGAACAAGTGCCACGAAAAAATACTTCTTACTTGGTGATTGACCACGTTTAAAAGTGCAAGAATAGACTGAGCCTATCTTAATGGGATATTTGTGTAGTCCATGCTAACAAACATGTCTATACAAAATATTAACAGCAACTTTCCTTTTTCATTTTTAACAATTATTGTTTATTATTAATTTTAAAATTAATTAATTGTGGGAGAAGGAAGGATGCTTATGTGGGCCTTTACATTTTCAGATCCAGTGTCTAAGGAGTTAATTACTAAAACTTTCCAATTGTACAGTAATCATATAAAAGCCATGGCTTTGTATTATTTACCCAAATAAACAACATTCTTTAGAAGAAAACAGGCAGTTTAACTAATGAGAAATGTAAATTCCAGCTTCATGTGTTATTCATGAATGCTTTGATACCACAATTGTTATTTTCAAGTGTTTAGCTACTGTGAAAAACATCTTCGGCAATGAAGTTGGATGTTGACTGCTGAATGTCAAAAATAATGATCTAGCTGCACTGTAATCTTTGCTGAATGAGGTCTATTATGTATCATATTTAGAAGAATATTTGTGTTGTTGAATGGCTTAAACTAATTATTACTGCTTGTATTTCATAAAATATAGTAATAAGCATATACAAAGTTTCTATTAATACTGCTAAATCCAATTTTGTACATGACATGTGAGAAGTAAACTTAAATTGGCATATTTATCAGAACCCATATAAATTTTTATTGGGATATGGGTACAACATATAAATGTTTTCCTTGCTTCCAAGAGTACTCAATTCAGATTTCCTAGTAAAAAGTATTTTCTTTTATACTGTTACAATGCTTATACTATTTTCATATGAAAACTTAAGTGTAAATAATATACAGTAGCAGAGTTTCTTTAGAACAAGTTACTACTACATTGCCTCTCTCTTCCAGACAAATGACCTATTTAAATTGTGGTCCATTCAGAGACACATAGACACATGCCCATCAGCAAATAATCTTAATAGCTCAATTAAGCCTTCATAAAAGCTTCTTACATTTGCTTAAAATTTTTATCATGGCAGCAAATAAGTATTCAAAAAATTATTTTCTTCTAAGTTTGTTAAAATAAACCAGTTATATGCCCTAATATTTTTGATATTTCAAAAATTATTAATAGATATTTACTACTTTCTTGGTTATTTGACATTTGAGATGGTAAAATAATGAAGGAAAAAATTAAGTTTTGAGATATGCTTTTCTAGAAAAAGAGAATGTGTTTGGGAATGAATGCTTTCTCTTTTCTTGAGAAGGAAATGTGTTTGGGAATGAGTATATTCCTTCTTTTACCTTCTTATGAAGCTAGTATGTGGTATTAGTAGAGGAAAAAAATAGTGTTAGTTAATGGGGAACAGATTTTATTGTTGTACCTTGGAGAATTGGGGATATGAAAATGTGAAAGATGTAAATGCTTTGGTTTGGACTTGGCCAACATGAAATTGTAAGTTGATGATTATAAAAATAAGAGGTCTAGGTACATTGTGCATGTTCTGTGTAACAGGAAATGTTCTTTGATGCAATGCAAGTGTCACTCGGTGGTCTTTTCACACTGGAGCCTCTGCTGCCTCTTTTGAAAATGGCTTTCATTTACCTCTAAGAATCCAGCAGTGATATTTTATAAGTAATCACACATTAATCCATTGCAAAGTCACCCCATTTCTTCTTTCCATTTAGAGTTTCACTGCCCCAGTTCATTTTCCGTAACACTTGAAGAAACCTTAGTGTTGATACTGACAGTCAGGAGAAGGGCAATGCCATGTCAAGGGTTCCATCTCTGGACATGTGCAAATACACTCAGTGGTATCAGAGTAGTGGGGATGAGCAGGGAGAGACATATGACATGTGCACAGGACTGGGAAAGGGCCATACACTCCGCATTATCACCTAAGCTTCTGGGGCAGCTCTACTTGTGTTGAGACTCACAA
The DNA here is from genome assembly GCF_009828535.3 of Hylobates moloch. NCBI lineage: Eukaryota > Metazoa > Chordata > Mammalia > Primates > Hylobatidae > Hylobates > Hylobates moloch. The sequence continues at coordinate 54,733,920 of NW_026652292.1, read as the reverse complement.
ATTCTCTTTTGTGCGGTATTATCAGTTTTGGTCCTATAAGACATAGAGAAAGATAAATAGCTAAAAGTGTGTGTATGTCTGTGTGTTTGTGAGTGAAAGAGCAAGAATGGCAATGATAGAGAGTGTGTGTGTTTTTGTATATTCTGGGTAATGAGACGGAGGGTAGAGTTCAAAACAAGAAAGAAGACATGTTGTTTACTTCAGTAGTAACTAACACAATTATTAGATTAGCCAAAATTTTCACTCATCAACAGATCATCTTGTTATCTGAGAGGGGGCATCACAAGGAGTCCATTTGTAAAAGCAAATAGAAACAAAAGATGATCTATATTAAGGTTCAGGCAATAATGAAATTATACTTTTATAACCCATTGCCTGATGCCTACATACTATGCAAACAAATACAACATTGCTGTTCTGAGGCCAAGTTATCCACTTTGCATGATTCCATGGATTATGATTATATGCACTGTAGTTTTAACTTTTGGAAGAAGCATGAATGTAATCACCTCAGTAAACCATAGATTCCTCCAACACACACACACACACACACACACACACGACTTTTCTTGTTTGCTTGCTGTATTCAACACTACTCAATAATTCCCCTTAATTATTCTCTGACAACTTTTGGTTTCTAATCTGCATTTAGGGTGAAACAAAACAGTCTATGTAAAACGCAAATTATGTATAATGTACTTATTGTCATATTCATTCAATAATTCTTGAATCTGCATAAACTCCCAACACAGATGTCATAAATGTAAACTAGCTATTCATAGTTAGTTACAACCCTCATTCAATATTAGAAAAGAGACACATCTGAAAGACACAATTTTAGGGAATGTCTACTAACATAGGGCCAACATAGGGGCCATGAAAATACAGATATTTTTACAGATTGTTCTTTAAAAGACCATGCCAATAAACAATTATCGCTGAATCCTAGGATGTCAGCTTTTTAGTCATACAATGACCAACTCATTGATCCAAACAGTAAAATCATGTATGTACCTCATTGTTAGGCCCTTGGAGAACCAACCACTTAATTGGCCAAATTATTTACTTTTAAACAGATGTTTGTTGTCCTAGAAATACAAAATAGCCTGAAATTATTCTTTAGTTTATGCAGCAATGTACCCAAGAAGACTTTTTAGACTTCTAATTAGTTATTAGTTATATAACTATTTTATCTCTGAAGCTGGTAATTAAAAAAATACTTCCCACTAAGCTTTTTATGCTGCATGAAATCTAACTCATGAAAATAATAGAACAAAATTTTCAAATATTTTCCAGCTTTGTATACTTTAGAAATAGCAGAGATTGGCCAATTAAGGCTGAAATGTGGAAAATTTAAATTTTATTCAATTTTGCCCTCTATTTTACTATGTTAGAATATTTCCCATAGATGTAATGGACTGTAATTTATTTAAAGTAAAACTTGCCACATTCATAGTAGCTCTTGTGATGATTAAATTACAATAAATAATAAGCTCAGACTGGAAATATTTTAAGAGTACTATTGATAATGGATTATGTTAAAATCACAGGATAAGACATACTTTTGTCTCAATGAAAGCATGAGAGCTAAGAAGAATGTCATTTTTTTTTTTCCTCAGTGGAAAATCTCAAGAGCTCAGAGGATGATATATAAAATTTATAGTTAGAAAAAAAATGCCCAAATGGAAAATACAAGAGAATAATAAAGGAAGAAAAGCTATTATACAATGATTATTCAAGTTTATGTAAAGAAAAATGCCATAATGAGAAAAACTGGATTCATATTTAAAAACCTTCACCCAAACTGGAAGGGAGCCAAGAGACCAATGAATGACTCAGACAAGTCCAGCTTGGCCAGTAGATGAGTTTATGGTACTTAGTTATGAGGCAGCAGGACAGTTTTAGAGATCCGTGCTGCCTCCCATCCCTAAGCTGCTTTTCAGCTAATTTTCTGGCTCTTGGCCTGCTGTGTGTGTGCAATGGGACTGTTTTCCTTGGTAGGTTCTCAGATACTCTCAGAGATGTTTGTGTTCTTAGGGACACCTGCTCCTCAGCTGGGTACCATGGCCTTGGCTCATTGCCTGGTCTTAGGGCTCAGGCAGTAGACATTATGCCGTTAAGTAGCCTAGTGGGGGACCAGTCACAGCACAAATGCATATAAGATTATCACAAATTTCCATTAAAAGTCCAGTGGTTTAAATTTATTTTCATCTAATTTTAGAAAATGCATGATAGCTACAACAAAGAGTAAATATACGGGTATATATATATATACACACACACACACATATATGCATATATATGCCTACATTCATTATATATATGCATATATATGCATACATTCATTATATATGCATATATTCATTATATATGCATATAAAATATGCATATATATGCATATATTCATTATATATATACGCATATATATGTATATATGCATATGGCACCCATTATTGAAACATTCAGTGGCACCCATTATTGAAACATTCACACATATGTGCATGGCATACACACATGCACACAGACACAATAGTACCCATTATTGAAACATGCACACATATGTACATTGTGTACACACACAGACACACACCTACACACACACCATATCATTAAACTTAAGAGTTGGTAGTTCTCCGGTCTCCAGCTCCCAGCCCCAGCGACACAGAAGACTGGTGATTTCTGCATTTCTGCTTGAGGTACCAGTTTCATCTCACTAGGGAGTGCCTAACAGTGGGTGCAGGACAGACGGTGAAGCGCACTGTGCGCGAGCCGAAGCAGGGCGAGGCATTGCCTCACTCGGGAAGTGCAAGGGGTCAGGGAGTTCCCTTTCCTAGTCAAAGAAAGGGGAAACAGACGGCACCTGGAATATCGGGTCAGTCCCATCCTAATACTGCGCTTCTCCAACGGGCCTGGAAAACGGCACACTAGGAGATTGTGTCCCGCACCTGGCTCGGAGGGTCCTATGCCCACGGAGTCTCGCTGATTGCTAGCACAGCAGTCTGAGATCAAGCTGCAAGGCGGCAGCTAGGCTGGGGGAGGGGCGCCCGCCATTGCCCAGGCTTGCTTAGGTAAACAAAGCAGCCAGGAAGCTCGAACTGGGTGGAGCCCACCATAGCTCAAGGAGGCCTGCCTGCCTCTGTAGGCTCCACCTCTGGGGGCAGGGCACAGACAAACAAAAACTCAGCAAAGAACCTCCACAGACTTAAATGCCCCTGTCTGACTGACAGCTTTGAAGAGAGTAGTGGTTCTCCCAGCACGCAGCTGGAGAGCTGAGAACAGACAGACTGCCTCCTAAAGTGGGTCCCTCACCCCTGAGCAGCCTAACTGGGAGGCACCCCCCCAGTAGGGTCAGACTGACACCTCATTCAACCGGGTACTCCTCTGAGACAAAACTTTCAGAGGAACTATCAGACAGCTGAATATGTGGTCTCACGAAAATCCGCTGTTCTGCAGCCACCGCTGCTGACACCCAGCCAAACAGGGTCTGGAGTGGACCTCTAGTAAACTCCAACAGACCTGCAGCTGAGGGTCCTGTCTGGTAGAAGGAAAACTAACAAACAGAAAGGACTTCAACACCAAAAACCCATCTGTACATCACCATCACCAAAGACAAAAAGTAGATAAAACCACAAAGATGGGGAAAAAACAGAGCAGAAAAACTGGAAACTCTAAACAACAGAGCACCTCTCCTCCTCCAAAGGAACGCAGTTCCTCACCAGCAACGGAACAAAGCTGGATGGAGGATGACTTTGATGAGTTGAGAGAAGAAGGCTTCAGACGATCAAACTACTCTGAGCTACGAGAGGAAATTCAAAACAATAGCAAAGAAGTTAAAAACTTTGAAAAAAAATTAGAAGGATGGATAACTAGAATAACCAATGGAGAGAAGGGCTTAAAGGAGCTGATGGAGCTGAAAGCCAAGTTTCGAGAACTACGCGAAGATTGCAGAAGCCTCAGTAGCAGATGCGATCAACTGGAAGAAAGGGTATCACTGATGGAAGATGAAATGAATGAAATGAAGAGAGAAGGGAAGTTTAGAGAAAAAAGAATAAAAAGAAATGAACAAAGCCTCCAAGAAATTTGGGACTATGTGAAAAGACCAAACCTACGTCTGATTGGTGTACCTGAAAATGATGGGGAGAATGGAACCAAGTTGGAAAACACTCTGCAAGATATTATCCAGGAGAACTTCCCCAATCTAGCAAGGCAGGCCAGCATTCAGATTCAGGAAATACAGAGAACGCCACAAAGATACTCCTCGAGAAGGGCAACTCCAAGACACATAATTGTCAGATTCACCAAAGTTGAAATGAAGGAAAAAATGTTAAGGGCAGCCAGAGAGAAAGGTCGGGTTACCCACAAAGGGAAGCCCATCAGACTAACAGCTGATCTCTCAGCAGAAACTCTACAAGCCAGAAGAGAGTGGGGGCCGATATTCAACATTCTTAAAGAAAAGAATTTTCAACCCAGAATTTGCTATCCCGCCAAACTAAGCTTCATAAGTGAAGGAGAAATAAAATACTTTACAGACAAGCAAACGCTGAGTGATTTTGTCACCACCAGGCCTGCCCTAAAAGAGCTCCTGAAGGAAGCACTAAACATGGAAAGGAACAACCGGTTCCAGCCACTGCAAAAACATGCCAAATTGTAAAGACCATCAAGGCTAGGAAGAAACTATAGCAACTAACGAGCAAAATAACCAACTAACATCATAATGACAGGATCAGATTCACACATAGCAATATTAACGTTAAATGTAAATGGGCTAAATGCTCCAATCAAAAGACACAGACTGGCAAACTGGATAAGGAGTCAGGACCCATCAGTGTGCTGTATTCAGGAAACCCATCTCACGTCCAGAGACACATATAGACTCAAAATAAAGGGATGGAGGAAGATCTATCAAGCAACTGGAAAACAAAAAAAGGCAGGGGTTGCAATCCTAGTCTCTGATAAAATAGACTTTAAACCAACAAAGATCATAAGAGACAAAGAAGGCCATTACATAATGGTAAAGGGATCAATTCAACAAGAAGAGCTAAATATCCTAAATATATATGCACCCAACACAGGAGCACCCAGATTCATAAAGCAAGTCCTCAGTGACCTACAAAGGGACTTAAACTCCCACACAATAATAATGGGAGATTTTAACACCCCACTGTCAGCATTAGACAGATCAACGAGACAGAAAGTTAACAAGGATATCCAGGAATTGAACTCAGCTCTGCACCAAGCAGACCTAATAGACATCTACAGAACTCTCCACCCCAAGTCAACAGAATATACATTTTTTTCAGCACCACACCACACCTATTCCAAAATTGACCACATAGTTGGAAGTAAAGCTCTCCTCAGCAAATGTAAAACAACAGAAATTATAACAAACTGTCTCTCAGACCACAGTGCAATCAAACTAGAACTCAGGATTAAGAAACTCACTCAAAACCGCTCAACTACATGGAAACTGAACAACCTGCTCCTGAATGACTATTGGGTACATAATGAAATGAAGGCAGAAATAAAGATGTTCTTTGAAACCAACGAGAACAAAGACACAACATACCAGAATCTCTGGGACACATTCAAAGCAGTGTGTAGAGGGAAATTTATAGCACTAAATGCCCACAAGAGAAAGCAGGAAAGATCCAAAATTGACACCCTAACATCACAATTAAAAGAACTAGAAAAGCAAGAGCAAACACATTCAAAAGCTAGCAGAAGGCTAGAAATAACTAAAATCAGAGCAGAACTGAAGGAAATAGAGACACAAAAAACCCTTCAAAAAAATTAATGAATCCAGGAGCTGGTTTTTTGAAAAGATCAACAAAATTGATGGACCGCTAGCAAGACTAATAAAGAAGAAAAGAGAGAAGAATCAAATAGATGCAATAAAAAACGAAAAAGGGGATATCACCACCGATCCCACAGAAATACAATCTACCATCAGAGAATACTACAAACACCTCTATGCAAATAAGCTAGAAAATCTAGAAGAAATGGATAAATTCCTCGACAAATACACCCTCCCAAGACTAAACCAGGAAGAAGTTGAATCTCTGAATAGACCAATAACAGCTTCTGAAATTGTGGCAATAATCAATAGCTTACCAACCAAAAAGAGTCCAGGACCTGATGGATTCACAGCTGAATTCTACCAGAGGTACAAGGAGGAACTGGTACCATTCCTTCTGAAACTATTCCAATCAATAGAAAAAGAGGGAATCCTCCCTAACACATTTTATGAAGCCAGCATCATCCTGATACCAAAACCTGGCAGAGACATAACCAAAAAAGAGAATTTCAGACCAATATCCTTGATGAACATTGATGCAAAAATCCTCAATAAAATACTGGCAAACCGAATCCAGCAGCACATCAAAAAGCTTATCCACCATGATCAAGTGGGCTTCATCCCTGGGATGCAAGGCTGGTTCAACATACGCAAATCAATAAATGTAATCCAGCATATAAACAGAACCAAAGACAAAAACCACATGATTATCTCAATAGATGCAGAAAAGGCCTTTGACAAAATTCAACATCTCTTCATGCTAAAAACTCTCAATAAATTAGGTATTGATGGGACGTATCTCAAAATAATAAGAGCTATCTATGACAAACCCACAGCCAATATCATACTGAATGGGCAAAAACTGGAAGCATTCCCTCTGAAAACTGGCACAAGACAGGGATGCCCTCTCTCACCGCTCCTTTTCAACATAGTGCTGGAAGTTCTGGCCAGAGCAATCAGGCAGGAGAAGGAAATAAAGGGTATTCAACTAGGAAAAGAGGAAGTCAAATTGTCCCTGTTTGCAGATGACATGATTGTATATCTAGAAAACCCCATTGTCTCAGCCCGAAATCTCCTTAAGCTGATTAGCAACTTCAGCAAAGTCTCAGGATACAAAATTAATGTACAAAAATCACAAGCATTCTTGTACACCAATAACAGACAAACAGAGAGCCAAATCATGAGCGAACTCCCATTCACAATTGCTTCAAAGAGAATAAAATACCTAGGAATCCAACTTACAAGGGATGTGAAGGACCTCTTCAAGGAGAACTACAAACCACTGCTCAATGAAACAAAAGAGGATACAAACAAATGGAAGAACATTCCATGCTCATGGGTTGGAAGAATCAATATCGTGAAAATGGCCATACTGCCCAAGGTAATTTATAGATTCAATGCCATCCCCATCAAGCTACCAATGACTTTCTTCACAGAATTGGAAAAAACTACTTTAAAGTTCATATGGAACCAAAAAAGAGCCCGCATCGCCAAGTCAATCCTAAGCCAAAAGAACAAAGCTGGAGGCATCACGCTACCTGACTTCAAACTATACTACAAGGCTACAGTAACCAAAACAGCATGGTACTGGTACCACAACAGAGACATAGATCAATGGAACAGAACAGAGCCCTCAGAAATGATGCCGCATAGCTACAACTATCTGATCTTTGACAAACCTGACAAAAACAAGAAATGGGGAAAGGATTCCCTATTTAATAAATGGTGCTGGGAAAACTGGCTAGCCATATGTAGAAAGCTGAAACTGGATCCCTTCCTTACACCTTATACAAAAATTAATTCAAGATGGATTAAAGACTTATATGTTAGACCTAAAACCATTAAAATCCTACAAGAAAACCTAGGCAATACCATTCAGGACATAGGCGTGGGCAAGGACTTCATGTCTAAAACACCAAAAGCAATGGCAACAAAAGCCAAAATCGACAAATGGGATCTCATTAAACTAAAGAGCTTCTGCACAGCAAAAGAAACTATCATCAGAGTGAACAGGCAACCTACAGAATGGGAGAAAATTTTTGCAACCTACTCATCTGACAAAGGGCTAATATCCAGAATCTACAATGAACTCAAACAAATTTACAAGAAAAAAACAAACAACCCCATCAAAAAGTGGGCAGAGGACATGAACAGACACTTCTCAAAAGAAGACATTTATGCAGCCGAAAAACACATGAAGAAATGCTCATCATCACTGGCCATCAGAGAAATGCAAATCAAAACCACAGTGAGATACCATCTTACACCAGTTAGAATGGCCATCATTAAAAAATCAGGAAACAACAGGTGCTGGAGAGGATGTGGAGAAATAGGAACACTTTTACACTGTTGGTGGGACTGTAAACTAGTTCAACCATTGTGGAAGTCAGTGTGGCGATTCCTCAGGGATCTCGAACTAGAAATACCATTTGACCCAGCCATCCCATTACTGGGTATATACCCAAAGGACTATAAATCATGCTGCTATAAAGACACATGCACACGTATGTTTATTGCGGCACTATTCACAATAGCAAAGAGTTGGAACCAACCAAAATGTCCAACACCAAAAGACTGGATTAAGAAAATGGGCCACATATAAACCATGGAATACTATGCAGCCATAAAAAATGATGAGTTCGTGTCCTTGTAGGGACATGGATGAAACTGGAAAACATCATTCTCAGTAAACTATCGCAAGGACAAAAAACCAAACACCGCATGTTCTCACTCATAGGTGGGAATTGAACAATGAGAACTCATGGACACAGGAAGGGGAACATCACACTCCGGGGACTGTTGTGGGGTGGGGGGAGGGGGGAGGGACAGCATTAGGAGATACACCTAATGCTAAAGGACGAGTTAATGGGTGCAGGAAATGAACATGGCACATGGATACATATGTAACAAACCTGCACATTGTCACATTGTGCACATGTACCCTAAAACCCTAAAGTATAATAAAAAAGAAAAAAAAAAAAAAAAAAAGAGTTGGTAGTTCATTAACTCAACAAGCAACTCAAGGACATACTGGTCATCCATTCTATACCAGAAATCCTTTCATGTGCTAGAAATAGATAGGATTAAATTATATTGCCTACTCGTGTCCTAGAAATAGATAGGATTAAATTATATTCCTTACTCTGCAGTGACTGCCATTGGCGTCAAGAAGAAAGGCACACAAAATCAACTATATAGTGTAGCAAGTGCTAGAGGAGAATTAAGTTCAAACCATTATGAGGACACAAGAGCATGAGCAATTAATTCCGCCTGGTCCTTGTCATCACCCTTGAGTGTATCACCTCTGAGTTTATACATATTGCAGACCACAATATGACCATAGCCTTAAACAATTTTCACTTTCTTACCAGAATCCTTTCAAAATGCCTGGTCTGTGAACTCGTTGATACCTCTACAGTAAATCCTCACGTAAAGACATTGATAGATTCTTAGAAACTGTGACTTTAAGCAAAATGATCTACAACAAGACCAATGTTACTGTAGGCTAACTGACATAAACAAGATATATGTCCCTATGGCATACTTCTGGTCATTGAAAACATATACAAACTTCCAAATACCAAAATACCAGGGCAACACACACACACACACACACACACACACACACCCTAACTCACACTGGGAGTATACAGACATGCCAATGAACCAAATGTGCATATCTTTGAGATGTGGGAGGAAACCAGAGTGCCTGGAGAAACCCACAGAGACGTGGGGAGAACCTGTACCCTCCACACAGATGCTGGCCCTAGCCAGGAATTGCTTTTCTTATTTTCCTCCTCAACCATTATAACAAAATAACATTTAACAAAATGATGTTGAAGGAGAGGACATTATTCAAGGTCTTGCTGCACTTTCCTGTTCTAACAAGTCCATTTTCACCTTGTTCTCTAAAAAGCTAAATAGCTCACCCGGGCGCAGTTGCTCACATCTGTAATCTCAGCACTTTGGGAGGCCGAGGTGGATGGATTACAAGGTCAGGAGGTAGAGACCATCCTGGCCAACATGATGAAACCCCATCTCTACTAAAAACACAAAAACTAACTGGACTTGGTGGTGCTTGTCTATAATCCCAGCTACTCGGGAGGCTGAGGCAGGAGAGTCGCTTGAACTAGGGAGGTGGAGGTTGCAGTGAGCTGAGATCCCACCACTGCACTCCAGCCTGATGACAGAGCAAGACTCGATCTCAAAAAAAAAAAAGCTAAATACCTCAATATCACTATCACTCCTCTCTCCGTATTGATTCTTTGCATCATTTTCACAGGAACTACCTGGGAAAAATCTAACTCTAGCTTAAACTCTAGCTTAATCCATCTGTTTAATTTGTTGACTGTAGGCTGTGAAGTATTACTAAAGAAATGGATGAGTGAAACATAAATCTATGGTCTTTATGCTCAACTTAGTCCTCAATATAAGCCTGGACATTTTATCCATTCTAAGAACTTCAATTGTCATGGACATGTTTATGATTCTGAGAACTGTATTTCTAAATGAGATTATTTCATTTGGCCCTTTAGTTATTTACTGGACATCTCCACTTACATCTTCCATAGCCACCTCATAGTATTGTATTCAAAACAGAGGTCTTCCTTTACTTAAATGACTAATCAATTGTTAGTGGTCAGGTCAGTTAGGGGAGTGGTACCAGCATGTTTATTGAATATGTAAGCCTTTCTTTACAATAAAGCTTCTATAAGAAAGCACATTTGGAAATATCGCCTCTGGAGACCCAAGTTTCAAACGTTAGTGGAAAAAAAATCCCATGGAAAAATGAATGAAAGTTTGATTTATAACCCAGTGAACATGTACTTTAACATTTCCAAGATCGTCTCATTTAAGTCTTAAGAAATTTGAAATTCAAATGTCAGAAGCATTCTCTAGATTGGGTGTATTATCTTAATCAAAGGATTATTAATCAAATTGATTAGTAGTTTAGACAGCAGGAAATTTCAGTTTACTAGACAGAGATTGACCCATCTTGCTTTTTGTGTCATAATGATTTGGAAACTATTACCAATAGTTAATTTTTGATTTGACATTTATTTAAAACTCTTAATCATTCAAATTGTATAGGAGTATATTTTGTGTGTGTGCAGTGATTAACAAGAATCATAAGCATCTGTTCAAGTCAGAGTTTGAGAAGAAACTGGAAGCAAAATGATGGTGGAGTGTGGTTAGTATTCTCATACTGATTGATCTTATTCATCAGAATGTCAATATGAGGTCATAAAAATGCATGATCTATTAATAGTAACAAAAATCATAATTATGTGTATTTTTCTAAGGCTGTTATTTTTTCTTATTATCTCCAAAACTACATTGGGTAGGACAATGCTTAATTTTCTGTACTGTTGGAGTGAAGTCACTTTATCTAATTTGTTAAGTAATGGATATCTTTTGAAGGTAACAAAGGAAAGATAATATTTAAAAAAATCTAAAAATTCCAGTGATATCACTATATAGGAACAAATTCCTTAGGCTTTCAACGCAGTACTTAGCTCTTATTGAGTTGCCTGAATTTAGTAATAATGTCTGAAGATGAAAGGAGAGGCATTCTCTTAACTTTGCCTTTGGAAGAGGAAAACAGTTTTTGTCATTATGGAAAGGCCCCATTGTAATGTAGTGTTGTCTTAGCATGGCCTAAATTAAGTAGTAGCTTTGCTACTGGTAGTAGAGTTTATTGCTAGTTTATTATGTGTATTGCCACTTGAGAAAAGAAGATGTGCTTTAGAAAAATCTAATTACATGTACTTTAGGTTAAGAATTGTATAAGGTCAGAAGCACAATTCTTCAATATTTAATATGTGATCAGAATAAATATAGTTTAAACATAGCAGGGTCAGCAGGGATTGTGCACATATTAAAAGGATGAGTCATTGGGAGAGTATCAAGTGCTTTATGTAAGCAATAGGAAAACCTTATAATTCAGCCACAATCAAAGCCACAAGTGAGTTATAAAGGTCTTTGCTTTCAAGTGAAATAAATTACAACATAGCTACACATGCTTGCTATGTACTGGCTTCATTCCAGTAAGAAGGCAAAAAGGTTTTCTTTTCTTTCATAATGGACAGTGTAAATAGTTTATTTGCTCTGGGTTCATTGTGTATCAGCTATTTTGTAATCTTCCAACTAATCTAAAAATTGCTATGAAAACCTCTCTCCATACTACTCCCTTTATCCTTTAAGTAAATATTGAATTTGAAAACAGCATAAAATTTTATATATTGCTATTTTGCCCAACCTGAGTTTACTTAAAGGTTTAAAGAGCCCAAAGTTCAGAGGTTTTTTTGAAGTGGGTGAAATACTCTATTTCTAGTAAACAATCCACATGTGTTTCATGATACTTGACTCAAAATGTGAAAACAAAAACAAAATGAAGAATACCACAAAAGAACTTTTGAAAAATAATGGTCCAGAAATGAAATATTTACTTTAGAATGTCATAAAGATAAAAAGATATAAACTCTTTAAAGACAGAGAATTTTAATGTTTTGTTCACTATTTTTTTTTTTTTTTTTTTGAAATGGAGTCTTGCTCTGTTGCCCAGGCTGGAGTGCAGTGGCACGATCTCAGCTCACTGCAACGTCCGCCTCCTGAGTTCAAGGGATTCTCCCTGCCTCAGCCTCCTGAGCAGCTGGGATTACAGGCGCCCACCATAATGCCCAGCTACTTTTTGTATTTTTTAGTAGAGATGGAGTTTTGCTATGTTGGCCAGGCTGGTTTTGAACTCCTGACCCCAGATGATTTGCCCGCCTCGGCCTCCCAGAGTGCTGGGATTACAGGTGTGAGCCACTGCACTCAGCCCAGTAACATATTCTGAGGGCCTAGAATTGTGCTGGCCACACTTTAGATAATTTTTTAAAAGACAGATGGAGTGATGAAACCATGTTCTGAATTAAATGGAACTGTGAATTATTTCAATTTTTCTATTTCCTGTGAAGTGCATTTGATTTCATCAAATTACCAGCCTGATATCACTCTTAAAGAAAAAAATCTGGGTAGAATAAAAACACATATAGTATCTATAGTAGTTTGAAATTCTCTTGATTAGTAGACTAGGGAAGAGAATCAGAATTAATATGTTCTTCTGGTGATTATCGCACCCTCAAGGACTCATTAGAGTTTAAAGAAAATCCTCAGACTCACTGTTATATGAATAAAAAATATTAGAATAATGTTTCAAGTTTTTGATTAGCGCAGGTATTTAATATAGGAGAGAGAAATCCAAGTGTTAAATATGACTATAGGAAGGTAATCATCAAAAAGTGGTGAGAAACTCATAAGTGTATTCGTGTGGATCACAGAATCCTTAGAATTGGAATTAGAAAGTTAGAGGTCATTTACTCTAATCTCATATCAGAGGAAATGGTTTTTACTTCATTGCAATACACAGAATTACAGTACATTTTCATTTATCTGGAGTTTGAGTTACTGGAAAGCTCAACTCACTAATTTATTTTCCCCCTTGACTTTTATGAGAAAGAAAGAAATGACAAATCATAGGAAAGATAATTAACACATTTGAAGATGACTCTGTGGTGCTTCGAGACCATGAAGTATCTTTTCAGTCATCAGAAAAAGACACAATTATCATCGGTATCCTTTCTGTGTTCACTCTGGCTTTGTGAACAGGCATGAAACCTTTACCTCATATGGGTACTCTCCACTCCCGGATTTGCGAGTGTTAGATAAATAGGGAAAGACACAGAACTAAAATATTGCTGAAGGCAAGAGAAGAGAGGCACCACAGAGAAGGCAGTAAGCAGAAGCATGGAGGTTGTGAGGAATACAGGAGAGCAGCAAAAAGAAAACAACAACAACTACAAAAAGCAAATTTGAGGGCCGGGTGCGGTGGCTCACTCTTGTAATCCCAGCACTTCGGGAGGCCGAGGCGGGAGGATCACGAGATCAGGAGATCAAGACCATCCTGGCCAACATGGTGAAACCTCATCTCTACTAAAAATACAAAAATTAGCAAGGCATGGTGGCGGGTGCCTGTAGTCCCAGCTACTCGGGAGGCTGAGGCAGGAGAATTGCTTGAACCCAGGAGGCGGAGGTTTCAGTAAACTGAGATCGTGCCACTGCACTCCAGCCTGGCGACAGAGTGAGACTCCGTCTCAAACGAACAAACAAAAAATACAAAAACAAACAAACAAAAAAACTAATTTGAAGAAGCAGATAAGGTAAGAGACAAAAGAAGGGACTCACAAATTCCTGTTTCTGTCAAATTGTCTTCCCGTCTCTGAGACACTGCATTGTACAAGTACTAAGACCCTTCCTTTTAACAATACACCCTAGTCCCCAACATAATCTTAAAAGCATCCTTGTGACTCAAAATCTAAGTTATTTAATGAAAAGCATGCTGAGTAAACAGCTGGCTATCACAGAATTGTTAGAGAACATCTCTTGGTCTGAGAATCACATCATTGCTGACCTGTGAAATTATTAGCTTCTGCTTTAATTCATTCCAGTGATAAAAGTGCCTTCATGACCCAGAACTTTTTCAAAAAGTGCTCATAAATGTTTTGTTCTTTAAAGGATTAAGAGGTTTAGAACCTTTCCTATCTCTTTCTCTCCTGCTTTCCCTTTCTTTTTCACCAGTGCCTGACCCATCTACCTTCTCAACCCTTCCTGCCTGTTCTTGCTGTCCATCTTTTTCTTCTGACTGCTTCTTCCTGCTGACCCTCTACCTCCTTCCTCTCTCACTTTCTCAATTTATAATTTGTTTAAATACAACGCAAAAGTATATACTAGACTGTGCCGATGTGTTAAATGTTAGTTGTAGAGGCTCCCTATGTGTCACAATAATTATTCAGTACATGTAGTTAATGCATTCTTAAACAGTAATTATTACTACTTGCTAAGAACAGGTAAAGCTATTAAGAGGGTCTCAAAACACAATAACCTTTAACAGATCTGAGCAATGAAAGAGTTTGTAGTAGACTTTATGAGGTTTCTAACCCCAAACCCTCATTTTGGAAAAGAGCCATTTGGGTGGTATTTTCTACCCTCAAAGGACTGACTATTGCTATTGCCATATTTCACTGTTACTTGAATTGCTGCTACAAAATGGTTAGTTGAAATGAACTGGAGTAGCATAGCGAATATGTTTTCTAAATTTTCTTGACTGAAGTCATGCTTATGAGCCAAAGTGCTTTTTATAAGTCATTTCTAAATGTGACATAGTAGAAAACTGTGTGGGCTTTGATTGCAGCTCAAACTCTGATTTGACACCCTATGTTGTCCCTATGTTGTCACTTATAATCAGGTGACTTCATCTCCTTGACTATAATTTTCTCATCTGTAAAATTGAATAGTGAAACTTATCTTGCATGGTTATGGGTATGTAAAGACGGGTATATTTTAAATGCAGTATATAGGTTCATTAATATGAGAGTTAATTAAAAATACCTCATTTTATTCTACCCATAACCACGTAGACAACCAGGTGTCATCATTATTTATCCTCTGATAAAACTGTGCTGCTTTTTTTCTTCTTATTGCCTGAACTTGTCTTATTTACATTCAATTTTATTTTCAAATTTCTCAGTTTGAAAATATTGAAGGCCCCCAAGAAATATAAAAATTTTTACAGATAAACTAAATCATACAGAATGCTTATTAATTAATAATTAGTCCAGGATGCACCTCCCCGATCCTCTCCTTCCTCAGATTCTACAAATTCTATTGGTTCAACAGGAAGAATTTTTCTTGATAACACAAATGGGGCCCTTACTCTCACCACACACTGATTCAACTTGATATCGAATGCCCTTATATTTTCACTTGTGTGGTGTATTTTGCAAGATAGATATGCTGGGACCAAGGAGGCATGTAAATACACACATAAAAAAAACTGGATAGCAAGATTTCTTCGTCCTTTAAGACTTGCAGTCATTCATTCAAACACCATTTATTGACCATTTATGGTCAAAATATATTGGGCGTTACAGAGAAGAGAGCTTTTCTACTCCCAAAGAGCTCAAGATTAAAGTACCTAAGCCTGCTTCACAATGGACTGAGTTTAACAAGTATTTGCTGAAGGGCCAGTGTGTACAAAGAAACACTGAGTATTGTAGTAAAGACATAAAGATTAAAACAATAGAATGCTTCCTTCTAAGAGCCTTGTATAATTGCCAGGTACATTACCTGTAAGTAAACAGTACATCCAAGACAGTACATTCCAATAACAGTGACAGTGATTTCTAACATTGTAGAGCACTTAGATTGCACCAAACATGCTTCTAGGTATGTATGTGTATTATCAATTTAATTATCTTATGTACTGTCTGTATGAGATATTGTTATCCTGATTTACACATGAGGAAATTGAAGTACAGATGTTAGATAACTTTTCAAAATCATATAGCTACTAATTTTAGCATCCTTGATTTGAATGCCTATGGTTGAATTAAGTTGGTTAAGACCCCAAGTTAACCATACTGATATATTTCCTCTTTTAACTGATATATATGTGAAAAAAAGAAATCTAATATATATGATATATCTAAAACAATTAGAATTAGTTGTAGGCTCTTCATAGTTTTTTTTTTTTAAGGTGGCTTATGGATTAAATTTTGAATAAGATTTCAGTGGGCTGATATGGAGGGTGGATTTGGAATGCAATGGAACTCTTCCAGTCTGAGGAGACAACATGAACAGGGGTGCTGCAGTAATATGCTGTGGAAGTGACCTACAAACAGTGACAAATTCTGTTTGGATGAGAAAAAGGCCATAAGATGAGAGGAGTGGGAATTAAAGCTAGAAGTTGTGAGGGGAGAAGTGCTACAGCAATGAGAACACTTTAAATCTTTGAAAAGGATAAAACCCTAAAAGCTTAGACCACCTGACAAGGTGTGACAGCCTAATCTTTGTGAGGTATTTGAAGAGGTCACCATAGCTGTCTGAACTCAAAGAACTGTGACTCTCCCCTCCCTGAAACAATCCCTGCTGAGTTCCAGGCAGCCAAGGGAGGTTCTGCTTAAATGACTGCATAAAATCATCCTTAGCATATGGGGCTTGAAAGTAGTGCTGCGTGTTGTCAGATACCACCAGTTATAACTGTCTCCAAGAGCAAAGGTAAGAGCGTGAGCTATGCCATATATCGTGGCTTCTTTCTGGTCCTGTCGCCATCAAGATCCATTCAGAAGCTTCTGGACAAAATGGTTGACTTGAGTACCTTCATCCTTGAGAATGTGAAGCAGATGAAATTCATTTCTTAATTTGTGGCAGAGAAAAGGAGAGGTGAGGTTGGAGTGTCCATTTAAACAAGACAGTCTCTTATGCGCTTCTGAGAGATCAGCAATCAAATGGCTGTATTAAAACTGACACACACTGTATCCAAAAAGTAAAATGATAGTTTTTAAGAAGAAAAACTATCCCAAAAGTTAGGCAGAATTATGTCCTTGGCCTTCAGAAAAACACCGCAGCCAAGACAGAATCGCTTCATGTTCCTCTGCTCTTTTCTTCCCTGTGTTCTGCATTATTACTTGCTAAATCAATTGCAGCTGCTTACCTTGGTCCAGTGCATTTAAGCCCTTTCTTGGGGCCTTTTTAGTGCCCTTTGAGAATTTCACCCATAACTCCTTATCAATTCCCTAAGCTGTCTTGACTTCTCTACCAGAAAATTGTTATTGTATTTATAACAGCATTTTGAGAATATTTCACCAAACTGCTAACAAACCCTGTTTTATACAACCAATACATTATGTCTTCAATGCCTTTTTCTCTCTGCATGATGTCCTAGATTAATGCACTATATAATATTTGTAAATACAGCCATGTTTCTTCTTTAAAAGTCATTAAGAGGGTTTTAATAAACATTGAAATGATCAATGTGTTAATTGGCTCCAGATAATGTTTATCAAATATTTAGGAAGAGAAAATAAAGTACTGTATGGCAAATAATCCAATTCAAGAAAGTAGTTTTAGTGGAAGAGATTTGTTTAATAGGGATAGAATTTCAACAAGAAAAGCTTTTTTAAATACAAATGGGAAAAAGAGGTAAGAATTAGCTTAAGTAAAAGTTAATGCAACATTAGGTTTGCAAATTTAATTGAACAAAGTCAGAAAATTTGAAGTTTACATTACAAGAACAAGTTCAAATTCTGTTTGTTGGTTATGTGTCATGGAACACATAGATTTTACATTTATTAGTATTATTTGTCGATAATAATATTCTACATTGCAAAACTAATGACCTACAAAAATACTTTATCCTATTTCCATATCTGAGGGCCCGTCTAGTCAAAGGGAGGAAAGAGCTATGCAATACAGGTAAAATTCGATGTAATTATCCTTTATACGTCTATCACTTCTTTAAATTGTGGAATACAAATAAAGATATAAATATAATTTATCTATACCTCTATCTATCATCTCTCTATCTATATGTAGGTATTTTTGTCCTTTTACATTGTCTAGCTAAGGTATTTCAAATTGTTATTATAAATTTAAATTTCATGCAATAAAAATTAATGAGTAAAAGAAAGACACATTAAATTTTTCCCTTGAAGCTTACCCTAAAAACAGCACAAAGGATAAGCTTGTTGAAGGATGACAGGGGCACAGATGTTGACTGTGCTAAAAATCTAAAAGAGAAGAAAAGCAAAATCCAAGGGCTAGGGAATAATAAAAGGTCCAGGATCTCCTTTTACTTACCCACAAGTGCCACAAGATTTCTCATACTAAGAGAAATGCTTATGCTGCCAAGAAAACAGTGACATCTCCGAGTCTTTACTTGCTTCATGGCAAACAAATAACTATTCCAGTTTATTAGAAAAACTGGGCTTAATCTCTGCTGAACATTTATTTCTAGCTTTCTGGCATTGTTTTTCATTGTGGATTAATGGAGGCAGAGAATCTTAGTGCTTTCTGCCCTGGGACCTAAAGCTTTTCTACTGTATGCACACTTTTATTTCACATTTTTATAAAGTAATTAAACTGATACCCCAACATTGATGTTAAACAAAACTTAGAATGGGGATTTTTTTTTTTCATGAAGTCTATTATTGTTACTGAAGAATTTCAAATTAAAGAGACATAGGGAGCAGGATATGCAACAAAAAATAAAATTTATATAAGGTAAGTCGTAATTTTTTAAAATGTGAAATTAACAGAATAACATGAAGAGGAATTCTACATTTAAGACTTGAAGATTTATGGAACTTTAAGGAAATGTATGTTCTGAGGGATGCAAGAAAATAAAAATGAGAAAAACTAAATAAGTCAGAAATAGATACCACGGAAATTCTATGTCTTGTTACATAAATTCTTACTGAATTTTCTGGGATAAGATATATTCAGAAAATACATAATATTCAGTTCATAGAAATTTGTGATGATTCTTTTAAGTGAAATATTACTGTTTAAGGTTATACTTATTTTCAACATTGTTATACATTTAAAAAATAATTTGAGTTTATGATGCAAATGAAAGTTGTTGGTATCTTATTCACAGACTAATAGGCAGTCTATTTATTTGGGTTATTAGATGTGTTTTTTGTTTATATTGTACTAAAATCACCTGCAATACTAAGCAATACCCTGCTTCTCTAATCTATTATAATAATTCATTCAGCATGATATTGAACAGCTTCAACAAAATGAGTAAATAATTTAAGAAAATCTCACTTTTGTTAGAAAGCTAGCTACATAATTGTACTGTTACATTATTATTATTATTTTATTTTATTTCTTTATTTTTATTTTTATTTTTTGAGATGGAGTCTCGCTCTGTCGCCCAGGCTGGAGTGCAGTGGCACGATCTGGGCTCACTGCAAGCTCCACCTCCCGGATTCAAGCCATTCTCCTGCCTCAGCCTCCAGAGTAGCTGGGACTACAGGCGCCCGCCACCATGCCTGGCTAATTTTTTTTTTTTGTATTTTTAGTAGAGACGGGGATTCTCCGTGTTAGCCAGGATGGTATCCATCTCCTGACCTCGTGATCAGCCCACCTCAGCCTCCCAAAGTGCTGAGATTACAGGCGTGAACCACGGCATCTGGCCACATTATTTTTAATATAATGCTAAAAACATGATGCAGTTACATAATTTTTGTACTTTAAAATGAGGTTCAGTATGATTTATTATTTCTGCTTTCAGTGAAGGAAATGAGCAAGACTCCTGTGCCTTGCACTTCTCAATCAATATAATGACTATTTACATTGTATTAGGTATTATAATAATCTAGAGATAATTTAAAGGTACTGGAGGATGTGTGCATAGTGTATGCAAATGCTATACTATTTTATACAAGAACTCCTGAGCATTCTTGGATTTTGGTATCTGCAGAGGTCCTGGAATCAATAGAGTGGAACAACTGTATTTTAATTAGTATTGAAATTTTAAAATGTTTATTGTTTCATTTGTTATTTTTTGCTTTACTTACGTTATGTCATTTTTAATTGATGATTTATACATGTATACATTTATGGAGTATAAAGTAGTATTATGATATTTAATACAGTATAAAATGGTTACTCAAGCTAATTAAAGTATCATCTCAACGATTTAACAACTTTTTTATAAGAACACATGAAATTTACTCTCAGCCTAATTTAAACATATAGTACTCAATTATTAGCTATATTCACCATACTATGTAATTGACCTCAAAAAATGTTTTTTAAATCATCCTTATTCCTTCTACCTAACTGAGGTTTTTACCCTTTGACTATCACCTCCCCCATTTCCCCCACACTCCTAGCCTCTGGTAACTACCTTTGTACTCCTTGGTTCCATGAGTTCAAGCATTTTAGATGCCAAATTTAAATGAGAACATGTGGTATTTGTCTGTCTTTGGTTTATTTTACTGAACATAAACTTCCTCAATTCCGTTCATGTTTTCACTAATGATAGATTTTTTTTTCTGTTTAAAAGGTAAATAGTATTCTATTGTGTATATACACCACTTTTCTTTATCCTTTCTCCCTTGATGGACAGACACCTAGGCTGATTCCATAACTTGGCTATTGTGAATAGTACCACAATGAACATGAGAGTACAGATATCTCTTCAACATAATGATTTTTAATCTTTGGGCAAATACCCAAAGGTGGAACTGCTGGGACATATGGTACTTCTATTTCTAGTTTTGTGAGGAAACTTCATACTGTTTTTCATAATGGTTGTGGTAATTAACATTCTTAACAACACTGTATAAGGGCCCCCTTTTCTCCACATCCTCGCCAGCACTTGCTATCCTTTGCCTTTTTGATGCCATTCTAACAGGTGTGAGGTGTTACCTCATCGTGGTTTTCTTTTACATCTAATGACTAGTGATAATAAGTAGTTTTTCATGTATCTGTTGGTCATTAATATGTCTTCTTTTGACAAATGTCTATCCAGATACCTTGCCCATTTCTTAAAGAGATTATTTATTTTCCTTCTATAGAGTTTGACTTAACTATATAATATTGTGGATATTAATCCTTTATTAGATGTATGGCTTGCAAATATTTTCTCCAAATTGGTGGGTTGGCCTTTTCACTCTTTTAGTTGTTTCCTTTGTTGTGTAGAAACTTTTAATTTCATTGTAATTCTATTTGTCTATTTTTGCTTTTATTGACATGCTTTTGGGGTCAAAGCTAAAACATCATTGCTCATGTAGATTTTCCCCTATATTTTCTTCCAGTAGTTTTACAATTTCAAGTCTTTAAGTCCTTCTTTAATCCATTTTTAGTTGATTTTTGTACATAATAAAAGAGTCCAATTTCATTCTTTTTCATCTGGATATATAGTTTTCCCAAGCATTGAAGAGAATATTATTTTTCTATTGTATATTCTTTGTAGCTTTGTCAAAGATCAATTGACCATAGATGTGTGGGTTCTTTTTAAGGGTCTCTATTTGGCTCTATTGGTTAATGTATCTATATTTATGCCAGTACCATGCTATTTTAATTACTATAATTTTGTCGAATAGTTTGAAAATAGGTAGTGATATCTCCATCTTTGTTCCCTTTGCTCATGATTGCATAAACTTCAGGCTTTTTTGTGGGTCCATATGAATTTTGGAATTTTTTCTATATCTATGAGAAATGACATTAAAATTTTTTATAGGCATGTCATCAAATCTGTAGATTGCTTTGGATAGAATGGACATTTTAACAATATTAATTCGTCCAGTCCATGAACATGGGATGTCTTTCCATTTAATTGTGTCTTATTCAATGTCTTTCATTAACTTTGTATAGTTTTCAGTGTACAATATTTCACAGCCTTGAATAAATTTATCCCTAAATATTTTTATAGCTATTGTATATAAAATTATTCTTCATATTGAGAAAGTGTGTATATATACACACACACACACACATATATATATATACACACATATATATATATATATAAGTTTTATATTTAGGCCTATTTAAGAGAGCACAGACTATAGTGTTGTTATTATTATTATATTGTTACAGTTATGGTTTTTATTTTTATGTAAGCCAATAGCAGAGACAACTTGCCTAATAGGTCCCTGCCTGTAAAAGAGTTTGTTAAAATTTAACTCAAATGTAACCAAAAGGGTTATTTTTTCTTATATAGCCTGCTAAGCTTTCTTAGTTACCCACTGATGACTGCAAGCCTACTGTAAAGTACACAAAGAGATGGACTTTCATAATTACTATAACTGCTACTCATAGATCACATCATTTAATCCTCACAATAGCTAATAAATACGTTGTCAACATCAAACCAGAATTGGCAGAGTGAGGACCAGAACTCAGGTCCTAAGTTTCTGGTTTTTTTTTTCACTCCAAAATCTCCTCATTGCTTTATATTGCTGGGACTCACTAATGTCTTATGTATGAATGGATATCTTTTGTAAAGACAGTGAAAGTGATATGCTAGTCTCTGAATTGTAACTGTATTATAAATAGAGACAACAGATGCATCTATATGAGCAGATTTTCACTGGCAACATTGGTCTTAAAGCTAAGACTAGCTGACTCAGATCAGAATACAAGATGAATTGTGGTGCAATTCATACAAAATGAATTGTGGTGTGTGATGAATTCAGTGCACACTGTTCAAGACTCCTGAAGGAACAGTCAAATTGGAATCCACAGGATATAATCTTGACTCACGTCCTAGAGATGTGCATTGATTTGGAATTTCATGGAGGCTACTGGTGCCACAAATCTGCTTATTTCCAAAAACACTGTGAGTGAGGATTAATTATTATAAGGCAGTGTTTGCAATCCTAAAAGTAAAGGCAAAACTCTGTTTATAATAAAGTCAATTTCCTTTCAATATCTGCAACAGAAAATAGCAACATTATGTGTTATTGTTGAAAGTTTAGGCAGCAGTTAATTGTTTTAACTGAAAAACTTTTTAATATTAGTGACATTTCACAAATATAATGGCATTCAAGTTCATAAGCCTTTGAAATATTTTCAATAGTTAAACTTCATACTGTAAATGCTTATTAATTACATATGTGTACATTAGTGGATTGATATATATATAATGTTTACCAAACTTATTATAAAAATAAATGTGGAATTACTTCGGAACTTTAATAAATTATCCATCTAAACTTTATTTGAAATGAAAACACAAACCAACAAAATTCCATCTACCACCAAATGATGAAATAATGTATGTGTGTGTATATATAATGTATAAATATTTAATATTATAGGACATCAAAACAAGTATACATATATTTGATTCTCTTCAAACCATATGGAAAAGTTTCTAACAGTTAGGGAGAGTAAAATCAATTGTTTTTAACTATTGTGAGAAAATGTCTCAAGAAATCACTTTTTTGCTGGAAATGTCTGTTGCTATTGTTATCTCACTACTTTTAATATTATTTCATCCAACAAACAGACAGCTGTTCACTTTATTCTGCAGTAGCAAATTGCAGATGCCACCAATTAGGAAATGTACAGCATACTTTCTTTCAATTTTTTAGTTTTTCTTTATTTTTATGTAGTTTTAGTACAAACTTCAGCCTGTTCTGCATCAGTAGAATGCATTTGTTTAGAATTGCAAAGTTTCTTCATAACCTTTTTATATCTGAAAAATAATTTAATTATAACTAAATCAACATTTCAATTTAATCATGAATTGCAATGTATGTAGGTATCACTGTAATCATGATATGTCCAAAAATATTTAAAAAACACATTACAGTGTTATATCTATGCATTAAAAAATAGAGCTGAATTAATTTGTTGACATTTACCAAATTGGTAGTATATTTATGTGTAATAATAGAAACAATGCTTGTGTTCAGCTTGAGGCCTACAGTAGAATAATGCTATCTTATACAATAATGATTAAAGTGAAATGTAATCCTATCAAAGCAGCGAAGTTTATGGAATGCAAACATATTTACAGTGCTTCAGTTTTTAACCTTAGATGAAAAGAAAATTAATTAAATTAAAAATTTCACTTCCTTAGTTGCACTTGCCACACTAACAGTGCTCAATAGCTACATAAATCAACCTAGTTCTAAGTGGTCCTATTCTATTCTTTAAGGTTGGTAATTTCAGTGTAATACAAAAGTTGCTAAAATGACAAAAATACCCAAATGTATTTGTTGCATATATAGGTTCAATTCAACTGTTGTTGCTAACCTCACATAAAAAGAAACTATAAAATAAATTGCTTGTTCAAGGACTTCGAGTAAATGGAAAATTTTAAATTACTTTCTTCCACACCTTGTTTCTTCTTTCTTTGTCATTTTATTTCACTTTTATATTAATTGTTAGTGCTTATTTTATGCATTCTGAAATCCATCTTACCCTTCACTTCTTTCTGTTTCCCTTTTTTTTCTGTAAGTATAAATTTATTTTTTTCCACTTTTTATATGTCATATACCCCTCCTTTGTTTTTTTTCCTTTCCTAGTTCCTTTGGAAACTGCAAACATTTGAGTATTACAATCACATCTACTTCAGTGTAGCATCTTGCATAAAATGTCTTACCCAGAGTGATCAAAAAGTATTATGACGTGCATCTACAGGAAGCTCTCAACATGCATCAACAGACTTCTCTTCCAGCTGCCTTTGTCACTGAAATGTGAATTTTGCATAAGGACATCATAGAAGGCTATAAGGTCAAAAGTGAAATATATTATTTTTCAGATGAAACACTGTAATGTGAGTGCTGATTATAATTAGCCTTCCAAATAAGGATATTTCAGAATGCCACAGAAATACGTTCTTTATCCTATTCTCTTTAAAAATCTTTCCTCTCGTTTGTGTGGTGAAAACACTAAAAGCAATTAAGACCTTTGCCTTCTTTTCTATAGAAGTAATGTAAACAATTCTATGCTGGCTAAAATATCTCAGAGTAAAGAGGTCTTTTAATTGCAAGCTAGTGTAGGCATTTTTGCTATATTCAATTTAAGTCATGCCAAATAATTCCCTATGGAAAATAACAAAAATCACATCCTAGCTACCAATTTTTCTCTTAATCTGTTATGGTAAACAGGATAGAAGGAAATATAGTTATCTCTGTCAAAAAATAAACCATTTTTATCTATAGAACAGAAATGGGGAAGAATGCAAAAGATAGAATAAAAGCCTGAAACCAAATGTATCAGCTAGTATGTGGAAATGAACCTACAGTGTGGATTGCATTTACATATGATAGTCCAATCAGGTAAGTTTCTCATTTACAGGTGTTTCATTTCTCCTTAAAACATATGGATCAGGCGTGGTGGCTCACACCTGTAATCCCAGCACTTTGGGAGGCCGAGGTGGGCGGATCACCTGAGGTCAGGAGTTCAAGACCAGCCTGGCCAACATAGTAAAACTCTGTCTCTACAAAAATACAAAAATTAGCTGGGCATGGTGGTGGGTTCCTGTAATCCCAGCTACTCAGGAGGCTGAGGTGGGAGAATTGCTTGAGCCTGGGAGGCAGAGGTTGTAGTGAGCCTCCATTGCACCACTGCACTCCAGCCTGGGTGACACAGCAAGACTCCATCTCATAAAAAAAAAAAAAAAGTAATATTCTAGAATCTGGTGATTGGGTTTTCTGTTCTTTTGGACTCATTTGGACTCACTGTCTTATCAGGAGACTTCTTTTGTCACGTCTTACATCTTACCGGCTGCATCATCCTGTGTAGGGTATAGACATATTTATTTCAAGAATACAAATTAGGAGTAGGCAAACTACAATTTTTTGGACAAGTAAGACCCTTGGTCTATTTTTGTATGCTGTACACCCAGCTAGGAAACATTTTTAAACTGAAAAATTATTTTTTTTTTTTAAAAAAAAAGAAAAGAAAAAAAATAGTGTGGAGTGGAGACCAAAAGTGGCCTGTAACCCTAAATTATTTGCTCTCTGACCATCCACAGAAAAGTTTGCCAACCCCTGTGTTATGGGAAAAAAGTCTTTCTATGTTATTGACATTATTTTGGGGTACAGTGCTCATGTTAGCCCTCTTAGCAAATGCACTTATTGTTTTATTATGAATTTCCAAATTTTTAAAATAAAAACACTAATTTATTTTTTTACTTAATCATTATTTCTGCTTATTTTCTTAAACTTCTCAATTTCTTGTGTGTGCATATGTAGGATGGTCTTGTTATTCATCAATTTTTCAGAAACTGGCTCCTTATCCCCCTTTATTCCATCAGGACTGACTTCCCTCAATATTCAAAATAATTTCTTATTTATTAAATCTACTAAAATAACATGCATTTGCTCATATAGCATCACTGCTTGTGTATCATTCTTCAGACTATAATTAGAAATATCTGTTAAATAATTTATGTTTGGCCATTTTCCTTTCAGCCTACAAAGTGGTATTTCCATTTGTGAACTATTATCTTCTTGCACCAATAATCTATAAAATGGCATCTTGTTTTAAACTCCTTATCAAAGTGTGGATAAGCTCTGATACTTAAAAAATACCAAATTGGTTCTTGAAGCATTAACTCATTATCTGAATAAATATGGTTTATTATTTTCTTATCACTGACCTGCAGTAGCACCTGATCTTCAGGAAAGTCACGTTATATGAAATGACAGCCTTGACCTTACAACCTCTCTTCTGTCATGCATGTCACTGTGCTTAAATGAGAAGGCTGTTGCATGTTTAATATATCTTATTCTTAACATATATGACTAAGAATTTATAATAATTAGGATCATTTTTGCATCAAATATTGAAGTTGTATATAGCCTTGGTTCTGCTTTAATAATTGAGCAAAATTTAACTTGATGAATTATTTCACTCAGCAATGTTTTGTAGAATAACATTTTCTCCCCAACACCTGTAGTCCTCTTTAATTCTGTTTCCACTACATTTAAATGTTGTAAAGATTCTGTATCTCTGTATATTTATTTTCATTTGTTTTTATTACATTAACAATTAACCAACCTAAGGACACAGCACTAATTACCTCAAATAACCATGCCTTAGGAAAAGGGCTATTTAGAAATAAGAAGTTCATTTCTATAATCCCTCAAGTACAAACAAACAAAAAAAATTGTTGAAGTTTAAATTTCAGAATTTCGGATTCCAAAGGTCTTCAGAGGTCCTAATGCTATCTTTTTCATGAGATTATGACGTTGTTATTAAAAAAATGAGACATAGTGAAATCTCTGAGAGCTTGTCAGGACTTCAGCTACCCAAAGTTTTCTAGAAAGTTTTAGCTCCAGAGCAGTGATTCCAGGATATCCCATCAACTAGGTCAATCTTTCTTCTTCTTTATTCAAACTGACATTTCCCTGCTCCCAAAGAGAAATATAAAAATTCTATTTTATTATTATTATTTTTTTGAGACGAAGTCTTGCTCTGTTGCCCAGGCTGGAGTGCAGTGGTGCGATCTCGGCTCACTGCAATCTCCGCCTCCCGGGTTCAAGCAATTCTCCTATCTCACCCTCCTGAAAAATTGTATTTTAATGCTCATTCTTTCATGTTTTCAAATGAATTTCTTTAAGACTTCTGAGTATTTATCCCTGACTTTTAAAGTTATCACCTAATGATATTTGCTATGTCAGAATCCTCCTCCACACAATAACCCAACATGAGATGATTATTTTTATTAAAGTAGAAAACCGAGACTTGAAATGATAGTCTAAAATCACACACTTAATCCTCTACAGAATTGGCACTTTATTCCAAATGCTTCTAAAATCAGTGGCCATAAATTTGTTCACCAGTTTACACTAAAATCTATTAATGGACATGATATTTAGACAAAAGACCATAAGGCTTATATTCTTATGTCAGCTTGGCTCTTCCAAGGAGCAACATTAAAATGGATTAGATATGGAGAAGATAGATTGGCTGAAATGCCTGTAAAGCATAAAGGGGAAAGGAGCTGGGCGAGCTTTCGATCTGTTGCATGTCTGACACCTCAGAAGGAGAGAGGAAAAGAAGAGGACTGTTTATTAAGAGTCTCAGCTTGCAGCATATTTCCAAGAAAGGTTCACTGAGGCAGACAGATGAGTGAATACTTGAGCCAAAGTTGCCTCCCCTTGCTAGAATGGAGCTGCCAAACTCAGTCCTGGCTGAGAGCAAGTTGCAGGAACAGGGCCTCAGCTTAAAAACGGTGGGGCTGTCAACTATGCTTCTCACTGCAGATCTAAGTGGTGCTGCAAAGTCTTCAAATTATGAAAGATCATATGTTTTAAATAAAAATCCAAGACAATGTGATAGCTGTGAACATGCATGTGAATTACTTCTATTTATAGCCTTAATTGGTGCATAGGGATGTGTGAGTGGTGGATAGAAGGCTAAGCATGGAATTCAAGAGGAGCACACTGATGAAAGTTTCTCAGAACAGAGGTTAGAAGAGCAAATATCTGTTGATCAGCTCTGTAAGTGCTAGTGCTGTTCAAATGAGTGGAAAAAAAAAATCAGAATTCAAGGAGGGAAGAGTAGTGGAAAGAGACAGTAAAGTCTAAAATATTTTCATAAACTACAAGAGGATTGAGACAGAAACTGGTCGTAAGAGAGAGACTGAAGCAAGATGATTCTAAGACCCAGGAGCAATGGGTCCATTGGGTGAGTGGGGCAACACTAGTAAACCAGGATAATGGGGCACAGAGAGCTTTAGGTCTTGCAGGCCACCTGCATGTAAAGAGGGAAGGACATGATTAAAAGAAGAAATGAAAGAGACCATGTAAATCTTTATTGGCTTTGGGAAAATCTGGGATGATTGGTGAAAATAACATTTTCAACGTTTGTGACTCAAACTAACCTTTAGTAATTAAATGTTAAAAACTTGCAGTTACTTTCATCATATTAATAATATGTAAATATAAGCTCACTGTGTAAGTATTGTGTGTGTATATATATATATATATACACATAGATATTGGGTATGTGTATATATTTATATACAGAAATATAAAAGGAAGGAAATATATATATATAGATGTTTATATATGTATTTCAAGTAGTAACTTCTCTTATGAACTTCTCTTCCCTCCACCCCAGTTTGTGTCTTCCTAAAGTCACTGATTTTCTTTAGCCCCAATCTAACCCTTTACCAAGTGTTCTTTTGACAGGGATTTAGTATTAACCAAGGAAAGAGAAGATGAACAATGTTTTATGTTGATATTCTTTCAAGGGGACTGCATTTTACTAGGCTATGTTTTAACACTTTCTTGATATTTTATTTTATTTTTAAAATTTAATATAATTTATTTAAATTGATAAATAATAGTTGTACATATATCTGGGGTATATAGTGATGTTTCAATACATACAATGTATAGTCATCAGGATAATTAGCATGTTCATCATCTAATATATTTGTCACTTCTTTGTGTTGGGAACATTCGATATCTTCCTTGTAGCTATGTGAAACTATATATTATTGTTAACTATAGTCATCCTGTAGTGGTATAGAACACTAGAAGTTATTCCTTCTATCTAGCTGTAATTTTATATTCTTTAACCAATCTCTTCTTATCCATTCCTCTTTCCTCCCCTTCTCAGTCTGTAGTATTATTAGGATAATTTTGAAATCTCAAAAAAAACCCTTAAATTTTAAGGAAAGACACTCAAATGAGCAATTGAGCTCTGATTATTACCCACTGCGAACAATGTTAGATTAAGTTGTGATTAGAAACTACTGCTTATTTGTACTGTTAACAAGCCTGAAGTATTTTTTGAAAAAATAACATGTAAATAAAATTTTGAGCCACATATAGTTAAAAGTAAATGCATTAAAATTCAATATTAAAACCTGAACAACTTAAATAACAAAATGCTGCTGTTACAGATACACACTTCGCCTGATTTTTGACCTAGATTCTTAGTTTGAAAGTCACTCAGTCTGGTTATTTGTCTCCACAGTGTTTTTGATGTGCACTGCTTTACAATCACATACTCTCATTTGCATTCTTCCATGTCCGGTGCACAGTTCAGCTAATCTTCTACTGTCAGTTATTTTTTTTCTCTTAAACAATTGTCTAAATGTCAGGCATCATAGAAGTGGTTTCAAAAATTTAAAATCACAATTTCTAAATCTCAATCAAAATTATTAAAGGACTTCAGGAGATGACTTATATTAATTATCTTCTAGATTCCTTTCTATTTTTAATTGCTGGCTATAGTTGTAAGGAGTAAAGAGGCATTTAAAATTTTTTTTTCTTTTTATAGCCTTCTTCCTCCTCAGGGCCTAATTTATTCTTTGAGTTAGCAGGCCCAGGTGTTTGCCAAAAGCCCTCCCTTTCTAAATTCCAATTTGCAAGAGAAGGAAAAAAAATCAGTATTAAAAAAATACTTATTTCTTAATTGTGACCTTTTATGGCAACATGGACATTTGTCATTTCTTTCACACTGTAAATCAAACTTACAGGTGAGCAATGAGACCAGCTGACACTGAAAATGGATTTTTGAAACCTTTGAGTAATTTAGAATGTTTTCCTGTCCCTGAATATAAAGTCAGGTATATTTTACTGACTGATTCATTTAAATCCTACTTCTTTTACAGTCAGATTCCCTATATAAATTTCTACTCTCCAAGATATATTGTCTGTATAGACATAATCATAAAATTTTGTTTTAGTCTTAAATTTGCATTGTTTTGCTCTTTTATTTAACTAACATTTATATTCTCTTTATAACTGTATTTTTTCTTTATTAGCTGTTTATTTTTATAAGTTATACAATATTTAAATTACATAAGCCATTAGTAATCAACTTAACCCATAACGCATTCCATCTTTCTTTTCTCTCTAAGGTAATAACAGGTCTAAGCTAAACTTTAATATCCTCGTATGATATCAAGTTATAGTATTACAAAAGATGTTTCAGGTTGTTGTAAGGGAATCTCTCCTTCAAAATTTTTAAATGGACTTATATAGGACAGACAGGACACAGCTGCATTAACCAGTGAGTTGAGAAAAATATGTCACCCTGTATTCCACATAGTGTACATTTTTCATTCACACACTCATCTGCCAGAACTTATGACTGTGAATTATGTTAACAATTTTGGTTTAGGTCAGTGCACACAATTTAAACACCTACACAATAGCCTGTGTTTTCATTCTCTTATTGAAAGTCTCTATTCAGCAGGGTAGATACATTTAAACAGCCAAAAAAGAGAAGTAAGTCTATGAGCAGTCTTCCTTAGTTATTTTCATTTGAGCTCACCATACTCTCTGACCTATTTTACTGATGTTGCAGAAACATTATGAGAAATCCTATTAAATCTTCAAAGAGCAGCTGCAAAAAATATGTAGTATACACATACAGACACATAGAAATGGCTGAAGTGCCGAGTAGCATACATTTCTTTGCTAATTTCTAAAGTAGGGACATATACACATAAAAATTATTGGCAATCCTAAAAATATCAAGGACTCCTTAGCTATAAAAAGTAATATATGGTGTATGGAATGCATTGAGTCGAATTCACTGCTTTTCAGGGAAACATTCCCATTTTGACCCCTGAATAAATCAGTTAATGTCCTAAAAGCTAAAATTGAATTCTCTTTCCTTAGCTTAAGTATAAATCTAATAATTAGTGTAGAAATTATCAGACTCAATATTCCCTAGGTTTGGGGAATTCTATAGGTTGATGTTAGGTGAACACATATATATTTACATGCTTTTGAAATAAATGTGTCAATGATTTAAGAAAGTGTTCTGTTTTTTAAAGCAAGTACTAAAAATGTGATGCCTTTCACAGAAATACTCACTTTATATTCTGATTAATATGAGGTTTTTTAAAATTGAATTTATACTTTTATGTGTTATATTTTTACTTAGGAGGTACTGTAGTCTTGTATTTTTGCTTTCTCCAATAAATATGGAATAACCCACAATAGGCTTAGTAGGATTTTATATGCAAAGTATAATTGTTTTACTATTTTAAGCTTCAACAGGTAAAAAAGCTTGAGAGTCATTATTCTCATCTTTAAAACAAGCAATAAAAGTGTTAGATAAACACATCATCAATGATTTTTCTTCTACCGTTAGAGAACTGAGGTCACAAGGCAAACTGCCACCCCGAAATTTGGAGAGACAGACTTATCCGCTGAAAGAAAACCTAATCTGCTAATCTGGTACAAAAGTCCCTGGAGAGCTAAAGTGATTGAAACACTTGAATTAGGTAAATTTTGCCTAATTGCTGTAAACTGAGTGTGGACTAGCCTGAAAGTGGGAGGGTGCTGGGAACTATAGTCCTACTTGTGTGGGTTTTAATTCCAGGAATCATACCAGGTTCTCACGGTAAATATCCAAGAAAGATTCCCTCATGACTGTACCAGGGGAAAAGGGAAAATAAACCATTGTGAAATACACCCAAATGATTTTCAGTAACACATTTTACTCCCCGAGGGAAAGGAGTTTGCCTCAGTTTTATTTCAGGTAGAGGAAGAGAATTCCTACCACTCCAGTTGCCTCCAGGCTTCCTGTCTTACTTGAGTGGAGAATAACAATAACAACAACAACAAAATTAAGCATGGTCCACAGAGGTCATAGGTTAAAGGAAGTAGATTGGGAATACCTAAGCCAGGGAAGGGAATAGGGAACAGGAGGATAAAGCTATAATACTGGAGAAACACTGGGGAGGTTACAGCCCACGAACACGTCCCTTGTAAAGACCAAGATTTAATCAGATTGTAGAATGTCCCTGGTTTCCCATACCTTAGCACTACACCAACAGGGCTTCAGTAGAGTTGATAGATGCAGAAGGCAGGTAAGGAAGTGTCCCTAGAGAATCTCTGACCTACTCCACAAGTGTTTACATCATATGCTTTTGTGCAGATGAGGGAACTTACCTAGGACCTTGTCTGGACACACCTGCAATGGACTGGGGGCCTGCCTGCGCACTAGGAATTCACGCCTTATGCAGTAAGGAGAAGTCTGGCCATTTCAGCTCATTTGTGGTGGCCTAGTGTTCGTTCTGTGAGGTGGAAGCCTGTTGGCAGGACCCTCTCCTTTTTGATGAGAGCTTTCTTTTAATAAATTTTACTCTTCTTATCTTTCAATGTGTCCATGTGCTTAATTTTTTCTGGTCGAGAGACAAGAACCCAGATTTTAGCTGAGCTAAGGAGCAAAAAATTCTGCATCATAGTCGTGGGTTATATAAAATATACCAGATCACTGGGTTATATTTGAAAGTGCCACAACTTATATTTTGTCTCTATAACTTGTAACACTTTCAAGTTGCAAACCTGAGGAGGAGAACTTAGGGAAACCTAAAGTCAACAGAGTAGACACAAACAGGAAGAGTAAAGGAGTGTGCCTGTAATCCAGCAGATTGGGAGGCTGAGACAGGCAGGTCACTTGAAGTCAGGAGTTTGAGACCAGCCTGGCCAACATGGCGAAACCCTGTCTCTACTAAAAATACAAATATTAGCTGGGCATGGTGATGCATGCCTGTAATCCCAGCCACTCAGGAGGCTGAGACGGGAGAATCGCTTGAACCTGGGAGGCGGAGGTTGCAGTGAACTGAGATCGCACCACTGCCCTCCAGCCTGGGCAACAGAACAAGACTCCATCTCAACAAGAAAAGAAGAAAAAAGAAAAAGGAGTGTGAAGCCTCTGTCACCTACAGCTATAGCAAACATTATACAAAGCTCAACTCCTAGCCACATTAACATAAAATCTCACAATAAAGACCTAAGTACTTCACTCATATTAACTGATAAAACATGTCTGGCTTCCAGTGAAATAATTACAAGGCATGTCAAAAGGCAAAAATGCAAATAAAGTCTGAAAAGAAAAAGAAATCATCATAACCAAACCTAGATCTAACATAGATGTTGGAATTATCACACAAGGAATTTAAAATAATTATGATGACGATTAATATTTGAAAGGCTCATTGTAAACAGTAGCTATCACACAAGAACGGATGGACAATTGAAGCAGGTGCATGATGAGTCTAATAAAGAATAAAAAGAAAATGCTAGAAATAAAAAAAAAACACTAACAAAAATGAGGACTATTTTTGATGGACTCATCAGTAGACACATCATAGATGAAGAAAAAAATCAGTAAGCGTAAAGACAGGTCAATTGAAATGGAATGAAAAAATAATTTAAAAAATTCAGCAGTATATAAAATAACTGTGAGACAATTAAAAATACGTAAAATATGCTTAATTGGGACACCAGGAGCAGAAGATAACCCAGAATGAATATTTAAAGTAGTAAGGGCAGAGAATTTTCCAGAATTACCTACAGATTCCCCAAATCACTGAGTCCAAAGGCTAAAAGAACACCAGCAGGATAAACGCAAAATACACAAATAGCAACAACACATCTAGGAATATCATATTTAAAATGCAAACAAAGATAATCTTCAAAAAAGCCAGTGGAAAAATATACCTTCTCAATAGAGGAGCAAGGGCAAAAATTATAGCTGACCTCTTGTCAAATGCCTTCTTTTCCATACAAACAGGAAAAGAATGGAGCAAAAAAATTTAAAGTTTTGGGGAGAAACAGTAACACCAACCAAATGAAAAGAAAATCTGTGATTCGGAGAAAATATCTGCAAGGCAAATATCTGTTAAGCGGTTAGTATCCACAATATATAAGGAACTCAAACTACTCTATGCAAAGAAAATAGATAATCCTAATAGAAAATGGGAAAAGGACTTGAATAGATATTTCCCAAAACATAAGAATGGCCAACAGATATTATCAGAAAGTGCTCAACATAACTAAACATTTGGGAAATGCAGATTAAAACTACAATGGTATATTACCGCACATCTGTCAGAAAGGTTAACTAAAAGACAAAAGACAAGTGTTGGTGAGGATGGAGAGAAAACAGAAACCTTGTACACTATGATGGAGAATGTAGATTAATACAGTTATTATGAAAAACAGTACGGAAGTTTCTCAAAAAACTAAAAGTAGAAGTATCATATGACCCAGCCATCCCATCTCTGGATATTTACCCTAAAGACTTTAAATCAGTGTATCAAAGAGATGTCTGTACTCCTACATTCATTGTATCCCTATTGACAGTAGCCAAGTTATGGATTTAACCTAAATGTCTATAAAGGGATAAATGGATAAAGAAAAGTGGTGTATGTACACCATGGAGTACTATTCAGCTATAAAGAAAAAATTCTGTCATTTTGACATGAACAGAACTGGAGAATATTATGCTGAATGAATTAAGCCAGGCACAAAAAGACAAATGCTGCATGTTCTCACTTACATGTAGACTCTAAAATAATCAAGAAACCAAGAGTAGAATGGTGGTTACAGAGGCTGGGGAACTTGGGGAAAGGGAGAGATGATGCTCAAAGGTCCAAAGCCTCAAATACACAGAAAGAATCAGTTTTTATAAAGAATCTATTGCACAGCATGATGAGTACAGCTAACTGTGTACTCCAGAATCTCTAAGTAAATTTTAAATGTCTTCACCACAAAATTGATAAGTATTTGAGATGGCTACGTTAATTAGCGTGATTTAATTATTATACATTGTATCATAAATAATATCACTTCATAATCCGTAAATACATACAACTATAATTTTTCAATGTACAATACAAAATAAATTTAAAAAAAGAAGGTCTTGAAGCAGAAAGAAGCGTCAAAAAATGGCCAAAAACTTGGATTTACAGAAAGAATGAATATCAAAGAATGAGAAAATGAAGGGAAAACAAAGTCATTTGTTTTTCTCATTCTTAATTGACAGGAAAGACAATACTTTAAAACAGTAATAGTAATATTAACAGTGTATTCAGTGATTAGAACACATCAATCAGCAAAATGAATGACATTAGTGTCATAAGGGATAGGAAGGAGGAATTGGGGAATCCTCTGTTATGAAGTGTGTGTTCTACGGGCACAGTAGTATAGTGCTATATGAAGGTGGATTAGGTTCAGTTAAAAATGTATATTGTAAACTCTAGGGCAATCACTAAAATATTTTAAAAGTGTAATTATGCTAAGAAAGGAGATACAATAGCATTATATAAAATTCTCAATCAAAACTGGAGAAGGCCGAAACCAAGTGGGAAATAAAGAAACAAAGAACAAACGTAATGACTAGAAAAAAGTTACAAGCGTGGTACATATTAATCCAATCATGTTAATAAGCATTTTATATGTGAAGGCCTAAATATACCAATTAAAAAACAGAGCTTGTCTGAGTGGATTAAAAAAAAGAAAAAAAAACCCAGCTGTCTGTTGTATACAAGATACACAGTTATATACAAAGACTCTCAATAAAAGTAAAGGGATAGTCCACAGGACTTAAGACAAAAGAAGCCATACATGAGCTTTGTACTCTAGTTGCTGAGGTGTTTTTCCACGAGTATGTAGGTTTACAACTCTGTAACCAATACACACGTAAAAAGAATTAAACAGGCCGGGCGCGGTGGCTCACGCCTGTAATCCCAGCACTTTGGGAGGCCGAGGTG
Source organism: Hylobates moloch (assembly GCF_009828535.3). Taxonomy (NCBI): domain Eukaryota; kingdom Metazoa; phylum Chordata; class Mammalia; order Primates; family Hylobatidae; genus Hylobates; species Hylobates moloch. The sequence continues at coordinate 54,697,297 of NW_026652292.1, read as the reverse complement.
GGCACAGCACCTGAGGTCAGGAGTTCCAGACCAGCCTGGCCAACATGGCAAAACCCCATCTCTACTAAAAGTACCAAAAAATAAAAAAAATTAGCCAGTGTGGTGTTGGGTGCCTGTAATCCCAGCTACTCAGGAGCCTGAGGCAGGAGAATCACTTGAACTCGGGAGGTGAAGGTTGCAGTGAGCCGAGATCATGCCACTGCACTCCAGCCTGGGTGACAAGAGTAAGACTCCATGTCAAAAAAAAAAAACAACAAAAAAGAATTAAACAAATAATTAAATGGATGGAAAATGGTGAGAGCCAGAATGGAGGTCAAGGAAAGTTACAAATAAGAAAGCAGAAGACACAAGAATGATCCATGTGGTAATGGATTAGAGATGGAGAGATAAGTAAAACTTGTAGAGTTGGTAATGGATCAGAGATGGAGAGATAAGTAAAAATGTAGTTTACTGTAGATACAAATGATCACATGTATACCTATTTATAGGTGTGTGTAAAGATGTGAGTATACAAACATGTATTTCTTTGCTCTGTAAGCTAAGAGGTACTAGAATCAACCATACCAAAGTAGCAAAGAGCAAACTTAGCATTCAATTCTTGGTTTCTAATAACATTTTACAATTAAAGAAAGAAAAGATTCCTGAAGAAATGGCTGATTTTAGGACTAGAGCAAGAAATACATAAAATGAGCCTGGAATTTTCTGTAGTGTCAGAAAGTAAGGAAGTGCTCAAGTGTACACACGTACAATTGGAAATGCGGGTGGGAGGGAGTGCTTACAAGTACCCAAAGGTTAAAGCTGAAAAAAAAATCATCACAAAATAAAGTAATACTGAATTATAACCCAAAATATAAAGTTAACACTCATGAGATTATACTCATATAAAAAAGATTGAATAAATACATCAGAAGAGACAAATTTCCCTTGGGGAATAATTCCGGATAATTTATGCAGATACTCCACTCTCACACAAGTGGGATGTTACGCCCAGTTTCTTAAGTGTGGGTTGCTCATAGTGATTTCCTTCCACAGAGTGCGTTGAGTAAAGGAGGAAAAAGGCAACTTTACAGTGAAGAAACCTGACAAACATTACCTTAGCCAGATGATCCAAGATTACATGGACTGTGAGGAGTCATGTGCTCTTGATATAAGGTGATGGAAATGGCATTTTACTGTGGTGTTTTTCCTCCCCCAAACCATAATTCCAGTCCAATCATGAGAAAAACATTCAAGAAATCTAAAATGAGGAAAATTCTGCAAAATATCTAATCAGTACCCCTAAAAATGTCCAGGACATCAAAAACAAGGTAAGCCTGAGAAACTGCTACAGCCAGAAGGAGTCTAAGTTAGACATCATGACTGAAAGTTGTAAAGGTATCCTGGGTGAGATCCCGAAACAGAAAAAGGACATTAGGTGAAAACTAAGAGAATATGAACAAGAGTATAGTCTGGTTAATAATAATGTATCAATATTTTATAAACTGACACTAGCATAAGATGTTACTAATAGGGAAAACTGGTAGTGACATTTATGGGAAATATCAATTGTCTTCACAACTTTTCCGCAAATCTGAAATTACTTCAAAATAAAATATTTAAAAATTAAAATATGTAAGCCAGGCTTGGTGACTCATGCCTGTAATCCCTGTACTTTGGGAAGCTGAGACAGATGGATCAGTTGAGGCCTGGAGTTTGAGAGCAGCCTGGCCAACATGGTGAAACCCTATCTCTACTAAAAATACAAAAATTAGATACACCACTGTAATCCCAGCTACTCAGGAGGTTAAGGCACGAGAATTGCTTGAACATGGGAGGCAGAGGTGCAGTGAGCCAAGATACGTCACTGCACTCCACCCTGGGCGACAGAGTGAGACTGTCTCAAAAAAGAAAAAAAGGAAATAAACAAATATATTTTTTAAAAATTCACCTTACATTTGATGATTATTTTACCAAAGAGATGCATTGATTTAAAAACATATATTTAAATAGATGTAATAAAGACACATTGTAGAAATTTCAGAATATATAGAAGAAAAAAATACAGTATGTGAGAAGTGCTTGGCATTTAATATATGATAAATAGGTAAACATTTAAAATGATTATTTAACATTTTCCTGTAAAATTATATATAACATTCAACAAATCGATATCTCATCAACAAACCTCTGCCTCATTTTATTGTAAAATAAGGCCAAATAAAACAACCTAATGTGTATAATTAATAAGCCAATCTTAACAGTAAAAAAAGCCTATCTAAACAGAAATGTCATTTTACTTTAGACTGATGATATGACCCAAAAAGCTTAAAAACCTTTTTTTTTTTTTTTTCTTTTGAGACAGTCTCGCTCTGTCACTCAGGCTGGAGTGCAGTCGTGCAACCTCGGCTCACTGCCATCTCCGCCTCCCGGGTTCCAGCGATTCTCCTGCCTCAGCCTCTCAAGTAGCTGTGACTACAAGTGCGCCACCGCGCCCAGCTAATTTTTGTAATTTTAGTAGAGATGGGGTTTCACCAGGTTGGAAGGATGGGCTCTATCTCTTGATCTCCTGATCCGCCCGCCTCGGCCTCCCAAAGTAATGGGATTACAGACATGAGCCACCCCGCCCGGCCTCGTCTAATCTTTTCTTAAACGTCCCACTTCTTCACAGTATCATATTGGAAACAACTGAATTTTGGAGGGGATTACGTTTCAACATCAAATTTGTAGGGAACAAAAACATTCAAATCATATAAATATCTTAATTGTTTTTAAGAAATTACTTCCAACATAAAGTTAAAATATAATTTAAAATATATTGAGTCAATCTTCAAAAGCAGGGCCAATATACAGGAAACACGGTAAACATTTTAAATAACCATTGTCAAATACCTTTAAAAATATTTGGAACATTTCTGAAACTGCTCAAATTCCAGTAACTGTAAGCTTACCCATCTTTTTTTTTTTTATGGTCTTTAAGATCAGACCAATGGTGCAATTATGATGAGTGGACTCTTTGAAGAAATATCTATTCAAAGCAGAAATAAAGTTTTTAAAAAACCAACAAAAAGTATTCTGTTACATTTCTTGGGCTCCACATAGGTCTGGGAAGAAATAAGTAGACATTAATTTTAAGTCCTTCATGTCACTTCTATCTCATAGACAGGCAACTTGGCCAAAATTGGTAAAATTCAAGTAAAGCCTGTTGAAAAGTTTACTGATTTGAATTGATTAAAAATATATTTAAATGGATCATTTTGCCCTTCATATTAATTTCAATATTTCTTGTGTTGAAACCAGGTGTGAAAAATGTCCACTTAATGGGCAAGATTAAGATTGATTTGAAGTTGATAAAAAAATTGGGAGTCAGTAGATTTCTAATGAATCTTTAAAATCCTAGTCTTGAAAATGCCTGACAGGTCATTTCAGATGCCTCTAGGTAAGAATGGGCAGCATGTACAATTTTAGAAAAATGTATTTATGACTAGACCACAAATACAAAATTCTGCTTTTGTTTGCTTTGTTTTACTCTAAGTTATTCTAGACAGAGGAGTTAAGAGCATTGTTTAGCACATCATTATATTTCTAACCCTTTACTTATGTTTGTTACTAATTTGTCTCATTCTCATTAACTGCAAAAATAAATAAATAATTAAATAAGGTCTTGTGTTTAAGCTTAATAACCTGGCCATACGTGGAGTTCAAAATTATTTCCTCAGAAAAGCAGCAAACCCCTATACATATTTGGGGCCACAAACATGAAAAGAACAACTTATTTAGGTTTTAAAAATAATTATTTACTCTTGCACTAATCTTAACGTGTTTATGCAATTTCCTTTAGGAAGGTTGTAAGATTGTACAATCTGCATACAAGGGATTTAAAGAGAGTCAGAAGCTGGTGGTGTTCATGTTCTATCAGGCTCATACTTTTGTTTTTGTTTTTGTGTTTTTGTTCATACAGATGTGTCTTTATTTTAGTTACCAACATTTAAAAATCATGATGCTTCATATAAAAATATGGATTTTCAGCTCCTTTGGAATAAAAAATACACTGGTCAGTGTAATTCTCCCCGGGGCCTGAAAGCTTAAGGAGATGAGTAACTCCTCCCTTCTCAGGCCCAGTCCCAAGGTGCAACTTGTGTCAGCAGAGTGCGCCAGCAAGATAGCAGGATGTCACTCCTAGGTGGGAGCTGAACAATGAGAACACTTGGACACAGGAAGGGGATCATCACACCCCCGGGCCTGTTGTGGGGTGGGGGAAGGGGGAGGGATAGCATTAGGAGATATACCTAATGTAAATGACGAATTAATGGGTGCAGCACACCAACATGGCACATGTATACATATGTAACAAACCTGCACGTTGTACACGTGTACCCTAAAACTTAAAGTATAATTTAAAAAAAAAAAAGATACCAGAAGCAGGAAGAGAGCCGACCGGAAGACACCTACCATGGCCGGAAGACACGTATCCCTGAAGATTGAGAACGAGGCCATCCAGGTACAACGTAGCAGTTACCTCAGACTGTGTCCGGAATTGGTGGGTTCTTGGTCTCACTGACTTCAAGAATGAAGCCGCGGACCCTCGCGCTGAGTGTTACAGTTCTAAAGGCGGCCTGTCCGGAGTTTGTTCCTTCTGATGTTCGGATGTGTTCGGAGTTTCTTCCTTCTGGTGGGTTCGTGGTCTCGCTGGCTCAGGAGTGAAGCTGCAGACCTTCGCGGTGAGTGTTACAGCTTTTCAGGCAGCGCGTCTGGAGTTGTTTGTTCCTCCTGGTGGGCTCGTGGTCTCGCTGGCTTCAGGAGTGAAGCTGCAGACCTTTGCGGTGAGTGTTACAGCTTATAAAAGCAGTGTGGACCCAAAGAGTGAGCACTCCTCAGCCCTTGGGTGGTCGATGGGACTGGGCGCCGTTGAGCAGGGGTTGGCGCTCGTTGGGGAGGCTCGAGCCGCACAGGAGCCCGTGGAGGGGGTGGGAGGCTCAGGCTTGGCGGGCTGCAGGTCCCGAGCCCTGCCCCGCGGGAAGGCACCTAAGGTCCAGTGAGAAATCCAGCGCAGTGCTGGTGGGTCGGCACTGCTGGGGGACCCAGTACACCCTCCGCAGCTGCTGGCCCGGGTGCTAAGCCCTTCATTGCCCAGGGCCGGCAGGGCCGGCCGGCTGCTCTGAGTAGGGGGCCTGCCAAGCTCACGCCCACCCGGAACTCCAGCTGGCCCGCAAGCGTGGCGCGCAGCCCCGGTTCCCCCTCGCGCCTCCCCCTCCACACCTCCCTGCAAACTGAGGGAGCCGGCTCTGGCCTTGGCCAGCCCAGAAAGGGCTCCCACAGTGCAGTGGTGGGCTGAAGGGCTCCTCAAGTGCCGCCAAAGTGGAAGCCCAGGCAGAGGGGGCGCCAAGAGCAAGTGAGGGCTGTGAGGACTGCCAGCATGCTGTCACCTCTCAAGACGAGGACACTTCCTGTTTAGAGGAGACTATAAAACCTTTGCCCCGTCCTTACTTGGGGCCGATGCCATTTTAGGCCTTAGCCCGCCTGCACCCAGGTGCTCATTAAGACAGCATTTGCTATTCCACACCGCCTCGTGTTGTCTGTTGGCGAGCTTTCGGGGTTCCAACCCATAAAAGAACCTTCCATCCAGCAGCACTGTTTCTCTGAAACAGGATGTTGAAGCTTCCTGATTCTAGTACCATTTTGTAAGTCAATTTAGGCGATTAGGAAACCACCTCCAAAAAAGCGTTCTTTGAAACTTATGAATATTGATTTTCTGTACATGTTTAAGGAAAAAGAGTCCATAGTTTTCATGTTATGAATTAATGCTTTAGAGAGAAATCACACCACTCTGAATCTATTGTTCATGTTAAAAATCAAGTTTATTGACGTAGACAGATTCATTTTATCTTTTCCTTACAATCTGTCATCCCCATAGCTCCTGATTCTAAAATCCAAAAATGTTTTTACAGCAAATCAATAAGTATTTAAAAGTCTCAACTCACAAATTGTTACACTGCCCTTAATTTTTCTCCTGCCACACGGAAATATTAATTTAACCTAATATTTAAGGAGTTTTCTTATATTAACTTTGTCTCTCTTCTGTTTGAACTATAGCTATATCATTACATTAATATGTACCATAAACATCACATGGTTTTAAGATTCTATTGCAGAATTGCAGTTTTCCTATTCTTTGTCAGGTGTGACTTTTTTTTAAAAGTCACTAACAGAGGCCGGGCGCGGTGGCTCACGCTTGTAATCCCTGCACTTTGGGAGGCCGAGGCGGGCGGATCACGAGGTCAGGAGATCGAGACCACAGTGAAACCCCGTCTCTACTAAAAATACAAAAAAATTAGCCGGGCGTGGTGGCGGGCGCCTGTAGTCCCAGCTACTCGGAGAGGCTGAGGCAGGAGAATGGCGTGAACCCGGGAGGCGGAGCTTGCAGTGAGCCGAGATTGCACCACTGCACTCCAGCCTGGGTGACAGAGCGAGACTCCGTATCAAAAAAAAAAAAAAAAAAAAAAAAGTCACTAACAGAAATAAGTGAAGTATCAAAAACAGACACAGATATGAGTGATTCTTTAGTTCAAAGGCCTAAAATATATAGTTTTAAAAATTTAGTTGCAAAAAAAAAGTTATTAGATAAGATCAGATAGATTAATTCATATTTAATTTTTCTTCCTTCTCTTTATTGCCTAACATTTCCCTGCAGTTCATTTACACAGTTTGAACTTTGAGTGTGAGTTCTTTAGTCTATTTTCCATATAAAAAGACAGAAATGTTTCCTTATGTCAGTAGGCTTGACCTAATTTAACAAATTGTCAGTGAGAAGTTGTGAAAAAAATAAAGTTTTATTGTTCACTAAAATTTTGGATTCATATTGAATAATCCCATTTATTCATGTTTCAATTGGCATTAAAATAGTTATTTCTAATTTGATTATAAATTTCGTGTAGACACTTCTTTGGTAGATAAGCTGAAACTTAATGTAAAATCACTTGAAATCAACTCAAAATATGCTATTAAGTTACAGCAATTTAACATGTAAAAAATAATAAAGTGATATTATTACTGATGTGTGTGTTCCAGTTATCTCAAACTTTTAAAACTTTAATTTGGCTGTGGAAAAGAGTATTTGAAGGACATCACACATAAATGCCTATTTTAAAAAGTAGACAAGACTGGAGCTGCTCAGACTCAAAGGCTGTAAGATGATATCACCAAATGATTATCACTGATTTGCTTCCTTCCCTATCACAGTGAACCCTCCCTCAATGACCCAAAGTGGGCTATGTAACCAGCAGAACTTGAGGAATTCAATTTCAAAAAAAATGGAGCTAAATAAGAGTGTTTCTTTGGCCAAAAATAAATAAATAAATGAAATAAAAAGAATTATTATTTTATTAAGACATTTTTAATAAATGTTATTAATTTCATTGTCGCTTATTGAATTAATTTTATGAATACCTTTTGAGGATTTTTATACTCTGAGGACATTGCTAGAACTTGAGTAAATGCCTCAATGAAAATAACAAGAGCTCATGACCTTTTTTCATTATTTAAGAATTTTTCTTTTTTTTTTATTATAATTTAGGTTTTAGGGTACATGTGCACAATGTGCAGGTTTGTTACATATGTATCCATGTGCCATGTTGATTTCCTGTACCCATTAACTTGTCATTTAGCATTAGGTATATCTCCTAATGCTGTCCCTCCCCCCTCCCCCCACCCCACAACAGTCCCCGGAGTGTGATGTTCCCCTTCCTGTGTCCATGAGTTCTCATTGTTCAATTGCCACCTATGAGTGAGAACATGCGGTGTTTGGTTTTTTGTCCTTGCGATAGTTTACCGAGAATGATGTTTTCCAGTTTCATCCATGTCCCTACAAAGGACACAAACTCATCATTTTTTATGGCTGCATAGTATTCCATGGTGTATATGTGCCACATTTTCTTAATCCAGTCTATCGTTGTTGGACATTTGGGTTGGTTCCAACTCTTTGCTATTGTGAATAGTGCCGCAATAAACCTACGTGTGCATGTGTCTTTATAGTAGCATGATTTATAGTCCTTTGGGTATATACCCAGTAATGGGATGGCTGGGTCAAATGGTATTTCTAGTTCTAGATCCCTGAGGAATCGCCACACTGACTTCCACAATGGTTGAACTAGTTTACAGTCCCACCAACAGTGTAAAAGTGTTCCTATTTCTCCACATCCTCTCCAGCACCTGTTGTTTTCTGATTTTTTAATGATGGCCATTCTAACTGGTGTGAGATGGTATCTCACTGTGGTTTTGATTTGCATTTCTCTGATGGCCAGTGATGATGAGCATTTCTTCATGTGTTTTTTGGCTGCATAAATGTCTTCTTTTGAGAAGTGTCTGTTCATGTCCTCTGCCCACTTTTTGATGGGGTTGTTTGTTTTTTTCTTGTAAATTTGTTTGAGTTCATTGTAGATTCTGGATATTAGCCCTTTGTCAGATGAGTAGGTTGCAAAAATTTTCTCCCATTCTGTAGGTTGCCTGTTCACTCTGATGGTAGTTTCTTTTGCTGTGCAGAAGCTCTTTAGTTTAATGAGATTCCATTTGTCAATTTTGGCTTTTGTTGCCATTGCTTTTGGTGTTTTAGACATGAAGTCCTTGCCCACGCTATGTAAAAAAAAAAAAAAAAAAAAAAAAAAAGAATTTTTCATTTCTCATTATTTACAAATAATTTTTCTAACTATTATCTTATTTAATTCCTACAATAACTAGGTTACAGAGATATACTCTCTGCCTATTGTAGAATGGGAAACATATTCAGAGTAGTTATGCCATGTGCCTAATTTCTCATTAAGAGAGTTAGAATAACAGTTTAGTTTTAATACTTATTTTTTATTTAAAAAGTTGTTCATTGATCATCTGTCATTTATCAGTTTTTCTAAGTTCTGGGAGATAGAAAAATGAGTAAAGATAGTGACTCTGACCTCAATGAGCCCACAACTTTATAAGAGAGACTGATATTCTAACTGTAGCATAAATGGGAATAGGATATGTGCTATACTAACATCATCTGCAAAGCAATGAGGAGCTGGAAAGCTGGCTCTCTGGCAGGGTGAGGGAAAGAGCCCGGATTTGTCCATTTCTATGTTGTAAATATTTCCACCATGGCTGATTTCCAGCTCCTACCAGTTTAAAAATTGGCTTGAAATTCCTGGATATTTAAAAATCAGCCCTCACAAGTGGGTTTAAGTTGACCTCCAACTCACCTCTGATAGTGTAATGGAAGCATAAAAAAGGCAGCAATGAATTCTGCCTGGAGACGGATTGGGAAAAGATTCAGAGCAGAGAGAATTTAAGCTAAGCCTTGATGATGAAAAAAGTTGGAGGACAGAGAACAGGGTAGTAGAATGGGTCACGCAGTGGGAACATTATATGCAAATTTAAGAAGGCTGAGAATTCTTGGTCTTCTGGGGCATGTGTGAGCAGATAGCTGAGGTAGGGCCTCTAGAAGCTGTATAATTGGGACCAGACTGTTAAAAACTTTGAAGGCATTAGGAGTTTTGATTTGTTTGCATAGGATACAGGCATCTCTGGAGGGGGTCTCATAAAACCTCCCTCCAGAGATACCTGTATCCTATACAGAGAAATCATTTGAAGAACAAAACAGCCCAGGCAGGGATGGATTCTACCAAATGCCCAAACCTTTGCAAAGATTGAGGCAAGATTACAAGGAGGGAAGAGGAATATTCATATTTGGAGTCAAAGTGGATTTTTAGTTGGTTTCATGATTATACCTGTACTAAAAGTTTCAAAAGTGATGATTTTATATATACTTTTCCATCTGGAAAATGTACAACTCCATAACCCATTATAACAAAACCAACTGCATTTTAGTAACAATTTAATTGATCTTTTTTTTTTCTCTTTGTTAATATGGTAAGAAAAAGAAAAACATATTGTCCCAAAGACTTACAAATAAAATTTCAATATGGGAAACAATTTTTTTACTTGGCAAAGTCTAAATTTGTATTAAAGAATTTATAATACAGGATCAGGCTCTCAGAATTTTTACCCCTGGGCAAAACATTTCGTCTGTGGTGAAATGTCCTACTGAATATCACTAAAAATATTTCACCTGATATCATTTAAGTAAGATTTTATGAGGTTGATTTTTTTTAAGTGGAATTAAATTAACTCCATAAGAAAAGTATACTCAGGATTAAGTAAAGACCATTAGACCATCAAGGATTATCTTCCTTTCAATACTATGGTCCCTCCAGACAATGTCTGTTTTCCCAATGGCTCAATATTCCCCTCCTCATCTTACTGGTTGGCTGGCCTAAGGATATGTAGTCTACTTCCAAAGTCTACTTCTTATGTGTTTTGTGAATTTTCATTTTCTATCTTTTTATTTATGCTTTTATCTTGTACATTTGGCACTACTTTGGAGTTTAATTGCAATAATTGCAAAGATGACTGTCGATAAACATGTTTTAAGGTAAATGTAATTACAAAGCTACATATATATATTTCCTATGGAAGCAATTGTAACATCTCATTTATTAAGTCATATTGTAGCTCATTTTTATTTCAATAAACACAAATGCATCAAAGCTTATTTAAATTCACAGAATGAAACATGAATGATTAGAAAGTTCTACAAATAAACCAGTTAGCTTCTCCAAAAAATGGGTCTTGGGCAGAGCTCATAGTCATTTTTCCTTAGTAAATTATTGATCACATGTTCCCAATGTTTGCCAAAATGTGAAACAAATATTAAGACTTAATGATGGGATGATATATGCAACTATCTTCAGCTAAGGGATTCAGTTCAAGATCTTCACATTATTGCATTTGGAAGTTAAACAAGGAGCATATTTACTTTTATTTTACCTGTTGTGGAATGTTACACTGAGAGATGTCTTCTGAATGGCTTACTTTTTTTTCTCCCTAAGCATCCAAATCTTCTAATTTTATCTGTTTATTATTGAAATGCCGAAATATTTGCTTCTAGATACCCTGTGTGAACATTCATCTCCTAAGGGTCTCCTAGTAAGTGAGAAGTCAGTGGTTTGGGATATACAGGTCTTTTCGATCATAGAACTAAGTATTTGTATGGGCTATTTTCTGAAAATGGAGTTAGGTTTAATCTTTTATTCTCATTTTCATTCAAAATTAGGCAGCTATTTGACAAATTTTCTATTAAGCCAAACACTTTCTATTAAAGAAGTGTGCTAAAGATCATCTTGGGAAAAAAGTTTTAATATCTGTTCAGATTAGAGTTCTAATCTTACAGCTAAATGTTTCTTAAGGTTTTTTTTTTTTCAAAAAGAGACCACTTTTTTATGAGTGTAACTTTTTATTAAGATAGAATTATTTTCATTAAAGACGTGTATGAAAATGGTTAAGTAAAATCAAATGGCTCCAAAAGTCTCACAGTGAAAACAACAGTCCGGCCGGTTGTTCTTTCCAGAGGCAAGCACTTTTCATTCTCTTAGTTTTTCCTTCTGGTAGTTACCTTCAAGGGTTTTTCAAGTAAATGCATACATTAATACATGTAATTTTTAAAAGCCTCTTCAGCTTATAATGCATCATAATAGTACCCTGCCCCATCCCTCCTAATTCTCCAGAGCAATGACTTTTAACTCTTTTAGCAATGTCTTCTATTTTTTTCCTTATATTACTACTTAGTCATTTCTTGATTATTTTATACATTGTATAGTGATTTCTTGATATGACAGTTGAGGATTTAGCTCTTATACCATCACTATCTTCACTTTTCCTCCCATATTGTCCCAAAGTAGTTACCAGATTTAGGAGCTAAGCAGTCACCACATCATTATGACAATGTACACATTGCTTATTGTTCAGGAAAACAGCATATTATGCTCTTACTTCCTATCCTGTACTTCTTTCTGCCCTAAAATTAATGATTGCCTAACCAACCTTTCCCCCTTGTTTTTTTTTTTTTATTTCTGCTTTATCTTCAGTGAACTTCTTTCTAAATGCCCCCAATCTGGCAATAACCCATTATTATTTTTAAGAGAAGGATCTCACTATGGTGGCCAGGCTGGTCTGGAGGTCTTGGGCTCAAGCCATCCTCTTGCTTAGCCCCCTGAGAAGCTGGGAACTACAGGCATGGGCCACTCCACCCAGCTAACCTGTTAATATTTTTAGTGTTTCTTTTCAAAGCCAGCTCCATAACTGGAATATTGCCTGTGTTGGATCCTATTTGCTGGATCCATGTCATTCTCTGGTTTGTGTACTCCTTCATTTTGCTGGAGTATTTTCTCCAATAGCTTCCCAAGAAAGGGTACATGGAGGTAATCCCTGAGTCTTTGCCTGTCTAAAAATGTATTATTTTACCTTCACCCTTGATTATTTGGCTGAATACAGATTTATATGAAAATTATCAATATATAAACTTCTGACTTTTTTCATTCCTTTATTTCCTGCAATTCCAGTAAACAGCTATGCAAGTTATTTTTTCACTTAAAAATTTGGCAAGTCATCAAATCCAAAATGTTAAGCATACATTTACATGATTTTTATAACTTTTCCCAATAATTAAAATAAATATCAAAATTATGAAGCTGTTTTCAACTGTCCTTGTATATGAATGCATGTATAAGAGAGGAAATGAGAGAAAAATGATAGAGAGACACTGAGGTGACAAATAAATTATCCTTTAAAATATGACCCACATTTAAAATATTTAATAAAGATGCAAATCAAATCAGGCAATATAATATATTTGTTTCAAAGGATTTATCTATATTTTGCCACTCTACACTAGATGTACCTAAGGCACTTCATGAGAAACCTTAGCTATTGAATTACGACGTTAGAGTAGCATGTGTAAGCTATTGCTATAGTATAATTGCCTGGTATGGAAAAAAATGAGAGATTTTTTTTCTAGTTTTGAGTTTCCTGTTTTTTTAGTGTTTCTTTTTTTATTTCTCATTACTAATACCATTATTTGGAAAATTCTCATGTGTCAAGTACTAATAGCTGTTGAGGACCTAGGATGCATATGCACAAATTCTGTGAATATTTTTATGTGATTAAATTTTTGGTGCTGACAAATTGTCAGGGAGTTTTGTATTTTTTTTTGTAAGCCCAAGAATGTGATTTGGTGCCGTGGATCTTGAAGAGTTTAGAATCAATAGGCTTGCATTCAGATTTAAGCTCAGCTATTTTCTAGTAATAAAAGCTTTATCAATTAAAAAATGTTGTATTCAGATATAATACATATATGTAACAATAATGCAGGTATATTAGCTGTAATACATGAAAATATATAATACATTTATCCACACATCGTTCACATGCCATAAAAATCAACCTTTTGAAGAATGCAGTTTAGTGCAACCGCTCCTATTATTTACTGTTAGAACATTTTCATCATCCATAAAGGAAAACTCAAACCCATTTGCAGTTAATCCCTATTTTTCATCGAAATTCCTAACCCTTGGAAATCACTAATCTACTTTCTGTCTCCAAGGTTTTGCTTATTCTGAACACTGTATGTAAATACAATCACATAATGTGTTGTCCTTTGCGAATGGCTTCACTCACTTAGCATGATGCTTTCAAGGTTCATTCATGTTCTAGCATGTACTTCTTTTCTTTTATGGAAGGATAATATTCCATTGTATGGACAGGGTACTTTTGTTCATTAATTCATCAACTGATGAATATTCGGTTGTTTTCCTCCACTTTTTGGCTACTATAAATAATGTGACTTCTACAAATATTTATGTACAAGTTTTGTGATGATAAATGTTTTTATTTTTCCTGAGTATACACTTAGTAGTGGAATTGTTGTGTCATATAGTAACTGCCTAAGTGTTTGAGAAAATGACAGTTTTCTAATATGTCTACATCATTTTACATTCCCACAGTTGTTTTTGAATATTAAAACCATTCCACATTTGCCAGTACATTCTGGTAGATGTGAAGTAGGATATCATTGTAGTTTTAATTTGCATTTCCCTAATGATGAATGATGTTAAACATCATTTATATTGGCCACTGTATAACATAGCATATTGACCTTTTCAGTATTTATTTGGAGAAATATTTATTCAAATCTTTTGAAAAATTTTAATTGGATTTTCTTTTTATTATGAAGATTTAAGTTTTTTATGTATTTTGGATACCAGTTTGGATACCTTTATCAATACATGATTTTAAATATTTATATTATTTTGTTATTTTTCATTTTCTGGATGTTGTCCTTTGAAGTAAAATTTTGTAATAAAATCCAAGCTTTATTTGTTTTCTTTTATGATTTGTGCTTTTAGTGTCATATCTAAGAAACCATTGGCTAATGCATGGTAAGAATAATGTACTACTATGTACTTTTTAAAGAGTTTTGTACTTTTAATTTTTACATTTAGGTCTTTAGCATTTTGAGTTAATTCTCATATATGGTGTGAGAGAAATGTCCACTTTTATTCTTTTGCATGTGGATATTCAGTTGTCCTAGCACCATTTGTTGAAAAGACTATCTAGTTAATTGTCTAGATATTCTCATTGAAAATTAATTGACCATAAGATTTAAGGTTGTATTTTTCTGAGTTTTCAATTTTATTTCATCAATTTATATGTCTGTTGTTTTGCAGATTTCACAATATGTTGATTGTCCTGGCTTTGCAGTAAATTTTTAAATAGGAAAGTCTGTCTTCCAACTTTGACTTCTTATTGTAGATTATTTTGTCTATTCTGGGTTTCTTGAAATTCCATATGAATTTTAGAGTAATCTTGTCAATTTCTGGGAAAAAAGGCAGTTGGAATTTTCATAGGGATTGTGTTGAATTTGTAGATAAGATTGCAGAGTATTACTCCTCTGACTTGAATGTTTGTCTCGCTCCAAAATTTATTTGTTGAAACCTAATCCCCAGTGCAACATTGTTAGGACATGGGGACTTATGGTAGGTGATTAGGTCATGAGGCTCAACCTTGACAAATGGGACTGGTACCCTTATAGAAGATGCCTTAGGGACCCTGTTCATCCCCCTTTATCCTGTGAGAACACATTGCATTTGGAAGTTAAAAAGAGAAGTTGCCATCTGTGAGTCAGAAAACAGGCCCTCACCAGACACAAAATCTGATGTCTTGGTATTGGACTTCACAGCCTCCAAAACTGTAAGAAATAAATTTCTGTTGTTTACAAGATATTCAGTTATGGTATTTTGTTATAACAGCCAAAGCAAATTAAGACAACTGCTATTTAAACAATAGTATGTGTTCCAATTCATAAGTATAAGATTTTTAAATATATTTAGACCTTCTTTAGTTTATATCAATAATGTTTTATCATTTTCAATATACAAGTCTTGCACCTCTTTTGTAAATTTCTTCCTAACTTTTTTCATTTTTTTGGTAGTATTGTAAAAGACATTGTTTTCTCAATTTAGTTTTCAGAATATTTACTGTGACTATAGAGAAATAAAGTTAATTTTTATATAGTGATCTTGTATCCTGTCACCTTGCGGAACTTATTTCTTAGTCCTAATAGTAATATTTGTGAATCTAATAGCAGTTTTTTTGTAGGTTATAATTTTTATATATAATAACTTGTCATCTGTGACTTGAGATAGTTATACTTCTTCCTTTCCAATCTCAAAACCTTTTAAAGGTTGAGCATCCCTAATCTGTGATGCTACTGTGCTGTTTAGTTATCTTGAACACTCTATTGTGTCACTATGTTAATGGTATGCCACATTTTTTTAGTGTTAAGTACTTAAGTGTGAATAGGTATAAGAAAATAATTGCTTATGGTAACATATGAACTCAAAGTCAGGAATGATAGTGACACCAAACAACCACAGACTGTCTGTGTGAGTGGCAGAGACAGTGACACCATTGTTTTCTGTTGGTTCAATGTATGTAAACTTTGTTTCATGTACAAAATTATTTAAAATATTGTATAAAATTACCTCCAGCCTCTGTGTATAAAGTATATATAAAACACAAATGAAGTTCATGTTTAGGCTTGGGTTCCATCCCCAAGAGATCTCATTACATATATGCACATATTCCAAAATTCAAAAAATCCCAAATCCAAAGAATTTCTGGTACTATACATTTTGGATAAGGGATATTCAATCTTTATTTTCAATTTTGTTTTCCAAATTTCCCTGCCTGGAAACTTTATGACATTTATATAGAATTTGCAAGACCAGACGTTTTTGCCTTGTTTCTGATCATAGAAAGTATTCAGTCCTTAACCATTAACCGTGATATTGGCTGTGGATTTGTTTTTAAGTCCTGTATAAAGTTGAAAAAGTTCCTGTCTTGTCTTAACTTATTGAGAGATTTTGTGGTGAAAGTGTATTGGATTTTGCAAAATACTTTTCCTATGCCTACAGATATAATCTTTTGCTTTTTTGCCGTTTATAATATAATATGGTATATTGCACCGATTGTGTGTTTGTGTGTTTGTGTGTGTGTGTGTGTTAAACCAACCTGGCATTCCCAGAAAATGTCCCATTTGGTTGAGGTGTATAATCCTTTTAATATGTTGCTAGCTTCAGTTTGTAGGTATTTTGTTGGTGATTTTGGTCATTTTATTCAAAGAGATAGTGGTCTGAAGATTTCTTACAATATCTTTGTCTGGTTTTGTGTCAGGGTAATACAGGCCTCTCAGAATGAGGTTGGAAGTTTGTAGAACTTGCCAGGGAAAGCATCTGCACCAGGGCTTTTCTTTGCGAAAGGTTTTAGATTAATAATTCAGTCTCTTAACTTGTATAGGCCTATTCAGATTTTCTATACTTTTTCTTGGTGCTTTAATAATTTGTGTCTTTATAAAAATTTGTCCATTTCATTTACATTATCTAATTTGTTGACATATAATTGTTTATATTATTCTCTGATATGGTTCGGATCTGTGTCCCCCCCAACTCTCATGCTGAGTTGTAATCCCCAATGTTGGAGGTGGGGCCTGGTAGGAGGTGGCTGGATTATGGAGGCAGATTTCTCATGAATGGTTTAGCACCATCTCCTCTTGATACTGTCCTAGCAATAGTAAGCTTTCCGGAGTTTTCATGAGCACTGGTCATCTAAAAGTTTGTGGCTCCTCCCCTACCACCCCTGCTCCTGCTCCTGCCATGCGAGATGCCCTGCTCCCCTTTTGCCTTCCACCATGGAAGCTTCCTGAGGCCTTCCTAGAAACAGAAGCTGCTATGGTTCCTATACAGCCTGCAGAACTGTGAGCCAATAGAACCTCTTTTGTATATAAATTACTCAGTCTCAGGTATTTCTTTATAGCAGTGAGAGAACAAATGAATACATCCCCTATAGTCCTTTTTTTTTTTTTTCAGTGGCAAAATCTTAGCTCACTGAAACCTCTGCCTCCAAGATTCAAGTGATTCTTATGCCTCAGCCTCCTGAGTAGCTGGGACTAGAGGCATGTGCCACCACACCTGTCCATTTTTATATTTTTATTATAATAGAGACAGGGTTTCACCATGATGGCCAGGCTGGTCTTGAACTCCGGACGTCAAGTGATCCATCCACCTTAGCCTACCAAAGTGCTGGGATTATAGGCGTGAGCCACCGCACCTGGCCCCCTGTAGTCCTTTATATTTTGTGAAATTGATAGTGAGACATCTCATTTAGTTGTGGTTTTTATACTTCAATTCATCTCTCTTTTTCTCTTGGTAAGTCTAAGTAAAAGACTTAATACGTCTTTTTGTCAATTTTACTGAGGTTTTTAAAAACAACTTTTGTTTTTATCAAATTTTCTTTGATTGTATCCTCAATTTCATTTATTTCCTTTCTAGTGTTTTTATTTCCTTTTTTTTTTTTTGCTTGATTTGAGTATAGATTGCTCTTTTTTCCTTTTTTCTTAAGGTGAAATTTAGGTCACTAATCTTACATATTTATTATTTTGTAATATGCAGTAGTTCCCCCTTATCTGTAGTTTTACTTTCTGTGGGTTTAGTTACTGTTGGTCAACTATGGTTCAAAATAGGTTGATATATAGTACCACAAAATATTGAGGGAGAGAAAGAGAAGGAGAGAGACCATTTTCACGTAATTTTTATTAAAGTATATTGTTATAATTACTCTATTTTTATTAGTAGTTATTTTCATTAATCTCTCACTGTGACGAATTTATAAATTCAACTTTGTCATAGGTACATATTTGTAGAAAAAAATAGTATAGACAGAGTTTGGTTCTATCCCTGGCTTCAGGCATTGATTAGGGGTCTTGGAATATATCCCCTGTGGATAAGAGGGAGCTACTTTAATGTTATTATTCCTGTTTTACAAATGTAGAAGCAGAAGCACACCAAGATTAAGTAATTTGCCTAAGGTCACACAGCGAACTCTAGAGTTGGTGCTTGCTCCCACTGTAAAAGTATGTAAACGATAACAATGGAAGAAATTGGGCAAGGCCACCAAAACAGAGGCCATCATCTTTCCCTGGCTGTGCTGCTGCATTTCCTTCTTGCTGTGCTGGGTTGTCAGGGAAATTAATTTTCTATCCTACGTTAATGTATAAGATCAGGCCAATCACCATGCTTTAGCTGCAATGACAGGCACTTGTCTCCTTTCCTTGTGTCTTAGGTGAGGTTTTAAATCAAATATATGAAGTGTTAAGAACTGGTTGACTGTACATTCTGATCAATTTTAAACCATTTCTGTTTGTTAATGTTATATTCATTTGGGAATCATTTAAGGCACATGTAACCTTACAGTATTAGAATGTATTCACGGGTTTTAATACCACTAAGAGTTAATTTGAAAAATAAAAACAGAAAGTTCTTCTTCCCTATTTTTCTTATTCTAGTTCTATACAATGCCCCACTTATTTCTCTAGATGTACTACTTACTGCCTATTTTAGGCAAACATCTACATATGCCTTCTATTGGCTGAGAAAAGGAAAAGTGTGAAAATGCCTCAGGCACATACTAGAATTAATTTGATAAGACAGGGGTGGCCAATTTTCATGGCATAATGGCATTTTTTGTTGTTGTTGTTTGTCCAGTGGGGAAAATCAAGGTAACAAGTTGAAAGATGACTGATCCTCAGGAAGTCATTGCCTTTCAAAGTAAATGATGGAAATCAGAACCATTTGATGTCTTTGTTGTTTAGTTACTGAATAGAACTAAATCTGTAAACTGATTTGTTAACACTTTGTTAGTTTACATATGTACCCTTTAAAATAGGATATTTTCTTAGCTACATTTAAAGAGGATAAATAAGACACAGTTAAGCCACAGCACCGCTTTTTCTTAGAGGACTAGAACATGTTTCAGTATATTCATACATACCCACATCCACTTATATAACCTTTTATTCTTTCTGAGCCTGCATCCCAATTTGAGCCAAGAGATGAAAGTTTGATTAGTATTTTGTAAATATTATAATTTTACAATATAATTTAGACTTAGCCATTCATAAATTTTTAAAAAACATGTCAAGTCAGGTATGTACTGCGGCGCTATGAGAAAAAAAATCAGTTAAGGTCAGATTCTTACAGACTTTTACATGAGAAAAATAAAGCAAATTTTAATAGGATAAAATTCTAAATTAATGAAAAATTTCCACAGTGACTAATGTGCTAAGAAAGACACAAATGTGATATTAGAATTTACAATATATAAAACTTACAAAATTACAGCTAGATAGGAGGAATAAGTTCTGGTGTTTGGCACCATTATAGAATGACGATACTTAACTGTAATGTATTATAAAGTTTCAAATAGCTAGAAGGAGTATGAACATTCCCAACACAAAGTAATGATAAATGTTTGAGATGATGGATAAGCTAATTAATCTGATCTGATTACTATACATTATATGTATCAAAGCATCACTATGTACCCCACAAATATGTACAATTATGATTTGTCAATCCAAAATAAAATATTTATTCTAGTCATAAGATACTCATGCTATCTGGAGAAGAAGAGAGGGTGAGAGAGTAAGGGAGGAGAGTATGAATAGATCTCCTTTGTGAAAAGAAACTAGCCTGCTTCGAATATGGGTTAAGGTAGGGGTGGGGTGTTAAAAGTTCACCATAAAAGTAAAAATATAAGCAAAGTTATGATCCTGTCATAGTGAAGACACCTACTTGAGAAGTTTAAAAATAAGCAGAGACTTTAATGAGAGTGAAGAAAAGCTGCATAGTTATCTGTGAGTAGAGCAATCTAGGTGGAAGAAAGAACAAGTGCCCTCATGAAAGCACCCTAGGCAAAGATGTATGCTTGGCATATTCCAGGGACAGCAGGATGCCAGTGTGGGTGAAAGAGCATAGTAATAAGAGCAGTGACAAAGATTCTGTCCTTCACCAAACTCTAGCGAGGCTCCTCTGACCCCTCTTCTCAACAAAGCCTAGTAAAGATCTAGTAAAGACCTTTACTGGGCTTGTAAAGACCTGAACAAACATTAACATTTATAATAGCTCAAAGCTATTATAATAGCTCAGGTTTATAATAGTTCAAGGCTGCATCCCTAGGATCACTCCTGTTCACCAGCCCCACATCACCCCCATTAAAATGCCTGCCTGAGAAAAGTCAAGGCTACCTAAAGAATTTACTATTTGTTCGAGCTCACATCTGAAGCGAGAGCTCCTGTCTCCCTGCCTCTGTGAGATGGGAGGATACAAGCTTAACTTCAACGCATGCCAATTAGCAAATCCAGATGGATTTCACTCAACCAACCCCTCCTCCCTGCTTTTTGTAACTGTTCACTTCCCTGACTCAGTTCTTGTCCCTGCATACGTCTTGATTAACTCTTTAAATGCTCAGTCACCTCTGGACAAATAGGAATGGAGCTCAGCTCTTCCCTCTACTGTCAGTAGTTAATGAATAAAGTCGATTTTCACTGCTTGCTTTAACTAATGTCCAGCCATGTTATACTTGACAGGAGTAGGACACAAACTCAGAGGTATTAGATGGAGTCTGGCCACATTAAAGCTTGTAATCTATGATACTCTGGATTTAACTAAGAGTGAATTGGGAATCCATTAGAAGCTTTGGGGTTAGAAGAGGAATACGACATATTTTCAAAGAAACTATGTAACCTCTGTGTGGAAGAACACCTGCAGATGGGCATGGGGAGAAGCAGAGACACCAATTAGGAGGCTTTTTCAGTAGTCTCAGCAAGAAATGATGATGTGTTGGTCTCAGTTAGTAGTGGGGTATATGTGAAATGATAAATTTTGGATATATTTGAAGTTAGCATTACCCGGACTTGCCAATTCATGGTAGAAGCTGAATTTTAATATATATGGATTATTTACATACATAAATTAAAATGATTTTACACTTTGCTCAAATATCTGTGTCACATTTATAAATAATGATTTTTTTTCCAGAATAATTATTTCATGGAAGAAAAGACATCGTTACCTAATTAGCAAATTCAGATATACAGTATACATTTCCCACTTGCTTTTCTCCAGATAATTCAAAAGTGATAACTCTAATGAAGATAGACAAATTCAGTGTGTTAATTAGCAGATGATAATGAAAGGACATTATTGTTGAGAATGCTATCTATAGAAGATTTCCTATTATGTTCCCCCAGAAATACTTGCTTTTTCTCTCAGACTTTAAGAAAAATAAGAAGATTATTTTAAGAGAAAGTTTTGTGTTTCCAGAAAATATCTTTATATGAAAAACAAGTTCAGTAAGTCAGTTCTATCAATTGGAAATTAAATTTCTCATTTGGTAGCCACAGCTGTTGAAAGTAGAACAAATAACCAGAGTCTGAGACCTCTTAAAGAGACAATTGTTTTCTTTATTTGTAGTAAGTGTGATAAACTTTGTCCTAAATTTTATTAAGGAGAATGCATTTATGACTCTTTTCCAGGCACTACGAACAATTATGCATTTTCTTCCATCCATCCATCCCTCCATTTAGCTTTCACCCAACATTGCCCAAGAATCATGGAAGTTTGCTTAAAGCGTTTCTCATCTCTGCAGTGGTAGCGACATATATCTGAAGCCCAAGTTAGGAATAGTTTGGAATAGCATGTTCTATTTATATGTGAATAATTTTTTAAACCCGGATTATTTTTGTAATGCCAAATACAGAAAAGAAATGTCAAAAAAATGTGTTTCGAATGTTTAATTGAAAGTCTGTGAATTTACACTAACCAAGAAGTTTCTTTGGGAAAGCTAAAGTGTGGGAGTGTGTGATTTTCGTGCTTATCCAAAAAACGGGACTTTTAAGGATTTCTTATGCTTGACAACAGATGGACCTGCGTTAGAATCGTGTTTCTATCATTTATAAGTTCTGTCACATTAAACATGATATATAACTTCTCTGAGCCTTAGTATTATCAACTGCGAAATGGAGTAAATAATATTAATTGCACGAGATTCCTGTAAGAATTTAATAGAATAATGTAAAGAGTGCTTTCTAAATTTCATTGAAAAGTTGCATGCAACTCAGTAATGTAAATATATAAATATTCTTTTTTTGGTCATAGAATAGTTCACTATCTATTAGTAATAGTCTATTAATAGTACTTTTCATAAGAACATAAATAATAAATACAGGTTTCTAATAGCTGCATTATTGCAGCTATACACACTTCTTTACTGGTTCACTTTGAATGGCCCAATTTTTGCTATCTTAAAATTAGCACTGTTTACATTTAATAATGCTACAACACAGTGAAATTATCTTATGCAAAAGATTTAAAATAAAAATTAACCTATTCATTTACTGAAAATGTATTCTATTGAATTTCAGGTACTGTGTTTATTACTAGAAATACAGTGATGTACAGACATAAAACACAATACCTCCATCAAAGTCAAGAACAGGTTTGGAGGGAAATTTTTGGCAGCACACTGTTATTTCTTTTTATGATTTGTGATCTTTTCTCTGTTTCTTCAAAGTGTTATGCAGAAAAAAAAAAAATAAACCAGCATCTTGAATGGCTTACTAGTGTTCCTAGGCCACATTTACAGGCCTTCATGAGGTGGATTTTTCTCCCTCTAAACCTACTTGTGGCTTAATTGGATTATAGGTGCATAGATAAATTTTGCTTCCCTAAAATGTATGGACAGGCATTATGGCATGGCTGGCTCTAAATCCAGCCATGGAAATGAGGCATCATATTTGTCTAAGCAATATCAACTGGATGAAGCATACAGAACTCAGAGTTTATTCTTCTCCACTACTTTCTGATGTTCCAGGTCTCCATTTCCTGATGTTTTTTACCTTCCTGTTTCTTTAAAAAAAAATTATTAAACATTCATGCAGTTAAAATGTCCATATTGTGTCTGGTTTAATTTTCTTTTCCTCCATCAGGCTTGAGGCTCAGAAACTGAAGATTTCCTCATCCTTCACTTTGAAGCTGGTCTGCCCCCTTTGATTTTCTCACTGCGGACTTGGCTTCATAACAGTGATGGGACAGGGAATTGGTTGTGTGAACATGACAAAGCTCTCTAGGCTAATAAGTTACTGTTGAAATCCTTTCTGTTGATTGTTTCTGCTTCTCTTGGCTAACGCTGAATTGTTTTCTTTGCTTTTTGTACAATGGCTAGTCATGCTCTAATTCTCCCACTGGGCACATGTGAGAATTCCTGAGAGGGTTCTAAGGAGTTTCCCCACTGGCAAATTTCCTAGATTTTTTTTCTTTTATTTTCTGCTTTAAACAACCACCTCCAGCAGTATACTCCCAATTTCTTGCTGCTGGGGCAGACTTGCCAGCCTTTTAGGGTAGAGTAAAAGCATACTGGATACGTGATGCTCCATCCAGATCCACTGTCTGGCTTATGTGCCTACCCCCACGCCCTGGGAGAATTAGCAGTTAACAGGGTACAGCCACACCCTTTTGGTGAATTGTCCTTGGCCAAAGTGGAGCTCCCTCATCCTGGAGGCTATGAACCGTTTCTTCCCCATGTGCCCTTCTGCCCAGAAGGGCACTGACTTCAGCCGTAACTAACAGATAATGTGGTCTAAAAGTCAACCCTTTGTCCTGAGGTGAGCCCAGTCCTGGACTCATCTGAATCAGTCACAGGTGCAAAGTCCCTTTGCCTGGATCGGAATGAAGTGAGTTTTCAACTGAGACCAAGTTCTTGCTTACTCTTGATCTAGTCCACTATCTTGTTTCTTTCACTTATATTTTCTTGAGCGCACACCCCTAATGTATCCATTTAACAAGAATCCTTGTCTCAGGCTCTGCTCTGGGGAACTCAACCTAAAACAATAAGTAATGTGGTTGTAGCCTGACTGATTTTGTGATGCCTGCTTGAGCTGTGGGAAGCTCATGCATCTGAGTGTAGTTGCTTATGGTTTGCCAGAGTCCTTCCTCTCTGTGCCACCTTAAAGCCAGTCCGGGTTTTATATATAAATGCCCTTGACTGGCTCCTGTAAACATTTAAATCCTTAACCCACAAGCTACCAATTTATTCCATTCTGGTATGGCTTTTTACTTAGCTACATTAGAAATATATGACTGATGAATGTTCAGACTGGGGGATAAGAAAGAGCTAATGTTGTCAATACTAGGCAATGTACATAGAGTACTATTACTTTTCATAATTGTCCTATGACACTAGTATTGTTAAGGGCCATCTAAAAACTGCAAATGTAGGACTCAGGATTCAAAAACAAAGCTGAAGAAAGATTAGTTGAGAATCTAATAAAATAACTTTGAATTCCATAGTCAACAGGAAACTCAATATAAACTAATATCATGATTTGGCTAGAAAAAAAGACAATTCAAACTTAGGATATTTCTTTAGAAAGAAAGCTCATACTTGGAAGATATTGTGTTCTGAGATTCATACTTAAAAGAAATATCTATAAAAACTGATGCCAACTTTAAAACATTATTTTGGTGGTAAAGCAAGTAATTTCTCTGAAGGAGTTTATCCCAGTAAATAGAAGACTGGCATTCTTCAAATTTTAAGAACTATTAGATTTTATATGGACTTGAAGGAATTTGACCTGAAATAGTTTAGTGTGAAAAATTTTTACAAGCTGAGACCTGTACTATCATCACTCCAAATATTCATCTGTAAGATGATGTATAGACAGAATAATAGCCCTAAAATATGCCCACGTTCTAACCCCCAAACCTGTGAATATGTTACTTTACAGGGCCAAAGGGACTTTGCACATGTGATAGAAAGGATCTCGAAATGGGAAGATTATCCTAGATTATACAGGTGGGTCAATGCAATCACAAGCCTCCATATAAGAAATAGAGAAGAAGCTGTAACCGAGAATCGGAGGTCATAGGTTTGTAGGGCCCTAAGCCATAGAATTCAGGACCCGGCCAGGCACGGTGGCTCATGCCTGTAATCCTAGCACTTTGGGAGGCCAAGGTGGGTGGATCACCTGAGGTTGGGAGTTCAAGACCAGCCTGACCAACATGGAGAAAACCCATCTCTACTAAAAATACAAAATTAGCCTGGCATGGTGGTGCATGCCTGCAATCCCAGCTAGTTGGGAGGCTGAGGCAGGAGAATCACTTGAACCCAGGTGGCAGAGGTTGCGGTGAGCCAAGATCGTGCCATTGCACTCCAGCCTGGGCAATAAGAGCAAAACTCCGTTTCAAATAAATAAATAAAAAACGAATTCAGGACCCTTGAAAGGCTGAAAAAGATGAGGAAGCAGATTATTTCCTAGATCTCCAGAAAGAACAGAACCCAGCCAACTTGATATTAGGATTTCTAATCCCTAGAACTGTAAGATAATACATTGGTGTTAAGTCACTGAATTGGTGGTAATTTGTTACCCTAGCAATAGAAAACTGTTCTTGATGGCCTACTAAGTAAAGAGGGGATTCTAGTATCAGATGGGAGGATACATATGATGTTCTTTTTTTTTCTCTTTTTGCAGGAGACTGGAGTTTTATTACTCAAATCAGTCTCCCTGAGCATTCTGGGAACAGAGGTTTAAGGATAACTTGGTGGGTAGGTGGGGAGCCAGTGACCAGGAGTGCTGATTGGTCAGGGATGAAATCCTAGGGAGTTGAAGATGTCTTGCACTGCGTCAGTTCCTGGGTGGGGGCCACAAGATCAGATGAGCCAGTTTATATATATGGGTGGGGCCAGCTGACTCATCAAGTGCAGGGTCTGCATAATATGTCAAGCACTTATCTTAGGAACAGCTTAGGACAGGTCAGAATCTTGTAGCCTCCAGCTGCATGAATCCCAAAACATAATTTCTAATCCTGTGGCTAATGTTAGTCCTACAAAGGAAATCTAGTCCCCAGGCAAGAAGGAGGTCTGCTTTTGGAAAGGGCTCTTACTGCCTTTGTTTAAATTAAGTTTTTCCCCAACGTTAGTTCAGCCTATGCCCAAGAATGAACAGACACAGCTTCCAGGTTAGAAGCAAGACAGAGTCAGTTAAGTTAGATCTCTTTCACTGTCTCAGTCATAATTTTCCAAAGGCAATTTCAATCCCTCCTTTTCGGTTTTATAACACCTTAATCTTAAGGTGAAGGCTATAAAGATGGGAAAAGGCCATTGATCACTCTGGCTTCTTCCTGCTGACAGGGGATGTAGTGGGAATGGGAGTGAACCCCAAAGTGAGAGGAATGGAACTGCTTTTCAACTGTCTTTTGAGTATACTCATGCAGGCCTGGCTGGGCTTCCAAGACTCACGTGGCAAAAACATTCATACTCTCAGCTATAGTTTTAATGCAGTATTTACGTGAGCAGTACACTATAAGGTAAATAACGAGTCCTAAGATGAGGAGTACAATTCCCAATTTTAAAAGCAAAGATTTGAAAGCAATAGTTTGGGGACTTTTAACCCAAAAAGAATTTAGAATTTAGTGTAAACTGCAGAAAAAAACCTCAAGAACAGCTAACAGCAGCGTACCATAGTTTTTCTTTGGAAGCATTATTTTTATCTCTCCAGTTCCCATTTTTATTAAAAACAAATCATGATAGAACTGATTTACAGTTTACAAAATAAATTTTAGTTTTACTGTATGTGGCCTGATTATTTGCATAAAGTACAGCAAGAAAAATTATTTTTCACTTAGGCTTTTGAAATTGGCTTTGATGAAACTCTGTTCCATGAAGAATCTCAGATAAGACTTTTTAAAAGCTGAGCCCAGCCATGGATTTGTACCCTTATGTTAGAAGCAGGCCCCCCAAAATCTGGCCATAAACTGGCCCCAAAACTGGCCATAACCAAGATCTCTGCAGCACTGTAACTTGTTCATAATGGCCCTAATGCCCGCACTGGAAGGTTGTGGGATTACCGGAATGAGGGCAAGGAACACCTGGCCCGCTCAGGGCGGAAAACCACTTAAAGGTATTCTTAAGCCACAAACAATAGCATGAGCGATCTGTGCCTTTAGGACATGCTCCTGCTGCAGTTAACTAGCCCAATCTATTCCTTTAATTCAGCCCATCCCTTCGTTTCCCATAAGGGATACTTTTAGATAATTTAATATCTATAGAAACAATGCTAATGAGTGGTTTGCTGTTAATAAATAATGTGAGTAAATCTCTGTTTGGGGCTCTCAGCTCTGAAGGCTGTGAGACCCCTGATTTCCCACTTCACACCTCTATATTTCTGTGTGTGTGTGTGTGTCTTTAATTCCTCTAGTGCCACTGGGTTAGGGTCTCCCTGACCGAGCTGGTCTTGGCACCCTCAAATATCTATGAGTTGAGTAAAGTCCTCTCCTCTTGAGGTCCCAAGATAATTTGGGGTTCCTGGGCCTGTTAGAAGGTGACATTCTTTACTTACCACAGTTCAGGGACCTTGTTCAGGGACTCTATGTGGACAAGGTATGAGGCCAGACTCCCCAACAGGCTTTAATTGGCTGTATAAGTCAACTTTGATTCTTTAAAGGAAGCATGCCATTCCAATCAAAGCCTTGGTAAAATGATCAATTTCTCCAATGGTGTCCTGTTACAAAAGAAAACAGATTCTTACTGCACTTATGTAATTAATTATACTGCCATAAATTGAGAATACTCACAAATGATTCTCAAATTCTAGAGAAATCAAGTAGAGAGAAACAAATATGCTCCAAAATTTTTCACAGGAGTGTATTTTACTCACTTGTTAAAAGTTGCAAATAGCGCTAAAGAAATAAGTTATCTTGACTCTGAAAACAGAAAGATTAGCAATGTTTAAAAGAAATAACTTATCTTGACTCTGAAAATAAAAGGATTAGCAATGTTTAACACATCAGCTTTCCATGAGAGTCCTAGAAATTTCCTTTTTTCCTCTGTTCCAATAGCACAATTTTTAAAGTTATCTGAGTGAGACCTACATTCAGAGTCTTATATCCAATTATAAACTGCCTTTTGAAAAGGACCAAAGCAAGACAAAATGTCTGTGGATGACGAAAGTTAATAGCCACTATTAATGCTACAATTGACTAGGAATTTTGGTTGCTTGTGTGGCATATAACAATTTTACATAACTTATAATTAACGATGTGTACTAAATCATATCAGAATTATAGAAGTTTCCCACAAATTTTGGAACACATACTAATAACATGTTTATACAAATACAGCCCAAAGAAAATCAAACATCATTCACTCTTGTCTTTGAAAGTTTTCATTCTATTCTAATGTTACAATCTCCAGAGTTATTTATCAGAAACCTGCATTTAAGAGCACTTGTTAAATTTTATAGCTGATTATAAAACCATCTTTTAGGAGGATCAGAATGAGACAACAATTGTCTGTGGATGACAAAAACATTTTAGGGTAGCTACAGTTAAAGACACAATTTACCAGAAAATTTGTTAACTCTTTGGCACATAGGCATTTAACATAATTATAATTGTTACTGATAAGATATACTAAGTCATATTATAATTATAGGAGTTTTACATAATTTTGGAATATATGCCAATAATGCACTGACCCAAATATAGCCCAAAGAAATACTATGGGAAAAGACAGTGCAGTGCTTCTACCCTGATTTTCATTCCAAGGCACTCAAAGCCAATCAGCCCATTTGTAATCAGCCCATCCCCCATGGGAGTCTCATCTCCCAGTGGGGAGTGGAGATGTTTCCTCATCTTCCAGGTGGCCAAGAGCGTGGTTCTCTGATTCAAGTGTGCACAGTCAAGTATTCCTCCGTAACTACTATTTGCCATCCACTAAATTATATTTCCTACATAGTTATTACACACCTAAGCTCTCTCATAACGAGAAGTAATTTCTGATACCCCCAAAACTCAAAACCATCAGATAACCCAGTGCAAAACAGAAAACAGCTTTTGATTTTGAGAGGGATCTATTCGCTTTTAATTCCTGGGGTTCCATGAGGAAAACAGAGCTTTTTTCCAAAATGGGGTCTGTGGTGCCTCCTGTTTTTTTCCAAGGAGTCCCAGGCTACCAGAAGTTATCTCAGGGCCTTTCATGTTTGCATTAAGATTGACAAGACAAACAAAAAAATGGAAAAAAATAATTCAGTTGACTGAGAAGAAAAAACCTCTTTCCAGAAAAAATAAAATAAAATAAAAAAACACGATCTAAGAAGAGAAAACTATATAGGCCTTTTAAATATACTTAAAACTTGTTTATCCACTTTTAATTAAACTGACTTTTAACCATAGCACTCTTTAAAAAAAAAATCCTTTAAAATTTTTTATTACTCACCTTTAGCCATGCCAAGCAGCCAGATCACAGAAATTTCCTATCAATTCCAGCTTCCTGCTAAAGTATATATATACTCGTATTACATAAAACTTTTTTCGAAGTGTAGAATACCAAATCATCATTGCTAGGCAAAGGCAGTAGTTACTGTTTCAAACAAGAGGTTTCGATTTACTTGTCTGTGGAATTTTTAGATGCATCCCATTTGTAATCTGCAGCCCAATAAAGAAATGTTCCAAGATAAGAAGCCGTTTAGGACAAAAAATAATTTATGGATTTTAAGAGTGTTAATTTAATTGTTAAGATGTTCTAATGGGATATTGAGTGGAATGCTATCAGCACTTATGAAATTACTGAATTGTATTTCCTGATCCTGACAGATCTTTCCCAAATGTGAGATGATGAGATACTGCCTTTCTTTGTCATAGAGAATATTTTTGTTTGTTTGTGGTAGGAGATGAGGCCATTCAGGATTTTAGCACGTAATCTGTATGCATATAATTGCATGTGTGCTTATATATACGTGTCCCAGCTTGAACTAAAATGATGCTTTCACATAGATTTAGATGTCTTAGGGGTACATCTGGTAAATGGTTGATTGTGATAGAGATGTCAGATGTGTGTGTGTGTGAAGGGGAATGTCGGTCTGATAGTAGTTGTGGTGATAATGAGTGTTTTGTAAGATGAAACAGTATCCATGAGGCTTTTTACCAGAATAACAAAGAATGCAATCCCCTAATGGGACAGAGACATAGTCAAAATATAATGGCTCATAATATGAGTGCAAAATCAGTTCTTAATAAAACAAAACATAGTGTCTGTCACTTACCCAACAGTGTTCTACATCCATGGATACCTGTTTCAATAAACATATAAGTATATAAGCAAATGAAGGCATGTTAAAATGGACAAATAGTTTCACAAACTAGTAACTGTGAAACTGTAGAAAATATAATATACTATTCTCACTTCTGTTTGGAACACAGTATGGCTTAGTCCACTGTATGCTACATTACATTGCATGCTCTAATGTCATCAACAGCTCAATAGAAACACATTATTAAAGTCTTTAATTTAAATATGAAATACCTATGGAACACACAGGGTATATGACTTGCTCAAAGTCAAGCAGCTAGAGAGAGCTGAGTTTCAACCTCACATTGAGTGAGACTTCAAATTTGGGAAATATAACCACTCAATATACTGGGTGCAACTTCATCATGTATAAGATCTACATGTCTGGTTACAGTCAGATGTGGCAGGAATATAGATTAGGTAACAACTGTTTTAAGATTAGAGGGAGGCACTTGTAATAGCATCAACATGTTTTGAGAGGATACATTTCTTGTCTCAAACATCAGCAATATGTTTCTTAATATCTGGTTTTAATGACAGTGTTGAGACATCTTTGTATCTTTATGGGCAGTGAAAGGATTTGCAGTTGGTGTAGACTAAGCCTATGTATTCAAGATCACATGCAAGCTACCTCTAAGGAAGCCTAGAAAAAATAAAATTTGAATAATCCCAGAATTAGTGTCATTCCACAACAGTTTTGATTCTGCAGAAAAGGAAAACCTTTATTTCCAAATCACGTATTATTTGGCCCAAATATTATTTGTCTTGTGAATATTATATTCTATAATGTTGTCAACAGCTTAATAGAAATACATTATTAGAGTCTTCACTTTAAATATGAAGCACGTTTTGAACATATAGTGTCTATAACCAGGTTGCATTACTACAGTTCCTAGTTATGTAACGTTTTGGATCCCAGAAGTAATGACTATTGATTTTAGAGTACTCACTGATGTCCTCCTTAGGTTATATGTAGCTACCAGGCAGAAATGCACTTCCTTATATCCTATTCATCCCATTATATTAATTATGACTTGAATTTCTTTTTCATTGCCCATTTTCTCTCCTTCATTCTCTCAGATTAAAGGTAGGCAAGTTCATGTAGAGACGAGATGAGAACTACTAAAGATGTTCATCAGTAATGGTAATGATACAAGGATAATTTTAAGTATTTCTATAACTATTGTTTTGTTTTAGCATAATAAGAAGCCTCTTCTTGTGTCTCACAATTTGTTGCCCTGATTTCCCTATGGAAAGACATATTAAGAAGATAATTTTAGTTCTTTTATTTATGAGTTAGGAAAAAAAATATGAGTTAAGACAAAAAAATTGCAAACCCATAGTTGTATGTACTCTTTACCCATAAATAACTCATCCATGAGCTGCGAAAATTTGGGTTGAACTTTACAAAAGTTCAAAGGGTAACAACCCAAGGAAAAAGGAACTTGAGCTTTATGTGAATGAAACTAGGGCATCTCTGGAAATGCAAGGAAGAGTTTTACAAACTTCTAGAAGTCAGGGGTGGAGCATAGAATGCAAATCTTTCCCTGTTTCTTATTTTCATTCTCTGTGGAGGTTGGTTTATGCTTTTTCACGTATCATAAAATATAGTTGCTATCAGCTGCAGAATATTACATCTTACCATTTAAATGTTAATAAAGAGAATGTTGTGGCTCTTTTTGGAGTCTAAAAATCCATAGAAAAATTTTTCATTGTCTAGGTTGACCCAGGTGTTTGTACCAGAACAACTGTAGGCATTGGGTGAGATAATGTGTTAAATGAAAGCTCTCATGTTAATCATGTACATTTAGTAGGGGAGTGGCTATTACCATAGAAAAGATCAACCCATTAACAAAACAATCACATGTTCTAGCCAGTACATATTTTGTGCTAGTGCTGAGCTCTAGGGTATATTATTTGGCATAATTAATCTGAACAAATATGTGAGGCCATTAGTTCCATTACTTAAGAGTGTCCTAAAATCAGAAAATTTGAAGGAGGTAACTATCAAATTGCCAAGCCAACATGCAAAACTATACTTTTTATTTTTAATTAGATTTCTTTGGCTTTACTTTCTCCTAGCTTATGGCTAAGTTCTTAACATTTATTGACCACGTGGTAGCCCTCTTTAAAACCAACATCTTCTTTGTTCTCTCTTTTTCCTTTTTTTCTTTTTCAAACTTTTATTTTAGATAGGGGGCATTTGTACAGGTTTGCTACATGGGTATATTGCACTCAGGTAGTGAGCATAATACCCAACGGGTAGTTTTTGACCCATTCCCATTTCCTAGTTCCCTCTTTTGGAGTCCTCAGTGTCTATTGTTCCCATGTTTATGTCTGTGCATGCTCAATGTTGAGCTCTCATTTATAAATGAGAATATGTGATATTTATTTTTCTGTTCCTGCATTAATTCACTCAGGATTATGACCTGCAGTTCCATCCATGTTGCTGCAAAGGACATGACTTCATTTTTTTTTTTAAGGCTGTGTAGTGTTCCAAGGTCTCTGATATGCCCTGGAGACATTTTCCCCATTGTCTTGGGGATTAGCATTTGGGGATTAGCATTATGCAAATTTCTTCAGCTGGCTTGAATTTCTCCTCAGAAAGTGGAATTTTATTTTCTATTGCATTGTCGGGCTGCAAATGTTTCAAACTTTTATGCTGTGTCTCCCTTTTGAAACTGAACACTTTAGCAGCACCCAAGTCACCTCTTGAATGCTTTGCTGCTTTTAAATTTCTTCACCAGGTACCCTAAATCATCTCTATCAAGTTCAAAGTTCCATAAATCTCTAGGGTAGGGGCAAAATGACACCAGTCTCTTTGTTAAAACATAACAAGAATCATCTTTGCTCCAGTTTCCAGCAAGTTTCTCATCTCCATCTGAGACTACTTCAACCTGGGGCTTATTATTCATATCACTATCAGTGTTTTTGTCAAAGCCATTCAACAATTCTCTAAGGACGTTCCAAACTTTCCCATATTTTCCTGTCTTCTTCTGAGCCCTCCAAACTGTTCCATCCTCTGTCTGTTACCAAGTTACAAAGTCACTTCCACATTTTCAAGTATCTTTTCAGCAGCACCCCACTCTGCTGGTACCAATTTACTGTATTAGTTCATTTTCACACTGCTGATAAAGACATACCTGGGACTGGGTAATTTACCCAGGAAAAGGGGATTTATTGGAGTTCCAGTTCCACATGGCTGAGGAGGCCTCACAATCATGGCAGAAGACATGAAGGAGCAAGTCATATCTTACAGGGATGGCAGCAGGCAGAAAGGAGAGCTTGTGCAGGGAAACTCCCATTTTTAACATCATCAGATCTCGTGAGACTTATTCACTATCATGAGAACAGTACGGGAAAGACCTGCCTCTGTGATTCATTCATCTCCCACGGGGTCTGTCCTATAACACGTGGGAATTATGGGAGCTACAAGTTGAGATTTGGGTGAAGACACAGAGCCAAACCATATCAGGACGTAGACAGATACTTCTTAAAATAAGATATTCAAGTGGACAACAAATGTATTAAAAACTACTCAGCATCACTAATCATCAAAGAAATGCAAATCAATACCATAATGAAATACTAGTTAGAATGACTATCATTAAAAAGTCATGGTTGGAGTGGCTGGGACATGGGGCACCAAGTCCCTTGGCTGCACACAGCATGGGGATCCTGGGCCTGGCCCATGAAACCACTTTTCCCTCCTAGATCTACAGGCCTGTCATGGGAGGGGATACTGCAAAGGTCTCTGATATGCCCTGGAGACATTTCCCCCATTATCTTGTGGATTAGCATTTGGCTCCTCGTTACTTATGCAAATTTCTTTAGCTGGCTTGAATTTCTCCTCAGAAAATGGAATTTTATTTTTTATTGCATTGTCAGGCTGCAAATGTTTCAAACTTTTATGCTCTGTCTCCCAGCCACTCCAACCATGGCTGATAGGTGCCAACATAGAGGTCAGGCCATGGCTTCAGAGGGTGCAAGCCACAAGCCTTGGCAGCATCCATGTGGTGTTGAGCCTGTGAGTGCACAGAAGTCAAGAACTGGGGTAACCTCTGCCTAGATTTCAGATGTATGGAACATACATGTATGGAAATGCCTGGATGCCTACGCAGAAGTTTGCTGTAGGGGTAAGGTCCTCATGCAGAACCTCTGCTAGAGCAGTGAAGAATGGAAATGTGGGGTTGGAGCCCCCGACTTGGGCATTGCCTAGTGGATCTGTGAGAAGAGGGCCACCGTTCTTCAGACCCCAGAATAGTAGATCCACTGATAGCTTGCATTGTGCACCTAGAGAGGCTGCAGACACTGAACGCCAGCCTGTGAAGGCAGCCAGGAGGGAGGCTGTACCCTGCAAACCCACAGGGGCAGAGCTGCCCAAGACCATGGGAACCCACCTCTTATATCAGCATGACCTGCATGTGAGACATGGAGTCAAAGGAGATCATTTTGGAGCTCTAAGATTGGACTTCTCCTCTAGATTAAGAACTTATATGGGGCCACTAGCCCCTTTGTTTTGCCCAATTTCTCCCATTTTGAATGGCTGTATTTACCCAATGCCTGTACCCCCATTTTATCTAGGAAGTAACTAACTTGCTTTCGATGTTGCAGGCTCATAGGTGGAAGGAACTTGCCTTGTCTTGCATGAGACTTTGGCCTGTGGACATTTGAGTTAATGCTGAAATGAATTTAGACTTTGGGGGACTGTTGGGAAGGCATGATTGGTTTTGAAATGTGAAGATATGAGATTTAGAGGAGGCCAGGAGAGGAATGATAAATGATATGGTTTGGCTCTGTGTCGCCACACAAATCTCATCTTGTAGCTCCTGTAAATCTCACATGTTGTGGGAGGTAACTAGTCTTTCCTGCGCTGTTCTTGTGATAGTGAATAAGTCTCACAAGCTCCAATGGTTTTAAAAATGGGAGTTTCTCTGCACAAGCTCTCTGTTTGCCTGCCACCATCTAAGTTAAGATTTGACTTGCTCCTCCTTGCCTTCTGCCATGATTGTGAGGCCTCCCAGGCATATGGAGCTGTAGGTACGTTAAACCTCTTTCTTTTGTAAATTGGTCTCGGGTATATCTTTATCAGCAGTGTGAAAATGGACTAATACATGTCTTTTGCTTAGTTTTAATGGAATTATTTGTTTTTTGCTTATGAAGTGTCTTATGGATTCTGGATATTAGACCTTTGTCAGATGCATAGCTTGTGAATACTTTTTTTCCATTCTGTAGATTGTTTACTCTATTGACAGTTTCTTTTGTTATACAGTGCTCTTTTGTTTAATTATGTCCCACTTGTTGATTTTTTTGTTTTTATTGCAATTGTTTTTGGGGGTATAGTCAAAAATTATTTGCCATGGCTGATGTCAAGAGGGCTATTTCCTAGGTTTTCTTCTATGATTTTTATAGTTTGAGGTTTAATCTTTATTTATATCTATAAATCTATCTGGAATTAGTTTTTGCATATGGTGAAAGGTAAGAGTCAAGTTTCATTCTTCTACATTTGGCAAGCAGTTTTCTCAGCACCATGTACTGAATAGGGAATCATTTCCCCATTGCTTTTTTTGCCAGCCTTATCAAAGATTAGACAGTTTTAAGTGTGAGGCTTTATTTCTGAGTTTTCTATTTTGTACCATTGATCAATGTATCTGTTTTTGTACGATTACTGTGCTGTTTTGGTTACAATAGCCTTAGAGTATAGTTTGAAGTTGGGTAGTGTGATGCCTCAGGCTTTGTTCTTTTTTCTAAGGATTGTTTTGTTTATTCTGGATATTTTGTTTCAATATGAATATTAGAATAGTTTTTTTTTTTTCTAATTCTATGAAGAATGGCATTGGTGATTTAACAGGAATATCACTGAGTCTGTAAATCACTTTGGGCATTATGGCCATTTAAAACACATTGATTCTTTCAATCCATGAGCATGGGATGTCTTTTCATTTAGCTGTGTCATTTCTGATATCTTTCAGTGTGTGTTCTAGTTCTCCTTAGCGAGACCTTTCACCTCCTTAATTATCTGTATTTCAAGATATTTTATTTTCTTTGTGGCTATTGTAAATGGAATTCTGTTCTTACTTTGACTCTCAGCCTGTTCTTACTTTGACTCTTTCTTTGTGGCTATTGTAAATGGAATTCTGTTCTTACTTTGACATTGTTGGTATATAGACATCCCACTGATGTTCACACATTGATTTTGTATCCTTAACCCTTGATAAAATTTTGTATTAGTTCTAGTTATCTTTTGGCAGAGTATTTAGGATTTTCTAAGTATAGAATCATATCATCAGCAAAAAGAGAGTCTGATTTCTCTTTTGTCTATTTGGATAAACCCAAATTCACTTTCTGCACTCTTGATCCTACTTTGTCTTGGGGAACCCCCCTACATACCACAGGTCCAGAAGTGGTATCACATTTTCTACTTTCACAAAATTCATAAACCATGGCAGGAAAATAATTAGAAAAGTGTGGTTTTAAAAGCTTTCACCTTCTGATAGCCATTATTTATAATAAATATTTGTAATATTGTAAGCCTTCTACAGAAAATATTTTAAAATACAGTTTCACACATAATTATGGCTTCTCTATAGGTATAATTCTTAATTGGATAGAACAGTTGGGCTTTATGGAGAGATTGTAGATCATTGAAATATTAGAGTAAATTGTGTATGTAGGAATTAAATCTGGAAAATACTACCGAAAAGGTGAGCATTTTTTTTTTTTTGATGTAGGTATCCTTCAAAATTATTTGGTCCACTTATCATTTTACAGAAGTAGACTACATGATCAAAACTACATACACTTTTTTCCCTCACTTTATTTTTCTCTTCAGACTAATATAAACTTAACATTCAGCCAGATTTTTCATCTGCCAAATATCCAATATTAATGTTTTCACTTAGGATAAAGCACATGGTTATACTTAAGATTTCAATTACACATTGCCTTAAAACCTTGAATACTAGTTAGAACGTTTTTACTCAAAGCATAAGGTTATGCCAAAATGTCCTTCATACTTTATATTCTACCAATATAATTTGTTCATAGACCTATGAATTTAAGAGGTACTCGAGTATAAAATATCTGTGACATTACTTATGAGTGATAGACTTTTTTATGAGTACAAGAAGCAAATGCATATGCATTCAATTCTATCATGTTATTGATATGTGATAAAATTCTGCCAAGTAACTCTTTGGCCTGAAAGGGGAGTTTGGCCTTTTAAAAAAATATCTCTTTTTCTTGAATTAAATCCTTATCACAATATATATGTGCAAACTTCTTTTGATTAAGACTTAACAAAATGAAAAATATAAACTACACAAGTGTCAGATTGCAAAGAAACTGTGCCATTTGGTACCTAGAAGTGGCCTTATATGAAAATCTCTTTGAATGCTGTTGGAAAACAAATAAGTGGATGTTAAGGACAGAGCTAGAATAAGGTCTAGACAACCAATCTGGGTCAAAACCTGGTTGGGAACTTGATTTTTAATATGAGACTAAATGAGAATAAGAACAGTAGTTTAAGATTATCTCTTGTTTTGGAATTTATGATATTAAACATCTTGGAAAAAAGCTTGAGTAATGCACCTGTTATGTTGGGGAAAATAATGAAGACACCAATTTTTAACCCTGTAGGAAAATAAAATGAAAGACTGCTATGAAAGATTATCCAGTGAATTTAGCACCAAAAGCTTTTGGTTACCCTAAACTCTTCAGAAAAAATCCTATTATTCACTGTTGGTATGGGCTTGGAAAATAAAGCCACAGAGCAAAGCAAAATTCATGCATGTTTAAAATAATTTATAAATAACAACAGTTGCACACCTTAAATCAACAAATAGAATGTCAGTAAATTCTCAATGCTAGTATCTTAGTTCATTTAGGCTGCTATAGCAAAATACCATAAACTGAGTAGCTTACAAATAACATAAACTTACTTCTTACATTTCTGGAAGCTGGAAAGTCCAAGATCAAGATGATGGTAGATTCAGTGCCTGGTGAGGGCCATCTTCCTCATAGACAGTGTTTTCTTGCTGTGTCTTCACATGGTGGAAGATGCCAGGGGCCTTCCACAAGGCCTTTTGTTATAAGGGCAGTAATATACTTCATGAGGACTATATCCTCATGTTCTCATCACCTCCCCAAAACTCTGTCTCCTAATGCCATCACCTTGGGGTTAGAATATTAACATATACATTTGGAGGGAATAGTTAGACCAGAGCAGCAGGAAAAGAAAATATAAATTCCTTCATTGATTGCAAATGTATATAGAAAGATACAGTCATGTGCTGCATAATGATATTTCTGTCAACAATGAACCACATTTATGATGGTGGTTTCCTGAGATTATACTACCATATTCTTACCGTAGCTTTCCTATGTTTACATATGTTTAAATACACAAAACTTACCACTGTGTTATAGTTTCCTACTGTATTCAGTACTGTCACATGCTGTACAAGTTTGTAGCCTAGGAACAATAGGCTGGACCATATAGCCTAGCTGTGTACTAGGTTGTACTATCTAGGTTCATGTAGGTACACTATGATGTTTGTACAATGATAAAATCACCTAATGATGCATTTCCACAGTATAACCCTATTATGCAATGCATAAATGTATGTATGTACATGACATAAGTTATATACTTTTTTCACATTGCCAGAGCCCTTAAATTGTTGTTGATAATTGTACTGTTTTATAGTTGTGCTACAGGAAAAGGATTTGCCAAACTTTTTACTTCATACTGAAAGTGCCCAATTTTTCATACTTTATATTTGAATCTCACTTGAAGGCAGGTAAGTAGGAGAAAACCGAGCATAATTTTAAAGTCTATACCTACAAAAACAAATGTCTCCTTACTAATTAAATGGTACTTTTGGAAGAGGTAGCATTTTGTAGTGGGAAAAGCACAAATCAGTAGGACTAGTTTTTAACATGTTGACTTAGTAGTTGTGCAACTTACAAAACTTTACTTAAATTTTCTGATCTAAGCTTCCTGAATCACAACACTGAAAGAGAACAAAGATATTTATACATGTTTGTTGAAGTACCAAATTAAATGACATAAAAATGCACAGTCACAATCAAAACACATACACTTATGTAATCATTTCCTCACTGTATATAAACTAACAACATTGTATATACGTTATATTTCCTTTTTTTGCCAAAGAAAGATAAACATATTGGTACCTTAACATTTTGATTTTATATTATTGTTACTCTGTTCCTTTAAAGGAAGCTTCATTAATGTGAATGTAGTAGTCATTTTGGCTAATTACAAATATTCCCTTTTCCCTTTCTGGCACATAATATAACTCTACTTCCTCAACCATGTTGCAATTATTTGCTGTGGCATGACGTGCTTTGCCAGAGGAGAGGAGAAGGGAGTAAAATGTGATACTTAAAAGACCAAAGTTCAAAAAACTAGGCATGATTTGCCGCATTCTATTTCTTTTGCCTTGGTAATCTGGATGTACAATTCCATCTGAAAAAGACTCTTCTGGCAACCTGTAACGGAGATGAGTATTGAGTGAGAAATAAGCTTATATTTTTCCAAACCAATGTGATTTTGTTCTTGCTAGTTAGTGCAGCATATTTAGCCTTGTCTGACTACTACAGTTCTTCAAAAGATAAGATTTATTGTTTTGCATCCTTTGATATTATAAATGCCCAGTAATATGTTGTAAGTATTCATGTACCTCAAATGGGATTTTAACTAAAATTGAAAAGTATGCAAAAGTTTTATAAAAAAATTTTGAAACTCCAGTTAAAGAGCTTACATTACCTTGCAGATGAATTTTAGTTAGAAAATAATGGTAAACATAAACTAGTAGCTTAAAAATATCCAAGCTAAAAGTCATTAAACTAGAATAAGCACTTGAAAATGAATATAGACTCAGATAAATGCATATATTTAGTCTAACATTTCTGAAGGTACTTTCTCTAACTGGGAAATTCAGAAGCACAGAAATAAATGCTAGTAATTTGAGTACTCTGCACTGGCATTTAAATACAAGAGGAAAAAAAAATGTTAATAGGATAAGTACCAGAAAGGATTAAGTGAAGCTAAACACCAGAGAGGATTAGTTATTATCCTGCCTTTACAGGCACCCAAGTTTCATGTGGCCAAGTAGATAGGAAATAGAAAGCCAATGCTGCAAAATGGGATATTTTTTCTCTTTGTAATAAGATTGTATTAAAATCAGTTTTATTATGGTACATAACTAAACAAGTAACACAATACCTGAGCTTTCCTCTGGATAATCTAAAATGCAACATACTTTTAAATATATTTTAGGAATATTTTAAGGGTGCTTTTCCCCTCTAAATATTGCTTTTTAGATAAACACATGAATTTGAAATTAATCAATAGATATCCTACTTTTGAAACCAATCATTCATACCTATACAGTGAATTAGAGCTTTTCTGGTATTGAAGACGAACATAATTGCAGAGATTTGTAGTGTTTTACTTCATTTACTGTATATATCATTGCATTAAAGGAAAATACAAAAAGTATGCAGGTGTATATGTATATATACATATATAACTCACATATTGATGTATGTAGACACATTCACCAACATAAACATTTAATATTTAAATATCTCTGAAATTGAGATATGTTTTAAAATAGATGAAAAATCACTGCTGTAGTTGTCTTGGAATTTTTTTTGCCATTTCCTACATGTGTAATAACTTGTTTGTTGTACTTGGTGACATAATTGGAAAATTGGAGCCTCATTATGTCAGTCAACAAACTATTTAAGTCTATTTGAGAAAGGAATGAGAACCCTGGTATGAGAAGCTTCAATTGAGATCTTCAATAGATCATAAATATACTAGCACTAAAAATGTATAGAAGTCCGGGCGTGGTGGCTCACGCCTGTAATCCCAGCACTTTGGGAGGCTGAGGCAGGTGAATCACAAGATTCAAGACCAGCCTGGCCAACATGGTGAAACCCTGTCTCTACTAAAAAATACAAAAATTAACTGAGCGTGGTGACTCATGCCAGCTACTCAGGAGGCTGAGGCAGAAGAATTGCTGGAATGTGGGAGGCAGAGGTTGCAGTGAGTCGAGCTCGCGCCATTGTACTTCAGCCTGGACAACAGAGCAAGACTCCATCTCAAAAAAAAAAAAAGAAAAAGAAAAAAAAAGTACAGAATAGCTATTGGTGGCTTGGAAGAAAATATTGGAGACAAGAGAAGAGCACTCTTAAGAAATACTGTATCACTAACGCTCTTGATGGCACAGTAACCAATGTTATGTGTTGTAATTTAGTGATAATTTTCCACCAAAAATAGATTCAGAGGCCGTGCATGGTGGCTTATGCCTATAATCCCAGCACTTTGGGAGGCCAAGGCAGGCAGGTCACAAAGTCAGGCGTTCGAGACCAGCCTGACCAACATGGTGAAACCCCATCTCTACTAAAAATACAAAAATTAGCTGGGCGTGATGGCATGCACTTGTAATCCCGGCACTCAGGAGGCTGAGGCAAGAAAATACAAAAGGAAAAAGAAAAAAGGAAACAAAAAAAATAGATTCAGAAAAATTACTGTTGGATACAAAGACAACCTAGGAATAAATTAACAAATTTATTTTGCTCTTATTTTCTTCTTTGTGCATACATAAAAATGATACACAATCTTAGAAACTATCACAGTAGTTTTAACAACTAAAAACTCTTTTGATAAAATAAAATGTAAAAATCACATAAAAACATTATTGTATACTAGTCAGTATTTTTTCTTTCCTACTCTTGCATGAAGTAGGTTGAAGCTTATAGTTGATGACACTTGTATTCCATGCAATATGCTAGCTTCTTGACTATGGTTTATCTAAATTTCAACGTGAAAGGCAAGTGATATTGACATCTCTACTGGGATTGTTATTCTAGTTGTTAACTATTCAGACCATTTTCCACGTAATTTCCTACTTTACATCATTTTTTCTCCACATTAGCTTGTTTACTAAGGGTAAAAAAGAATTTAAGAAAGAAATGATGTGAAACTCAGCCTGATTCCTTAGTGAGGTGGTTAAAATTATTTACCTAGCTGAAATATTTAGAGTAGCAATACATTTTATTTATTAATATCTAATACCTATTCACAAATAACACCTTTTTTAACTGATTTTTTTTTTGGAGGGGGACAGAATCTCACTCTGGAGCCCAAGCTGGAGTGCAGTGGTATGATCCCAGCTCACTGCCACCTCTGTCTCCCAGGCTCAAGTGATTCTTGTGCCTCAGCCTCCCAAGTAGCTGGGACTACAGGGACGCACCACCACACCCAGCTGATTTTTTGTATTTTAGTAGAGACGGGGTTTCACCAAGTTGTCCAGGATGGTCTTGAACTCCTGAGCTCAGGTGATCCACCTGCCTCAGCCTCCCAAAGTGCTGGGATTACAGGAGTAATTATTCTCTATTTATTTATTGAATAAGCATCTACTCAGTTTTTAATATGTACCAAAAACTGTTTAAATGAGAATATATCTCCTATTGGTGCTATTTCTCTCATTATTCTAATACAATGACCAAAGGACACTGTAGAGTCATGCACAGTCTTAAAGATTAAGATTAAGAAAGATTAAGATTAAGTTTTAGTAAATTCTATGCTTTCCCCCCTTAAAGATTAAGATTAAGAAAGGAAATATGGTGTTTCCTATATGTAGAATGACAAAACATCCCCATTTACTAGGACATTCTCTGGTTACGCCTGTTGTATCAGAATAATTATTAAAAGACGAACCTTTTCACCATCCAAAGTGTCCCAGTTTGTCCAAATATTAGATGATTATCTGAACTCTGTCTCTCTCTCTACATATATGATAATATTAAATTATTTTCAGAATAATTTTTCTATTAAGCATTACTCATAACATCCCCTTGATGGTAATTAGTTATTTCACTCTACTGTCGACCACTAGAGGTATAGTTGTTTAGAAGAATTTGGTGACATAGATATATTCTCTCTAATATTAAATTTTATAAATCCTCTGTTTATATTTTTACTAGTCTTGACATACAGAAGTTACTCAATAAATACTGAGTAAATAAACACATAAACTTTTTATTTTTCAGGCACAATTCAGTTATAAAATTTCTTAGAGATTGGGAAAAATGTAATTTTATATTGCCACTTCAGTATTGTCTTTTTGTGAAGACTTAAAAGCTATGAGCACAAATACTAATCTTTTTTTATATCAACATATGTAAACAACATTGTGGATAAGGAGTGTACAAGCACTGTTGGTATAATTCCATGGGCAGATATATGCTATGTTCAACAAACAATCCATTATAAAATTTCATTATGAAAAAAAGCATGTAATTAAGTGCCACACGGAAAGCAGACCAGAATGGCTATGAAGATACTTTCCATGGAGCTCTCACCAAGCTAGTTTTATACCATCATTTTTAAAACTCAGGCCACATCAAATAATTTTTTTCCAATATTATTATTAGAAACTTATAGTCCAAAATATTTCACTACAGTTCTTAGTTTGTCCACACCTTATAGCAGAAAAGACTTATTTTAATGTTTTCAACTTTAAATACAAATCCATAAAATTTATTTCCAATTTCAGCTCCAACATGTGGAGGCTTAGAAGCCGTCAATCCTGTCCTTGTGAAAATAATAGTGTAAATGAAATGAAAATTAACAACTTTTCTTGGATCCATTAAATACATGACTGTGTAGTAGGGAGAGCTAGCACCCTCCATCTGGAAAGATAGATGAATCCAAAGAGTCAGGGCTGAGATGTTCTATAATTGGTAAGTTGGATTATATTAAAATTAAAATTTTCTACTCTGTGAAAAACTTGGATCAGAAATTATTTGGAAAACACAAATATGTAAAACTATGTATCCAAAAGATGCAAATAACTTTTAAAAATCAACAATACAAAATCAGAAGAGCCAATTAAGAAATGAGCAAAAAATCTGATCAGACATCTCACCAAAAAAGATATACAGGTGTCATATAAGCATACAAAAAATACACAATGTGTTTTGTCATTAGGAAATTGTAAATTAAAATGAAAATGAGATATTACTATATACCTATAAAATGGCAAAAATCTTAAAACTGGGTATCTACTACTGGTGAGTATGAGAAATAACAGCAACTCTTATTTATTGCTGGTAAAAACACAAAATGGTACGGGCACTTTGTAAGACATTTAACAATTGCATAATGCATTTATGCATATGATTTGAAAACTTATTTCCATGCAAAAACCTACACATGCATTTTATAACAGTGTTATTTACAATCTCCTAAAGCTGAAGCAACCAAGATGTACTTCAATAGGTGAGTGAATAAACAAACTGTGG
Source organism: Hylobates moloch (assembly GCF_009828535.3). Taxonomy (NCBI): domain Eukaryota; kingdom Metazoa; phylum Chordata; class Mammalia; order Primates; family Hylobatidae; genus Hylobates; species Hylobates moloch. Next base: position 54,652,597 of record NW_026652292.1, on the reverse strand, counting down.
TACATCCATACAATGCTATAGTAATCAGGATATATTTAATGGCATATAAAGAGTGTACGTGCCGAATCCAGATGCAAAAAGAAATGAATCTCAAATGTATATATCTAAGTGAAAGAAGCCAGTCTGAAAAAGCTATACTTTATAACTCCAAATACATGACCTTCTGAAAAGGGCAAACTATACAGATGGTACACAGGAGGTACCTCCTGTCGGAGGTGATGGGTGTTTAAGGCAGAAGGCAGAATAGATTGAATATAGGGAGCACAGGATTGTTATTATGATGTTGAAACTGTTATGCATGATACCGTAACGGTGTATAAACAATAGTAATTTTTTTCACAACCCATAGATCATTACAGCGCTAAAGTAAACCTTAGTGTATGTAAATTTAAAAGTATATTTAGGAATTCAGAGATTCCAGTTGGGAATGAAGGATTTGACATAATCTCACTGTATTAAATGAATGAAACAGCTCACTGAAGGGTTGGGGGAAAATGTGCTAATCTAAGTAACTTTGGAGATAAATGGAGTGTTACAAAATCAGCATAGTTTAGTTGAAAAATTTGTTCTCCATGTGGATTCAGGTTGACATTTCTGTTACCAATGTGTATGCATATTGCAATTAAACAATTAAGTAAATGAATAGTGGCTAGTCGGAGCCAGGTTTTTCACTGGTTTAATGGGAGGTTACGGATAAGCAGGAGGAAGAGGCTAGAATTATACCTGTAGTAATAGATTAGAGGTATAATCAGTATGAACTCATGTTTAGCTTAATCTAGATATAATTTTCTTATGGAATTATTTATGGATATGTGTATGTCAGTTGCAAGCACCTAGAGACAATGAGACTTCACTAGCAATTGGCATACATCGTCCCCAGGATCTTGGGTTCTAATACCATTCTCCAACAAAATTACCAGAGGCCTGGACATCTTCTAGTGACAGAAAATGAAGATGTCCACACACAAGTGCTCTACTTCCACAATGATCCAGCATGTCAAAGAGATCCAGGAGCCAAATGAAAGTGTTCCCCATGGTTAAGTTGGAATAATTTGTGAAAGAAAATAAATAAAATAGTATTGGATTATAATCCAACTAAATAAAAACAATTATGCTAACATAAATAAATTATTACATAAATAATATGTGAGAATAGACAAATCTCTGGTGCAGAAAAATTCTAAATAATTTATGTAGATTCCTCATACTTAAGGAGAAATTGTGAAGCAAACACAGCAAAGATGTTCCAATTTCATAGAGTTATTCTTGCAAAAACCAAATATTAATTTGTCTTCAGGATAAGGAATAATGTTGAGTTATTTCTGCAACACACCATGTTTTTCTTCCACCCACTGCCACCCCCACCACCCCACTAACAACTGCTGATTTTCATGAGCAAGTATTTTTTGGTATCCTCCTGGGAGGTTTGTCCTTGGTCTGAAATGTCCTTATAATTGGATAGAGAATGTACAGAGTTTAATGTCCCTTCTGAAATGAATTGAGATGCCACCTATTTATGGATAGACCAAAATTAGAATTTCTTCATTTTCTCTTCCTTCCCTTGCTCTTGGGTTAATTGGAGTATTTGGCTGTCTTTCTCTTTTTTCTCCCCATCTTTTCTTTCCCAGCTTTACTCTTTGTTAAACAAGATCTCAGAATAATTACAAGCCTGTTGTTTTGTTTCCATCTTGCCCATCCAGGCATTTGGTTGGAAGAGCGGTAGAGCTGGCCTCAGAAAGATCTTCTGGTTCTGATTTTAAGAGTGTGCATGACTCCACAGTGTTCTTTGGGAAATGTTTATTCTATCTTTTCATCTTTGACTTTCTCAAGGGATTTGATGATCACCAACCTATTAACCCAACCAAAATTGAATTAAATAACAAGAATATAAGCTCCACAGTAACAAACTTCTAATATGTGAATCTGTAAATCATTTCTCTCAAACAGTTCAAACAAAAATAGTTTTTATCACTGCAAGAGTCGCATTTTGCAAGAAGCCAATTCTGAAGAAAAGAAGGTATGCTGAGTACACGTATCTTGTGGTTTGGTTCACTTAAGCTAAGTCTCATTTCTGTGTCTGTTGCTCAACTGTCATAAATTGCTACCTGTTCTCTGTGGATCTGTATTCTTTCCTTGTATATTCAGCTAGTTCTCTGCCTCCACACATATTTCAGTATTATTCCTAACAACTTGGGCAATTTATATTACTCTAGCTCTGTGTTTTCAAAACCTGCAAGGCTACTCATTTGGTAGAAGGATAAAGAGCACCATGTCTTTCCTTGTCAATAAAAAACAAAACAAACAAACAACAAAAAACTGAGTATTTTCTGAAGTCTTTACTAAGTTTTTTTGGTGTTCCTAGTTTTAAAGTCACTAAGACTTCTGGGATCTCGATTTATTCATCTATAAAATAAAAAAAATAGATTTAGTGATAATTAAAATTATTTCCTGCTCATTTCTATAATTCCATTTAAAATATTACTTCAAGATAAATTTTATAAATTATAATTATTGTCTTTGCTTGCTCCTTTCAAATCAAGAAAGACACAGGAAAGAGATCTATTTTAAAAAACAATGATTTCAAATAAAAATTTACAAAAGTCTTGTCCATTCTAAAGCAAACTTACTTTGACTTTCTTAGATTCATTTCTTGAGGGCGGAAAGCATAGAATTTACTAAAACCTATCTTAAAATTATAATCTCCCTTAGGACTACTTCTTCCCCTTTCATCATTTTTTCACCAGAAAAATGGATTTTTTCGTTTACATGCCTGATTCAAACTCTATTTTTTGCGTATTTTTGAATCTGAAAATTATGTCTGTTCTCATATCAGGTTAGAAGTTTATACATTTGTGCATAAGTTTCAATTGTTTTACTTCTTGCTATAGACAATGCAGGAAATTCTACATTGTTTGAAGAAATAAGCTGATTTGACAAGACTCAAATGCTTTGGTAAATAAAGATATTAACTAACTACTAACATATATCTGCAAATTGGGGAATTCTAGATCGTTTGCTTTCAAACATGTCTTACAAGAAAAGATTGAGGAACTGTCATAGAACACAGGAGATTATGAAGGCATAATGAATATTCAATGTGGTACCTTAAATTAAATCCTGGAATTGAAAAAAGATATCAGTTGAAGAACCAGTGAAATCTGAATGAATTCTGGAATGCAGGTGATGGTAATATACCAATATTAGTTGTTTAGTTATGACAATTTTACTATGGTTATATAAGGTAACAACCTTTGAGAAAATTGGGCATGTAGGGCATGTGGGAACTATGTGTACTATCTGCAACATTTTTGTAAATTTAAAAATATTCTAAAATGGAAGTCTACTTAAATATTGTCATGATTAGAATTGATTTTTTGTGGTATGTTGAATATTTTACCAGAGTTTAAAGACTTTGTAGTGACTGGATTCAGTTAGGTTTAAATAGCCAATCAAATCTAATATTATAAAACATTGTACAATATTGTAGTTAAAAAATAGATGTTTCAATAGATTAGGTTCATCCTACATAAATCACTTTTTCCTAATCTGAATAAGAAAAAGAGCTTTAAAAAACCCTAGCACTTTCTATTTTAAAGATATTCAACAGTTGCTATAGACCAAAACAGTACTCTTCTAAGTCTTAAAAAACAAACGTATATTCTAATAGAATAGCTTTGTATTTACTTAAAAAATTTACATTGATTAATATTTAAATAAATTTCATTTGTGAAATCATATTGTCACAATTTTTCATTAGATTTTGCAAATTTGTGATGGACAAACTTGTCAAAATTGAATCAAGGAAGTGGACAAAACTGTCAAAATTAACTAAGCTAAGTGAATTGTACTTTTAAAAAATAATCCATATAAGTTGACAAATCTATCAAGTTGAATTAATAGTATTAACATTTTAATAATACAGAATTCTATAATTATCAGTTTATTTTAAAAAGATGTTTTAATTATAATTACCAAAAATTTGGTGGTAATTAAACTTATTGATAGTGTTTTATTCTGGTAGAAAAGCACTAACCAGTGTGGTAACTGAACTATTTCAGTTGTTAGATATGCTATCAAATAATAGTTTCAATTTCTTACTTAATGGTGTAAGAAATATAATCCAAATATCATTGAGAAATCAATTTCTTTTTTGTGATGGCAAATATATACAACTGGATGGAAGTACAGGTGTTTAATATGCCTCACCATACAGTATTTGCTAGATTCTACTTCTGTGAGGAAATACAAAAAGGTCACTTTTTTTTGAAATATCAAAGAAACTATGTACCGTAAATTATATTCTCAATAACATTTTTTCTTTAATAAAAGCCATATTAGTTTAACCCTTTTTGTCATTGATGAGGTATTGTATTTGGGAACCAAAGAAGAAAAACAGTGTATATTAGTCTGTTTTCACACTGCTGACACACCCGAGACTGGGCAATTTACAAAAGAAAGAGAGATTTAATGCACTTACAGTTCCACATGGCTGGAGAGGCCTCACAATCATGGTGGAAGGTAAGGAAGAGCAAGTCAAGTCTTACATGGATAGCAGCAGGCAAAGAGAGAGTTTGTGTAGGGAAAGTCCCATTTTTAAAACCATCAGCTCTTGTAAGACTCATTCACTATCACGAGAACAGGGGAAGAAAGACCTTCCCCCATAATTCAGTCACCTCCCACTGGGTTCCTACTACAACACGTGGGAATTGTGGGAGTTATGATTCAAGATGAGGTTTGGATGGGGACACAGCCAAACCATATCACAGTGGTAAGCTTATAGATATAATACAACATATAAAATGCATGCACTGCATCATCATTCACCACAGAAAGCATTAAAAGTTTATTTCATCAAATCCATTTTATTTAAGACAAATAATCTTAAATAATATAGATCTCGAAATTCATGAAATACTTTTATATTGAGCGGTATTTGTAGCACATAGGACTTCACTGCGTAGTTCTTGGTAATGTTCTTAAGAGTTGTCAAATATAAAGTTGAGATTTTGTTTTCCAAAATATGTGTCAGAAATTTGCAGACCTTCAAGTGGCCATTACTAGGCACCATTAAGCAGACAGCTATAAAAAATATAAAATAAATTCCTTTGAAGTTAAGATAAAGTTTTAAAATAAGGTATTTTATTTTTTGATAAAACAAATGTCATGGAGAGAATATTTTTGAAATAAATATTTGGAAATATTTCTATCATTATTTAATTTTCTTCCAGAAATGCGTCACTTGTGAAGTTCTCTGTCCACATACAACTCTTAAAAGATTTTCAACCTGTTTAAAAATCTTTCAAAATAAGAGTGTCATTAGATTTTGAATGCATTTGATCAAAATATTAAAATGCAACAAAATTCAATTAGTGAGAAGAAATAATGGATGGATATCAGGGAAATTGAATAAGTAAGAACCTGAATTTTGAATAAAATCTTTAAATAATTGAAGTATAATTTTAAAAATCAAAAGAATGAAAAGGCAATCTTTGGAATAAGAGATAATATTTGTAAATGACATATCTGATAAGAGGATAATATCCAGAATATATAAAGAACTCATACAGTTCAAAAACCATAAAACAAACAACATGATTGAAAAATGGGTGTATGGCCAGGCATGATGGCTCATACCTGTAATCCCAAAACTTTGGGAGTCCAAGGTGTGTGGATCACTTGAGGCCAGGAGTTTGAGACCAGCCTGGGCAACATAAGATCTACAAAAAATTTCTGTAAATAGTCAAATGTGGTGACACAGTAGTTTTAGCTACTTCGGAGGCTGAGATGGGAGGGTCACTTGAACCCAGAGGTTCAAGGTTGCGGTGAGCTGTAATCATGCCACTGCACTCCAGACTGGGTGATAGAATGAGACCCCATCTCTTAAAAAAATAAAAATATTTTGTTAAATGAGTGAAAGAGTTGAATAGACATTTCTTCAAAGAGGATATACAAAAAGGCCAATTAGCACATGAGAAAATGCTCAACATCACCACATACTAGGGAGATACGAAGCAAAACTGTAATGAGATTGCAATTCACACCGTTAGTATGGCTACTATCAAAAATAATAAATACAAATAACAAATGTTGGTGAGAATGTGGAAAAATTGGAGCCCTTGTGTTCTGTTGGTAGGAATGTAAAATGCTACAGCTTCAGTGTAAAACAATATGGTAGTTCCTCAAAAATTAAAAATAGAATAAAATAAAATTCAAAATAGAATTTACAGATTTTTATTCTGGGTGTATACTCCCCAAATTGAAAGCAGGTTCTTGAGAAGATATTTGTACACCCATGTTTACAGTAGCATAATTCATAATAGCAAAAAGGTAGACACAACCCAAATGTCCATTCATGTGTGAGTGGACACAGTGTGGTCTATGTATATGAAGGAATATTATTCAGCCTTTAAACAGAAAGACAATAATGACAAAAGCAATGAAAAGAATGATGCCTGAGAATATTACCTTAAATCAAGTTAGCCAGTCACAAAAAGACAAATTTTGAATAATTCTATTTATGTGAGGTATGTATAATAGTCAAATTTCTAAGTACAGAGTAGAATGATAATTGCCAGGGGCTGGGTAGGAAAAAAAAGGAGTTGTTTAATAAGTACAGACTTTCAGTTTTTGCAGGATGAAAAAACTTCTGGAGAATGGTTGTACAATAATGTGAATGTACTCAGTGCTACTGAAATGTACACTCAAAAATAATTAAGATGGTAAATTTTGTTATGTCTATTTTACCATAATTTAAAAAGAATTAGTTTATAATTCTTTCATCAAAACTATAATTTTCTGAAGTGGTTTTCTTTTCAGCTCTGAGAGTCAGTATAATCAAATATGGAAAGAGACAATTTAGAGTCAGGCTTCTAAATTGCTTTATGATTGCATGTTTATTGAAATTTTTTTTTTTAAATGAAGCACAGACAGAATTTCCTCTTTAATATGTGATTAATGCTATATTTTAGTGAAAAAGTTATATATGAAATGTAGAATACTTAAAATAGCGATTTCTATTTTTGTTTTGCTATATACTGCATATATATAGATATATATATACATATATGATACAATATATCATATATTTTATATATTTATTTTTATTTTTGTTTTATGTATTGTATATAATTAATTATCACAATTGTCTTAATACATGTATAAAAATGTATATAACATATAGATCACACATGATAAATTAATATATATCTATTAAAGCTCTACTCAATATTACAGAATCATGGTATTAAAAATGTTTGGATCACATTATCTAGAACCCAGAAAGTAATTTCAAACTGGAGTTTGTTACATAAGCACTCATATCTTACATGTAAAAATCCGAAATCATGATTGTCTTGAGATCTCTACAGTCAGTGTGAAACTTGGCTTTGAGAATTTTCTGGTGAGTCTGCTATTTTTGGCTAACACCTAACTGTTTTAATACCAGGCCATGATTCTTTTCTGTTCAAATTATTTATTTTGACTTTCAGAAATAAAGGTTGAGTATCCCTCATTTAAAATGTTTAGGACAATAATTGTTTCAGACTTAAATATTTTTCAAAATTTTGAGCATTTGCATGTATGTAATGAGATAGCTTAGATATGAGACCCAAGTTCAAATATTCATTTGTTTCATATACACCTTATACACATAGCCTTAAGATAATTTTATATAATATTTTTAATAATTCTGTGCATGTGACACAGTTATGACTGTTCTATTACATTGGTAAGGTGTGTCCTTTTCCACTGTGGCACCATGTTGATATTCATAAAGTTTCAGATTTTGGAGCATTTCAGATTTTGAATTTTTGGATTAGGAGTGCACTACCTGTATCTGAAAATTACACAGGTCAGGTTAATTTCAAACTAAAATCATAGCCAATAATTTATCTCCCGCAAATCCTTTACTTACTCTCTCCTTGTCAGTCACCCCTGTACCTTGGCTTTTATTGTCTGAAATCTTTCCCCAGAGAGCTCCTTGTCTGGTTCTCTCCCTTCTTCAGGTATGTGCTCAAATGTCACTTTATAAATAGTGTCTTCCCTGACCACTATATTTAACTAGCCACACAATATGCATCTCTCGCTCTCTCTTTCTTTCATTCTTTATTTTTCTTCATAATGCTTATTTTTACTTGATTTTCCCATATATTTGACTTTTTTTCCCTTGTGTCTATTTCAGAAACGTAAGCTTTATCAGAGTAAATTTTTCTGTGTTGCTTGTTGTATCCCTAGTGCATTGTATTCAATAAAAGTTATTCAATAAAATATTTGTTAAATATGAGTAAAAATATTGAAATAAATGATTAAAATCTTCTATTTTTTAATGCACTAAAATACATTCTTTTTTTCTCTAGTAGTTTCTGGTCAAATAAGTTATATATTATGGAGCTACGTATTGTTTTTTAAATGTTATTAGGCACCATTCTCAAATGAAAAGATTAGTTACTTATAGTTGTAGCAATTTAACATTCAAACTTGAAATGCAAAATTTAAAATTACAATGTTGATGTGTGTTTTAATTTCAAACTCATGTCTTAATTTCATATTGAACATACTATGCAGATTTATTTTCAGTCACTTGACATCAGGTGGCTATATATGTTGAATAAGGAACAGAAAACACAAATACTTTTTCCAGTATTCCCCTTGCAAACCCTTTTGATAATAGCTGAAGGTATTAGATATTTACAGTTACAGCTGTGACTAAATAGTATGTATGGTGTGTTTAAAAAGAAAAATCACAAAATTTCCTGGTCCTGGGTTACCATAGTAGTAACTGAACTTTCCCAAACCAAGATTTCTGACTTTTTTGGAAGAGCAAGTATGAATAGCTGAGAGTTTTAAAGAAGCAAATTTTTGATAATTAGTAACAGGGAAATTTACATGACTTTCTAATTAAGGTATTTATATGGATTACATTGCAAAGTAATACTCTGGTTTTACATAACCTGCTTTATTAGATTATACACAAATGACATTTACAAAGATTATATAGTGATAGTAAAAAGTACTTCTAATGAACATTTAGAACTAAGTTATAATACTTTTTAACTATGAAGTCATTGAAGTACAGATTTCCTCAATGTAAGAGTCTTTATGGTAAAAATTACTAAAATAAATGGAAATCATTTGTACTTTGAATATTATTATTATTTTTCCCATAGCTTTCTCTTCCCTGGTTCCAACTCTTTTGCCCAGAAACCCACCCACCTGTCCACCCTTTCCAATTCCAGTTTACCCAGATCCTAGCTGTGTTGCAAGACAGAGGTTGAGTCTCTCTCTTTTTTTTTAAAATTTTTTATTATACTTTAAGTTCTGGGGTACATGTGCAGAACATGCAGGTTTTTTACATAGGTATACAAGTGCTATGGTGGTTTACTGCACCCATCAACTCATCATCTACATTGGATTTCTCCTAATGCTATCCCTCTCCTAGCCCCCCATCCACTGACAGGCCCTGGAGTGTGATGCTCCCCTCTCTGTGTCCATGTGTTCTCATTGTTCAACTCCCACTTATGAGTGAGAACATGCGGTGTTTGCTTTTCTGTGTTAATTTTCTGAGAATGATAGTTTCCAGCTTCATCCATGTCCCTACAAAGGACAATAACTCATCCTTTTTTATGGCTGCAGAGTATCCCATGGTGTATATATGCCACATTTTCTTTATCCAGTCTATCATTGATGGGCATTTGGGTTGATTCCAAGTCTTTGCTATTGTGAACAGTGTCACAATAAGCATACGTGTGCATGGATCTTTATAGTAGAATGACTTATAATCCTTTGGGTATATATACCCAGAAAAGGGATCGCTGGGTTAAATGGTATTTCTAGTTCTATATCCTTGAGGAATTGCCACACTGACTTCCACAATGGTTGAACTAATTTACACTCCCACCAACAGTGTAAAAGTGTTTCTGTTTCTCCACATCCTCTCCAGCATCTGTTGTCTTTTCATTACAGTGGAAAATGCACTCGACTTAGAGTTGGAATGTCTGGATTCAATTTTTTTATGTACTCACATAGCATAGTCAGGATGAGGGTCCTTTTCTATAAAATGTTGATAATACCTCTCCAAATGTCTTTATAAATACCTGTCAATTGAAAAGTACCAGTAAAAACATAAATTGTATTATTAGTATTACTACTATTATTGTTGTTTTGAGGACATTTCCCTTACCTTGCAAACCAGAGAGTGGTAATGTTGTCTTAATATTTATGAATCTTTGTCCATTTATAACAATCTTAGTATACTGGTAAATCTTTCAGTTTTGTAAAAACTATAAAATACAAAAATAAAAAAGAACATAATGATTTTCTAATGAAAATGTTTTACCGATATTTGATAAATATCATTGATATATGTAATTGTATATATATATACACATATATGCTTCCAAAAATTGAAAATACATCAATTGAACTGCATGTTAAATAGTTAATGCTGAAAATAAAAGATGTCAAGTTAGAGAGAAGAATAATTTAGTAGATGTTCACTGCCAATAAGGTGATGTGGGATAAAATATTCTACAAACAATGCTGAGCATTACAGGCACCAATGTACCATTTTCATATACTAAAGAGAGCACACTATTAATGAGTCTTGGAATGGTGTCAGAAAATGAAGCTTTCAGATAGACTTCATGAAATTAGTTAATGTATTTTTATCTAGGAACATTTCACAGATTAATTACATTTTAAAAAGTCCTGTAACTTTATGGTATTAATTTCTTCAGCAGACACAAAGTGACAATAATATGGTTGGAAGTGAGCCCATGAGTTCAAAATTTCAAAACAGAGATACTTCCCCCCTCCTCATATCTTTTTAATATATCTCTAAAGTAAATAGAACTGAGTAGAATTTGTATCCTCTCGATGGAGAGTAAAGGATGCATTTAATTGAAGATGAGCCAATGCAGAAACATTTAGATGATTAACGCTTTAAAATATGAATAGATCATCTTTAGGAACATATGCCTGTAACCTAGTAGGCACTCGAGATTTCCACTGTATGATAATAGAGTCTTATATTTATCTGATTGTATTTAGTAAATATCTCTTTGGAATTCAAGATATACAGTAGCTAATTGTATTCTGGTACCAGAATTCCTATTCCTGTCCTAATCCAGTTTCTGAAGGATATTTATCAAAGTGTAAATTTAGGTTATTGTTAAGTAGAGAAAACAAGAAAAGCTGGAATCTGGGGAAACTGTATCTAGGAGACAGGTCAATGAACCTCGCTTATGGGACTATAGAAAAGAGGCAGTCGGCCAGGAGATGACCTTGGCAATGCTTCAATTTCCTACTGTTATAAGGAGTAAGAACTTGGCAAATGCTTTTTCTCCATTCCTGTCCATGAGGCTCACCAGAAGCAATTTGCCTTCAGCTGGCAAGGCCAGCAATATACCTTTACTGTCCTACCTCAGGAGTGTATCAACTCTCTGGCTTTGTGTCATAATCTTATTTGGAGAGACCTTGATAGTTTTTCACTTTCACAAGATATCACACTGGTCCATTACATTAATGACATTATGTTGATTGGATAAAGTGAGCAAGAAGTAGCAAACATGCTAAACTTATTGGTGAGACATTTGCATACCAGAGGATGGGAAATAAATCCAAATAAATTCAGAGACCTTCTACCTCAGGGAAATTTCTAGGGGTCCAGTGGTGTGGAGCCTGCCAAGATATTCCTTCTACGGTGAATGATAAGTTGCTGTATTTGGCTCCTCCTACAATCGAGAAAGAGGCACAATGCCTAGTGGGTCTATTTGAATGTTGGAGGCAACACATTGCTCATTTGGGTGTGTTACTCTGGCCCACTTATCAAGTGACCCAAAAGGTGGCCAGTTTTGAATAGGGTCCAGAACAGGAGAAGGCTGTGCAACAGGTTCAGGCTGCTGTGCAAGCTGCTCTGCCACTTGGGCCATATGACCCAGAAGATCCAATGGTGTTTGAGGTGTCAGTTGCAGGTAGGGATGTTGTTTGGAGCCTTTGACAGGCCCTCATAGGTGAATCACAGTGGAGGCCTGTAGGATTTTGGAGCAAGGTCCTGCCATCTTCTGCAGATAACTACTCTCCTTTTAGGAGACAACTCTTAGCCCATTACTGGGCTTTGGTGGAAACTGAACATTTGACTATGGGTCATCAAGTCACCATGCAACCTGAACTGCCTATCATGAACTGGGTGCTTTCTGGCCCATCTAGCCATAAAGTTGGTTGTGCACATCAGCATTCCATCATCAAATGAAAGCGGTATATGTGTGATCAGGCTCGAGCAGGTCCTGAAGGCACAAGTAAGTTACAAGAGGAAGTGGCTCAAATGCCCAAGGTCTCCACTCCTGCCACTCTGCCTTTTCTTCCCTAGCCTGCAGCGATAGCTACATGGGGTGTTCCTGGTGATCAGTTGACAGAGGAAGAGAAGACTAGGGCCTGGTTCACAGGTTCTTCACAATCTAAAGGCATCACCCAAAAGTGGACAGCTGCAGCACTACAGTCTTTTTCTAGGACATCCCTGAAGGACAGCTATGAAGGGAAATCTTCCCAGTGGGCAGAACTTCGAGCAGTGCGCCAGGTTTTGCACTGTGCAAGGAAGGAGAAATGGCCAGATACGCGATTATATACTGGTTCATGGGCTTCAGCCAATGGTTTGGCTGGATGGTCAGGAACTTGGAGGAAGCATGATTGGAGAATTGGTGATAAAGAAATTTGGGGAAGAGGTATGTGAATGGACCTCTCTGAGTGGTCAAAAATTGTGAAGTTATTTGTATCCCATGTGAGTGGTCACCAAGGGGTCACCTCAGCAGAGGAGGATTTTAATCAAGTGAAAAGGATGATCAGTTTTGTGGACACCACTCAGCCTCTTTCTCCAGCCACCCTGTCATAGCCCAGTGGGCCTATGAACAAAGTGGCCATGGTGGCAGGGATGGAGGTTATGCATGGGCTCAGCAACATGGACTCACCAAGGCTGATCTGGCTGTGACCAATGCTGAGTGCCCAATTTCCCAGCAGGAGAGACCAACACTGAGCCCTCAATATGGCACTATTCCTTGAGGTGATCAGTAAGCTACTTAGTGGCAGGTTAATTATATTGGACATTTTCCATCATGGAAAGGGCAGAGGTTTGTCCTCACTGGAATAGACACTTACTCTGGATATGGGTTTGCCTATCCTGCACGCAATTCTTCTGCCAAGACTACCATCCATGGACTCACAGAATGCCTTATCCACTGTCATAGTATTTCACACAGCATTGCCTTTGACCAAGGCACTCACTTATGGGTAAAGAAGTGCAGCAGTGGGCTCATGTTCATGGAATTTACTGGTCTTATCATGTTCCCTATCACCCTGAAGCAGCTGGATTGACAGAACGCTGGAATGCCCTTTTGAAGTCACAATCACAATGGTAGCTAGGTGACAATACTTTGCAGGGCTGGGGCAAAGTGCTCCAGAAGGCTGTGTGTGCTCTGAATCAGTGGCCGATATACGGTACTGTTTCTCCCATAGCCAAGATTCACGAGTCCAGGAATCAAGGGGTGGAAATGGAAGTGGCACCACTCACCAACACCCCTAGAGATCCACTGGCAAAATTTTTGCTTCCTGTTCCCATGACATTATATTTTGCTGGCCTAGAGATCTTAGTTCCAGAGGAGAAACACTGCCACCAGGAGACACAACAACGATTTCATTCAACTGGAAGTTAAGATTGCCACTTGGAAACTTTGGGCTTCTCCTACCTTTAAGTCAACAGGCTAATAAGAGAGTTACTTGGCTGGGGTGATTGAACCAGATTATCAAGATGAAATCAGTCTACTACTGCACAACAGAGGTAAGGAAGAGTATGCATGGAATACAGGAGATCCATTAGGGCGTCTGTTAGTATATTACCACACCCTGTGATTAAGGTCAATGGGAAACTACAATAGTCCAATCCAGGCAGGACCACAAATGACTCAGACCTTTCAGGAATGAAGGTTTGGGTCACTCCACCAGGAAAATAAAAACACGACCTGCTGAGGTTCTTGTTGAAGGCAAAGGGAATACAGAATGGGTAGTAGAAGAAGGTAGTCATCAATACCAGCTGTGACCACATGACCAGCCGCAGCAATGAGGACTGTAATTGTCATGAGTATTTCCTCATTTTGTTAAAAACATGTCTGTGCAAGTATACACTTTTACTAAAAAATATTTTTATTTCCTTTCTCCTTTATCATGTGACATAAGATTTATTGACTTCATATTAGCATTTATGTATTGTTAACTTTATGTAATAGTATTTGGGTTGGGGATTGGTGCGTTTCTGGTTGTATGAAGGATAGTTGTATTACCGTAGGCATAATTACAACCTTATTAATTGTCTTCATTTGAAGATTATGTCTGATATCAGGAGATGTGTGTGGGTTCAAGTTGACAAGGGGTGGACCTGTGATGGTTAATACTGAGTGTTAACTTGATTGGATTGAAGGATACAAAGTACTGAATCTTTGGTGAGTCTGTAAAGGTGTTGCAAAAGGAGATTAACATTTGAGTCAGTGGGCTGGGAAAGGCAGACCCACCCTTAATCTGGGTGGGCACAGTCTAATCAGCTGCCAACGCAGCTAGAATATAAGCCCGCAGAAAAATGTGAAAAGAGAGACTGGCCTAGCCTCCCAGCCTACATCTTTCTCCTGTGCTGGATGCTTCCTGCTCTCAAACACTGGACTCCAGATTCTTTAGTTTTGGAACTCGGACTGTCTCTCCTTGCTCCTTGGCCTGCACATGGGCTATTGTGGGACCTTGTGATTGTGTGAGTTAATACTTAACAAATTCATATATATATATTCCATTAGTTCTGTCCCTCTAGAGAACCCTAATACATACACTTACACTAAATATTTTTAATCAGCTAGCATGTGAATACATTAATAATCATTTCAACAGATGATCTTTATATCTTAGCAATAATGTACCTCTGTGATTTCTGTATATTATTTAAAATTATGTGAAACAAAAAATAGAGAAAAATTATATGAATTTGCAGTATACATATAATTACTATCAGATTGCAGTATAAGCACAATACCATTCTCAAGATCACTAGTTTCTTCGACTATGAAAAAAAAATTCCAGGACTCAAAACAGAATGATTATAGACCTCATTGATTTTTTTTCTTAAGTAAAGCAATTATACTTTAAAACATGTTCTCAAGGATGAGAAAAAATGTTATATTAGCCATTGCACTCGATATGAAGTTAAGACAGTGTTTTTTCTTTGTTTTTGTTTTTGCTTATTTGTTTTTAATCTCAGTTCTACCACCTGATAGCTTCAGGACCCTGAAAAAATTGCTTCATTGTCCTATACTATAAAATAAATGAAAAGCATAGAAAAGATAACTATTTCATTTATTTCTCATCACCGTCAAGTGAGTTGATCCTATGAGAGGCAATATAGTGTAGTATTAACAGTGGAGGCTCTGAAATTAAACAGTCGAATACCACCAATAAATGCCAATCAGTGAGTTAAGCCGACTCAAGACTGCTTGACTGAAGAGCCCATGTCTGCCCCACTCTAACCTCTATGGCCTTATAAGGATGCCTATGAGAAATCATTAAACAGCATTGGAGAAAGAATAACGTCTGTCCTTTAAAACTGCCCAGAGTTCTGACTATTAACATGACTAATACTGTGAATGTTGTTTTCCCCAAAATTGCCTTGTGCAGAATTAGGGATATTTTTTCTTTGTTTATTTGGTGCATGATACTGAAATGCTGTCTGTGAATAATTAATATTTCCAGTAAGAGGTGCGTTTTTTTTGTCATATCAGTTCAATTTAGCTTTATCAGAAAAAGATCAAGGATAATATTCAATAATAAGAAGCATATGTGGCTTAGAGTAACAAATATAAGCTGCTTCTGGATAATTTACAGAAATAGTAGAAAATAATATGGGAAAATAGATATGGAAGTATCAAAATAATAAAGAATACACTTCCACTTGAAAAATAATTTAGAGTTGCTTTATAAAGAATATCGTATAGATAAAAAAATTATTTAAGGGACTTAATCATTGTTCTCTGCTCCCTTTTCCTTTTTGGAATAAATGTCTTTCTCCTTGGAAGACAAGTAAATAGGAAATTCACAATCTTTCCAGCAAAACTTGTATGTGAAAATATAAGCAAAATGATAAGTGTGACTGGCCAACAAGCAAAAAACATTGTTTACCATCAAACAGCACCAAAACTTCTGGCTGTGTTATTACCAGTTTGAATGGACCTTTGCCGAAAGTCCCTATAAGTATCTTGATAGCAGACAATGTCAACACACCTCTTGTTTCTGTCAACTCACTACCTTGAGATGCTAAGCTAGTCTAATAATACATTCTCTTTGAAATGGTATCCAGTATGCCTTTAACTCACACTCCTATTTCTGCCCTCTCTGCCAAGTCTGGACTCTTTAATCTATTAATTATCTCCACTGCAATTAACTACAATGAATACTCTTTCTGCCCATTATTTTCTTTTCTTAAATAAATCCTGGTCTCCACAGAATACATGGCCTCCCCTGTGGTCCCTGAAAAATTATGCTGATTTTCTAGCCACCACACATTGATGGTAAGAATGAAACCTTCAAGAACAGGAATAAGGATATTTTTCCTTGTTATAATTACCATTCCAAATTATTAATCCTTTATTCTTAGATAAAAACACTGTTGAATTCAGATAATCTGAATTGTTATAATCACTCTCAGTTATTCACCAAAAGATTTTGTCACTGACTTCATGGCTCTCCTTGGAGCCATCATTATCCTACGCTATAATAGTGTCTTTGGGAATTCATAATAATTGAATCCACATGCTTTGTTTTGTTTTGTTTTGAGATGGAGTATCGCTCTTGTCACCCAGGCTGGAGTGCAACGGCATGATCTCAGCTCACTGCAACCTCGGCCTCCCGGGTTCAAGCAATTCTTCTGCGTCAGCCTCCCGAGTAGTTGGGAATACAGGCAAATGCTACCACACCCAGATAATTTTTTGTATTTTTAGTAGAAATGGGGTTTCACCATATTAGCCAGTCTGGTCTTGAACTCTGGACCTCAGGTGATCCACCCACCCCAGCCTCCCAAAGCGCTGGGATTACAGGCGTGAGCCACTGCACCCGTCCTGAATCCCCATGTTTTATAATTGTTTCTCCTCTTCAACTCCAACAGCTTTAGTTTCATGCCACATGTGTCTTCATATACTTCCAGGCCACACCTAGAACTTTGTCATAATCCAAAAATGAACAATGAATAAAGTCTTATACTACAACATTCTGTTACCTGATCAGACATTTTTCTAGCTCTCAGTTTTTCTCTTTAAATACAGATACATTTTAAACCTCATGGAGGCTTTTTGTTTCTGGATCAATCTGTCTTCTATTAATCCATTAGCTTTATTCTAGATTTCCTTTCTTTCTTATTCAGGACTCCAGGGATACTTATTATTGTTGTTGTAATCGTTGTTTGTATAGTTATTTTATACATTTATCTGCAAGGACATTTCAAACTTTTTATCTAAGCCCAATTAAGGTAGAAAAAATCAAAATGATACAGAATAAAATTTTGACATACTAATCCTATTTAGCCTTGTATTTAGACTAGCATATATAATATTTCCAAGTATACATTCGTAAAAAATGCAAATTAAAAATGTATTCAATTTAGAAATCCAATCTAAGACTTAAATATTAGAAATACATAATGTTTTCTGATAATTTAATAAGTACTTGAAAGTATGTAGCCCTATGCCCAACACATATCAAGTGACCAGTAACTATTACATAGTCCAGAATATCTAGAGAATTATCTTTTGATCATTTCATCATGCTACAGTGTCCAAGCTCACAGGGTTCCTTGAAAAGGCATTAAGAAGGAGTAAAAACGTGTTTTTTTCATGAAGGAAATTTGAGCATAACATTAGGATGTGCGAAACTCAAGAAAAAATAAAAAATTATATGTAAAAACACTAAGAAAAGTTTTTTAAAAGCCCAGAGGAGGTTTGAGTGAATGGGATCAATAAAATTATTCTGAAAAAAAAAAGGGAAGGAAAAAGGTTTGAGTGGAGAGAGAAACATAGTAGAGAGAGTAGAGGAATTTCTTATTAAAGACCTCCATTTTTGGTACTGAGTGAGGGGCTGATTAATCTCAGAGTGAGTACCAGAAAGGCATGTATGTTTGGAAAAGATTAGGTGGCAATGAAAAGAAAACGTCATGTGGGATTTTTCAATATCTTCTATGAGCCTGACTTAATAAAAAGTAAAAGCAGAATATGACACACTTAGTAGGTATTTTTGCGTTACTTCTTTTTTATCTTTTTAGTTACTACCAATGTACTTGCGTTTTTGTGTGTTATGGCCATTTTCTACCTTTCCTCAGTGTTGGGATTCAGAAGTTGCCAAGTGTTAATATTTCCTAGTTCACAGAGCCTGGTGGGAGAGGATGTTTGTTCATTTGTTTTTGTTTGATTAACAGCATATCTTTTTAAAATATAAGGTCAACTATTATTTTAGATTCAGGGAATACATGTGCAGGTTTGTAACATGGGTAATATTGCGTGATGCTGACGTACAAATGATCTCATTACCTGGGTAGGGAGCATAGTAGCCAAGAGGCAG
The DNA here is from genome assembly GCF_009828535.3 of Hylobates moloch. Lineage (NCBI taxonomy): Eukaryota > Metazoa > Chordata > Mammalia > Primates > Hylobatidae > Hylobates > Hylobates moloch. The sequence continues at coordinate 54,633,973 of NW_026652292.1, read as the reverse complement.
TTTCTCATCCTTCCCTCACTTTTTTGGTACCCCCTTTAGTAGTCCCCAGTGTATACTCCTTTCTTTATGTCCATGTGTACCCCGTTGTTTGACTCCCACTTATAAGTGAGAACATGTGGTAATTTGTTCTTGCTCCTAATTTTCTTAGAATAATGGCCTCCATCTGCATTCTTGTAGTTGCAAAGGACACGATTTTATTCTTTTTGATAGCTGTACAGTATTCTACAGTGTATATGTACCACATTTTCTTTATCCAATTCATGTATATTGATTGCATGTCTTTGCTATTGTGGATAGTGCTGCAATGAATATGCAAGTTCATGTATCTTTTTGGTAGAACTGTTAATTTTCCTTTAGGTATATACCCAGTAATGGGATTCCTGTGTCACATGGTAGTTCTAAGACCCTTGAGAAATCTCCAAACTGCTTTTCACCATGGTTGAACTAATTTAGATTTCTCATCAACAATGTTTAAGCATTCCCTTTTCTATGCAACCTCTCCAGCATCTGTTATTTTTTGACTTTTTAATAACAGCTATTCTGACTGGCGTGAGATGGTGTCTGATTGTGGTTTCGATTTGCACTTCTCTAATGATTAGTGATGTTGAGCATTTTTTCCTGTTTGTTGGCTGCTTATGTGTCTTCTTTTGAGACGTGTCTGCTCATGTCTTTGGTTCACTTTTTAAGGTGGTCATTTGTTTTTGTTTCTTGAATTGTAAAAAGCAATGGGAAAGGACTCCCTATTCAATAAGTGGTACTGGGATTACTGGCTAGCCACACGCAGAAGAATGAAATTGGATTTTTACTTTTCACCCTACAAAAATTAACTCAAGGTGGATTAAATATTTATATGTAAGATCTCAAACTGTAAAAGTTCTAGAAGAAAACCTAGAAAATACCATTCTGGACATCAGCCTTGGCAAAGGATTTATGACTAAATCCTCAGCAGCAATTGCAACAAAAACAAAAATTGACAAGTGTGACCTAATTAAACTAAAGAGATTTTGCGCAGCAAAAGAAACTATCAATGGAGTACACTGGCAACTTTCAGGGTTGTGACAACCTCACAAACTATGCGTCAAAGATCTGATATCCAGAATCAACAAGTAACTTACACAGTTTGGCATGTCTCTTTTTAATTTTTGATTTTTAAAACATCTGAAACTTTTAAAATAGTGTCCTGGAATAATACTTAACATTTGCACATACAGAAACTAAAACTAAGCATCATGTTTTAAAATATAAATATCTACCTAATTGATTTTGATTTATTATTCCACATACAGATGTCTGTTCAAGGAAGATAGCTCTTATTTCCTAAAAGTGAATACACTTATGCTTTTTAATATACATCATTTTTTTCTCTTTAGATGCAAGTTATTTTCAATTGCTTTGACTTAGATGAATGGAAGAAAATCAACTTCCTCTAACCATAGTTCTTTTCAAAGACCTCTCCTATTTTAAATATGTATATTTTTCTTCTTCCTGTATGATAGTGTCAGATTTATTCTCTTAAGTAGCAGTGAGTATAACTTTTAGAATGAGTGTTTGTAAAATTGTCTTAGTGCTACACAGTCTGTTTCTTGATGGGAACTGGTATTTGTATACACATTAAGTTTTTATATTGTGAAACTAATACATAAGTATGTAAAATGATTTTGTACTTAGAAATTCAACTGTACATAAAACTAGTAGGGTGGTGTGTATTCTTGTACACTGTACATAATATAGGTGGAATTACGGATTTTTATTGAGAGAGCTGATTGGAAGAGTCCCAGCTCAACCGCTAGTCATTTTTTTGCTTTGGATAATCACTCAGAACCTCTATTTTACCCATGTGGTAGAGGAAGAGCAGACTGCCGTACTCAATCCAAGGAAAATAATTAGGATTAAGTGGAAAAAAGTTGTACAACACTAATGTACATACTCCATAGCACTATACAGATGTAAGACAATTTACTATCTTCCTAAAATTGTATTTCCTTTTATGATATGATTATTGTCATTTTCTGCACTAGTATTGAGCATGCTTTAATATTTACCTTAAGTAATTTATTAAGGTAAATATTTTTGTTCTAAATCTTAAAAATAATAATAGTAACTATTCTTTATGGAGTATTTAGTATGTACCAAGCCCTGAGCTAAATGTTATGCATATCAGTGTTACATTTAACCTTAAACAATCCTATAAGGTAGCTATTATTGCTATTTAATTTTATAGAAGAAAATGGGTCTCAGGGACATTAAAATGACAGCTGCTTGATTTAAGAACCAAGATTCAAAACCAGTTGTAGTTGACATCAAAGTCAATTTGGCATATAAAAAACAAATCAAGAAAGGCATTATGAAGTCATTAATAGCTAAGTTTCAACAGTAAGACACAAATGGATTTGAGTCTTACTCTAATACTAGGTGTGTGATCTTGGGCAAGTTCCCTTTGCATGTGTATATTTCTTCATTGATAAATGGGGATTAAAGTGGAACTTACTTTATGGAGCTGTTATTAGGTTTACATGAGATATGTATACATGTAAAGTACTTAGCATAATATCTGTCACACAATACATACACAGCAAATGTTTGCCTTTATTATTTAATCTTCTTAAATTTAGGTCCCTCATTCAAAAATGGAGATGAAAATAAAATAACACCTACCTCAGAATGATAGTGCAAGTATTATATGAGCCTATTATTTAAAAAATGGTACTGGGCATATAAGTGCTCAGTAAATAATAATTATTGTCATTATCATCATCATGATCATGTCCAGTCTCGTTCTAGTGAGCATCTACTATGAATTGCAATATATTTGCTTCAAATTCTGTTGGTTGCACATATTTGTTAACTTTGTCACCTCTTAAACTGCATCCAGAAAAGCTCAATGGCTCTGATGAATTGCCTAGCATCACATTAGGGCTCACTTAAAGGCTGATAGCATAAGGAGAAAATATTATTTGCTTTCTACACTAAGCCAAAAAAAAAAAAAAAAAGACAAAAACAAAGTCACTATTTAAGAGCAGGGAGTTTGTATTGCACAACATTCAATGTTAAGTGAGCATCAGTAAAAATAGGTAATTAGAACAATTCCTTAGTCAACTGTAATGGAAAAAAATATACCTGCAAAGGGGTATGGTGTGAGATAAAGAGACAGAGACTACCATGTGCAAGATACATTTATGATGTAGAATGATATGTAATCCATCAGCAGCTGAATAAAATGGAATGTGCTCTCTTGGTTGCTAATTTGTAGCAGTATGACTCTAATGTACATAATGATAAAAATGACAAGGAGTTGGGAATTGCAGTAGGCAAAAGTAGAACTAGGAAAAGTAATCATAGTAAAATTAAATAGGAATTCCAAATAATATAAATGTTTTTTACATTTGTGTTCAAGAAATATAAAATAAGAAAAAGGCTAAACTGTTCTTTCTAGCCTCCAAACACCATCAACCAAATTTTACTTTTATAATTTATATTTGAAAAAATTAAATTCGACCATATCTTCCCCTTAATGAGGAGTGTGTGTGCGTGTATGTATATCAACACACCTTGTTTTCTCCTTCTTTAGTTTCATGATTCTACCCTCAAATTAAGGTATTATTTTATTTAACAATAAATATTTATTGAGTGCCTGCCATGTTCCAGGTGTTGTTCTGGTATTTGACAGACATAAGTAAGCAACACAGGAAAAGATGACTTCCTTCTTGCACTCTATCAGAGAAGAAAAAAATAATATCGTAAAACCAATAATCATAATATCATAAAAATATTTTATGTTAAAAGGCTATTAATAATATATAACATTTTAGAATCTACATGGATATAATACCATGAGGGAACTTGACCTCTTACTGTATTTTATGTTTTATCTTTGAAAAAGTATACATGCTAATTGTTAAGTTCTAGGAAATCATATCACATTAATTCTCTTTGATAGCTGCAAGATGCAGATTGTTCCCATTTCAAGCCTCCTTTGCATTTCTAATTGGCTTGGCTATGCATTAAAATGTAGAAAACTGTGGTCATAAATTTGTATTCAGCAAGCATTGGTAGCATGGTTCAGGCACGTGAAAATGTATAAAGACATAAGAAAATGTGCTATGCAGGCCATTTGGAGAAATACGTCCTTGAAGATTTTTTCAAGTGGTCCCTGTGAATACAACGCATACTTTAATCTCATTTTAGTATAACTTCCTTGTTTAGATTTGTTTCCACCTGTCTGTGAATTCCTGAAGGATAGAAACCCTATGATTTATCATTAAACAGGCTAACTGTCAGCTCTATGACCAAGAATGGCCAGATTAACTACTAATGAGAAGAAACCCTATCCTAGAGTCTGAGCTTATTAATCTATGGTCTGGGATTTTCAGAGTTGCCCCAACTGATGTCAGAAACCCTAACCAGTAAGGCTTGGTCATATGCCTAGAAATGTTCCAAAGACTGTTCTTCCACACTTAGATTATTTCCAATACATTATTGGATAGCTTATAAAACTAATCCATTTTCACTGACGTGACTGGGAAATTCAGTCATTAAATGTCTATGCAAAGATCATGTAGATATAGTTTTTAAAGGAGTAGGATAAGAAAAATGGCAGAAGGATAAGAAAAATAAGATAGGCCCGTGAATGGGCTTTGTAAAGAGATTCTATAACTATTGTTTAGTTTTTCTTGTATTAATTTTTTCCACTCATTAACAATTCAACAGTGGTTTCTATTTCTTTTTCTGCCTATTTTGTTTTGTTTTGTTTCGTCTTCTCTCTTTCTCTCTGGGATCTTCCTTCCGTTTTTGTAAGAGTCTTCATTTTGTCTAAGGAATTGGCTGACAAAGATGTCCTCAATTTCTCCCATTTCATTCTGTAGTATATAGCTTGCCTTTGCAACCTTTATCACTGAAATTTGTCCGAGGTGGAAAAATAATACTTTCCTTATGGCATAAGATGAACAAGTTCTCTGACCTAAAGACTGTTGTAGTCAAGAATGTCTTTACATGCTTGGTCTTGTGAGTTCTGAGGATGCTGTCATTGTGTATGCCTGGCTAATACCCACCCCTAACTACCATGCTTGTTGCTAACTGCTGGTACTCCACTGGGTGTGAGGATTGTGCCAGTATGTATCTTTAATTTACTAAGACTTTATTTCTGTTTAGAATGATTAAATTATAGATTTTGATTTTAGACCAATATTTTAAATTTATAAAGACAAAAAGTTTTAGGAAGCTCTTGCTGCCATTTTTCTTATCCTTCTCTTTTTAAAACTACATCTATATGATCTTTTGCATAGACTTTTTATGGTTGAATTTCCCAATCATGTCAGTAAAAATGGATTAGTTTCACAAGATATCCAGTAATGTATTTGAAATAACCTACATGTGGAAGAACATTCTTTGAAATATTTCTAGGAATATGAGCAAGGCTTGCTGGTTAGGGTTTCTGATATCAGTTGGGGCAATTCTCAAAAGCCCAGACCATAGATCAATAAGCTCAGACTGTAGTATGGTTCTAAAAGGCAGAGTGTATTGCCAGTTTTGGCTTCTGGTGGAAAGTCCAAGCTGATAACTGAGGCTAGTGTATATGTTGTATACCATGATAGATTCTACATTAGGTAGCTAGTCACCAACAGTTGTCACGATAAGGTGAAAAAATATCCCAAGAAGAGTCAGCCCAGTTAAGATCATTAAATTCAAAGTATGGAAGACTGGTATTTTACACAAAATTCTACCTCATAATAGTGTGAGTTTGGGAAAGCAACATAGTCTTTCTGAGTCTTAGGTTTTCATATATTTGCAATGAAGAGAATAAAATGCTAGTATAATTTACAAGCATTGTTAATGCTGAGGCATTTATAAATGTTGGAATACAGAGGAAGTTATTCTTAGTATCTAAAAATCTAGTGTTGAGGGCAAACAAATAATGCTAATAGTAAATATATTTATTTCACAGTGTAATAATAATGCTTAACTTTTCTATAGTATTTCATTGTTTACAAAACAAATGTACAGACATTATCTCACATCTTTACACAGTAAATAGGACAGGGCTTATTATTTCATTTAAAGTTAAAGATGTTAAAAATCTAAAAATTTAAATGGTCAGCTAGCTTTAATTTTTAATCTTTAATTTTTAAGAGAAACAAGTCACATCCTAAAATGGTTTAGAGTTAAAAGTGATTTTGCTGTCTTAAATAGTAACAGAGTCTGAGATTAAGGGCAGTATAGGCATGACTGAATTGGGGGCTAATTAGGGGGCTTATTTCTCTGAAATATTATTACTTCTTTCATTTTTCTTCATTCCTAGGCATGATGTAGTATCACCAATTAGTAAGAAACACATATCCTGTAGTAGGAGGAAGATAGCTGCCATAAAACTATCATAAGCTGGGCACAGTGGCTCACGCCGGTAATCCCAGCACTTCCAGAAGCTGACGCTGGTGGATCATGAGGTCAGGAGTTCAAGACCAGCCTGGCCAAGATGATGAAACCCCATCTCTACTAAAAATAGAAAAATTAGCCAGGTGTGGTGGTGGGTGCCTGTAATCCCAGCTATTCGGGATGCTGAGGCAGATAATTGCTTGAACCCAGGAGGCAGAGGTTGCAACGAGCCAAGATCGAGCCACTGCACTCCAACCTGGGCAACAGAGCAGGACTCCATCTCAAAAAACAAAAACAAAACAAAACAAACAAACAAAAAAACAAAAGAAAGCTATTGCAAAGACGGGTTGAGTCTTTTAATAATTTCTGTAAAATTTCTGAGAGTAATTCCAATTTGATAGGCCTGCATGATATGCCCAACCTTCAACCACCAGTTGGGTTTAGAGGACTATGATTTGCTATCAGTCAAATAATGCTCAATGCATGGAACTGAATAGTGGGAGGTGAAACCTTTTCTTTTGGCCCACCTGAACAGAGCTCTATAGAAATGAATAACCAAATGAAAATGTGGCTAATGCTCAAGAAAGAAGTAAGAATGCTGAGGATGGCAACAGAAATGTCTGCTTCTGTAGATGAACAATTAAAGGTGTTATGGTGTAGGTTCCAACAGAATACAGTGCACACAAAAGGAGAAGTAAACAAAAGAATGATTTTTTTTTCCAAATTAAAAGACAGGAGAAAGTGACTGAGAAAAAGAATATATGTGCAAGTGTGCAGCAACCTCAAAGATGAAAGAAAAAGAAAATGGTTGCAATGATTACTAGAGTAAAGTAGTGTGAGTCATAGTAGATGAGCCCTGAAAATCTTTATGGAAAGCAGTCCACCTGGAGAATTGCACAGGCCTTCTTTGGATTGTCCATTTTGATATGTACAATTCTAACTAAAGGTATGATGAGATGAATTCCATAGACAATATATCTGGGACAGACATATCCAGGGGAACTATTTTTCTATTCAATATACTTTTAACTGCTTCATTTCACCAGACTACATGCCGTAACAGGTTTAAACACTATTAAACCCTATTAAACAGTGATAAAGATATGCACTCATCTCTGAAACATGAGCACAGCTCATGAAATTCCCTGCTGAGAAGCTGTCGGTTTGCGTCTCTGCTGAAGTTACAGCCCATAAACAGGCCTGAGTTCTCAGTAATTATTCTTTCCTTTCAGATCATCAGAAGGAAAATAACCTCATGTATTTATAGCCATTTCTACTAGGTATTCAATGATTATTTGTTGATTCTTGCATTGATTTTTCATACAGGATGTTGTTATTTGAAGGAATTTGTTGGTGGGAAAGATCTAATTGGACTGATTACATAGGCAGCCTGGCCTTCATAACGAGCTCTGTCCTATTTGCTGGCATTTGCAAATCTAGGTTAGAGAGGGAGGAAAAGGAAAAGAGAAAGAGAGAGGAAAAGGGCTGATGATAGTTCCTTTCAGCTTAGTTCATTGATGATCTGTAGCCTTTTTCAAAGTTGAGTATATATAATATATAATATGTGTTTCAAATATCATGTAATTATTTACTTTTAAAAATAATATTATAGCCTGTGATCCCAGGCTTTGGGAGGCCAAGGTGGGCAGATCACCTGAGGTCAGGAGTTCGAGAGCAGCCTTGCAAACATGGTGAAACCCCGTCTCTACTAAAAACACACAAAAAATTAGCCAGGCATGGTGGTGGGCACCTGTAATGCCAGCTACACAGGAGGCTGAGGCAGGAGAATTGTTTGAATCCGGGAGGTGGAGGTTGCAGTGAGCCGAGATGGTCCCATTGCACTCTAGCCTGGGCAACAGAGTGAGACTCCATCTCAAAAAAAAATAACAAATAATAATATCTTAATGTGGAAAAAAAATTAAAGTTAGAGCTTATTTGATTACCTTAAGAGCTACATGACCTTGACAACAGCCCATCCAAACTATTGTACAAAAATTGGCTAAACATGGAGTTTAAAATACTAAGTTCACTATCCTATGGCCAATCTGGTGACCATATAACTCTGGAAAATTATTGTGAAACAGCACGAAGGTTATATTATATAACCTATAAAGGAAATATATAACAATGATAAGTGACACAGAGGTTATATTGGAAATATATATGCATTGGAAATATAAATGGATTATATATTATATATTGTTATGTATTTGTCTCAGGATGGTGCTGAGACAATTTAGTAATATAATAGGTAGAAGAATTTTTTTTTCTACTAAAATTGACCTAAAGAACTTTATGGGGTTACTTTGCAAATATGACCATAAATTCTAATAGTCTGTCTTATTAACTTTATTTGAAACTAAGTCTATTTCTTAAATTGTATAAATATGAAAGCATTAAAAATATAGGCCAAATCATTTGAATGAATATTCTGTCATCACTTTTTGTGGCCTTAGGATAAGTTAGAATTTTTTCACGCTCCACATTCTCATTTGCATAGAAAGAGATTATTTTAATTTTTGATAGGATAAAATGCCTAAATGGTTTAATCAACAAAGACTGCCATAGGACATTATAACTTATTTCTTCTCTCTGACTGTATGCTTGTTCAAGAGTAGAGCGACTATTGTTAACAATGTACTATACATTTCAAAATAGCTAGAAGTGAGGACTTGAAATGCTCTCAACACATAGAAATGATAAATGCTCACAGTGATGTATATCCTAACTGTCCTGACTTGATCATTAGACATTCTATGCATGTAACAAAATATTACATGTACCCTATAAATATGTACCAACATTATGTATCAACAAAAATAAAAATTGCTGGCAATGTAGATATGCAGAAGATGTGGAAACTATGAACAAAAAGGAGTTTGCGAATGCAGAATTGTATAATTCATCAAGCAGAAATTCAACAGTTACTTTGCTTAATTCTGTGATGACTCTTTGGGGGCACCAAAGAGATTAACAATATGCCACTGAGATATATCAATTATATTTATACTGTATTTAAAAAGTAAGAAAAATTTAAAATAAGGAAAATGTCAGTTATATGAAGTTTAAGCAGACAAAAGTGAAGCAGAGAAATGAAAAGGGGAGGAAAGGATCAGAAATTGAGGAATGTGATTAAAAAAAAAGTAAGCAGAGTTGGAAGAAAGGAGTATAGCACATTTTTAAAAAAACAGAACAAAACCCAGAGTTTGCTGGAATGGCACCGACTGTTCTATCAGATGTCTCTCAGAGGACCCAGTTTCTTGGGTTTCCTAATACATTTCATATCAATGTTTTCAAACTCAACCAAACATTGAAATATGAAATTAATATGCTCAAGAGATAGAATAATAAGGTAATTAAGAGCCTAGCTCTTAGAGACAGACCAATTGGACTTGAGTTTTGGCTTTGCAATTTAATTGCTGTAACCTTGGTCAAGGTATTTAACTTATCTGAGCACCAGTTTTCTTATCCATAAAATGGAATTATTAAGATCTCCTTTATGAGTTAGTTGTGGTAATTATACGTACTATCGTATTACTTACATGTGCTGGGCACCTGGTAAGTCCTGTTGCTTGTTATTAGCATTACCAACTTAGTGCATTATTACTAGAATAACTTTTTAAAATTTAGTAAGTTTTATTTTAGAACAGTTACAGATTACAGAAAATTTGAAGATAGTACAGAGTTGTCATACATACCACACCCAGCTTCCCCTATTATTAACATCCTACAAAATTATAGCATATTTATTACAACTTATAAACCAATATTGATATATTATTATTAAGCAAAGTTGATATATTTTTCAGATTTTCTTAGTATTTACCTAATGTCTGTGTGTTCCAAATTCCCATCTGTATTACCTCATTACATTTAGCTTTAATGTTTCCTTAGGCCCCTCTTGGCCACGAGAGTGTTTCAGATTTTTATTGTTTTTGATGACTTGCACAGTTTTAAAGAGTATGAGTCAGAAAATTTATAGTATGTTCCTCAATTAGGATTTGTCTGATGTTTTTCTCATGATTAGGGTTGGATTATGGTTTTTTTTGTTTTTTTTTTGAGACGGAGTCTCGCTGTGTTGCCCAGGCTGGAGTGCAGTGGGGCAATCTCGGCTCACTGCCAGCTCCGCCTCCCGGGTTCACGCCATTCTCCTGCCTCAGCCTCAAGAGTAGCTGGGACTACAGGCACCCGCCACCACGCCTGGCTAATTTTCTTTTTTTTTTTTTTTTTTTGAGACGGAGTCTCGCTCTGTCGCCCAGGCTGGAGTGCAGTGGCGCAGTCTCGGCTCACTGCAAGCTCCACCTCCCAGGTTCACGCCATTCTCCTGCCTCAGCCTCTCCAAGTAGCTGGGACTACAGGCGCCTGCCACCACGCCCGGCTAATTTTTTGTATTTTTAGTAGAGACGGGGTTTCACTGTGGTCTCGATCTCCTGACCTCGTGATCCGCCCGCCTCGGCCTCCCAAAGTGCTGGGATTACAAGCGTGAGCCACCACGCCCGGCTTTTTTTTTTTTTGTATTTTTAGTAGAGATGGGGTTTCACCGTGTTAGTCAGGATAGTCTCAATCTCCTGACCTCGTGATCCACCCACCTCGGCCTCCCAAAGTGCTGGAATTACAGGAGTGAGTCGCTGCGCCCAGCCGGCTTATGGGTTTTTAAGAGGAAAACCACAGAGGTTAAGTACCATTTTCATCACATCATACAGAGTACATATTATCAACATGTCTTATCACTATTGATTATGGCCTTGAGCACCTGGCTGGAGATAGTGTTTTTCAGTTTTCTTCACTATAAAGTTACTTTCCTCCTGCCCTGCCCATCCTATAAATTTTGGAAGGATATCGCTGTTCACCACCCACACTTAAAGTGTGGGAATTACCCCTGGCCTTCCCAAGGGAGAAATATCTACATAAATTACTTGAAATGTTGTACAAGAGATTTGTTAATCTATTTTTATTCATTCATATTTTTATTGATACATAATTGTCCATATTTATGGAGTACATATGATATTTTGATACATGCATACAGTGAGTAATGACCAATCAGGATCATTGGAATACCCATCACCTCAAGCATTTATCATTTCTTTGTGTTGGAAACATTCCACATCTTCTCTTCCAACTCTTTTGTAATACCCAGTAAATTTTTGTTAGCTTTTGTCACTCTATTTTGCTACTGAACACTAGAATTTGTTTATTCTATCTATTTTTGTACCTGTTAGCCAACCTCTCTTTATCATCCCTCTCTGAACTACCTCTCTTAGGCTCTTGTAATAATCCTTCTACTCTCTGCCATTGAGATAAACTTTTTTACTTCCCGTATATGAGTGAGAGCCTCCAATATTTGTCTTTCTATGCCTGGCATTTCACTTACCAAAATGTCCTGCAGTTCCATCCATGTTGCTGCAAATGAGAGAATTTTATTCCTTTCTATGGCTGAATAATATTCCACTGTATACATATGCCATATTTCTTTATCCATTCATCCACTTACGGCCATTTATGTGGCCTCCATAGTTGGTTACTATGATGAGTGCTTCAATAAACATGGGAGTGCAGGTATCTCTTCAATATACTGATTTCATTTCATTTGGATATATACCCAGCAATAGGATTGGTAGATCATGTGGTAGATCTATTTTTATTTTTCTGAGGAAACTTCACACTGTTTTTTATAGTGATTGTACTAATTTAGCTTCCTACCATCAGTGTACTAGTGTTATTGTTTCTCCACATTATTGCCAGCATTTGATAATTTTTGGGCTTTTTGATAAGTCATATTAACTGGAGTGAAATGATATCTCATTGTGGTTTTGATCTGCATTTTCCTAATAATTAGTGATGTTGGGCATTTTTTTCATATATCTGTTGGCCATTTGTATATATTTTTGTGAAATGTCTATTCAGATCATTGGCCCATTTAAAAAATTCAATTATTTGTTTTTTTGCCATTGAGTTATTTGAAAGTTGCTTACATATGATGGTTATTATTCCCTCATCAAATTGACAGTTTGCATATATTTTTTCCCATTCTGTAGGTGCCTTTCACTGGGTTGATTGTTTCCTTTGCTGTGAAGAAGCTATTTAGCTTGATGTAACCCCATTAGTCTGTATTTGCTTTTGTCCCCTCTGCTTTTGAGGTTTTACCCAAAAACGCTTTGCCTAGACCAATGTCCTGAAGTGATTTAACAATGTTTTCTTCTAGAAGTTTAATAGTTTCATGAGTATCATTTACATCTTTAATCTATTTTGATTTGATTTTTTGTATATGGTGAGATATGTGTCTAGTTTAATTCTGCACAACAACATCCGCTTTTCCCAGTACTATTTATTGAAAAAACTATTCTTCCCCAATGTATTTTCTTGGCACCTTTGTAAAAGAGGAGTTGAATTAAATGCCTTACATCCTTCTGGGTTTCCTGTTCTGTTTCATTGGTTTACGTGTCTCTTTTTATGCCAGTACCATGTTGTTTTGTTTACTATAGCTTTGTAGTATGTTTTGAAGTCTGATAGTGTGATGCCTCCAGCTTTGTTCCTTTTTTTTCTCCAGGTAGCTTTGGCTATTCAGAACCTCTTGTGGTTCCACATGAATTTTAGGGATGATTTTTCTCTTTCTATGAAGAATGATACTGATATTTGGATGAAAATTGCATTGAATATGTAGATTGTTTAATATAATATGGACATTATTTTCAATTTTTTTCTTTTCAACTTTTACTTTCAGTTCAGGAGGTGGTACATATGCAGGTTTGTTACATTGGTAAATTGCGTTTTGAGGGGGTTTGTTGTACAAATTATTTTGTCACTGAGGTAATAATATAGTACACAACAGGTAGTTTTTTGATACTCACCCTCCTCCCACACTCCACCCTCAATTTGGCACTGATGCTTGTTGTTTCCCTCTTTGTGTCTATTTATATGCAGTGTTTAGCTCCCACTTGTGAGAACATGCAGTTTTTGGTTTTCTGTTCCTTCATTAATTTGCTTAGGAAAATGACCTATAACTTCATTCATGTTGCAGCAAAGGACATAATTTCATTATTTTTAATGGCTGCTTAGCATTCCATAATGTGTATGTAACATGTTTTCTTTATACAGTTCATCACTGATGGGCATCTAGGTTGATTCTATGTCTTTGCTATCGTGAATAGTGCTGTAATGAAAATGCATGTGCATGTGTCTTTATAGTAGAACCATTTATATTCCATCGAGTACATACCTAGTAATTTGACACATACCATTGAGTCAAATGGTAGTACTGTTTAAAGTTCCTTGAAAAATCTTAAACTGCTTTCCACAGTAGCTGAAATGATTTACATTCCCATGGGCACTATATGTGTTTCCTTTTCTTTGCAACCTTGCCAACATCTGTTATTTTTTGATTTTTTAATAATAAACATTCTGACTGGTGTGAGATGGTATCTTACTGTGGTTTTGATTTGCATTTGTCTAATGATTATTGATGTTGACCATTTTTTCATGTCTCTTGGCTACTTGTATGTCTTCTTTTGAGAATTGTCTGCTCATGTCCTTCACCTACTTTTAAATGGTGATATTTGGTTTTTGCTTGCTGATTTGTTTAAGTTCCTTATAGATACAGGATATGAGACCTTTGCTGGATGTATGTTTGGCAAATATTTTCTCTTATCCTTTACGTTGTCTGTTTACTGTTGATAGTTTCTTTTGTGGTGTAGAGGCTGTTTAGATTAATTAGGTACCACTTATCAATTTTATTTTTTTGTTGCAATTGCTTTTGAAGACTTTGTCATGAAATATTTAACAGAGCCAAAATCCAGAATGGTACTTCCTAGGTTATCTTCTAGGGATTTTATAGTTGTAGGTTTTATATTTAAGTCTTTAATCCATCTTGAGTTGATTATTGTATATAGTGAAAGGAAGGGGTCCAGTTTCAATCTTCTGCATAGCCAATTATCCCAGCATCATTTATTGATTAGGGAATCCTTTCTTTGTTGCTTGTTATTGTCAGCTCTGTTGAAATAAGATGGTGGTGGGTGTGTGGTTTTATTTTTGGATTCTCTAACCTGTCCCATTGGTATATATATCTGTTTTTATACCAGTACCATGCTGATTTGGTTACTGTAGCCTTGTAAGTATAGTTTCAATTTAAGTAGTGTGATGCCTACAGCTTTGTTCTTTTTGTTTGGGATTGCTTTGGCTATTTGGGCTCTGTTTAGGTTCCGTATAAATTTTAGATTTTTTTTCCAATTCCATAAAAAATGTCTTTTTAAAAATTTGTTTGCAACAGCTCTGATTTATTTCAGCAGTTCTTTGTAATTCTAATTGTCTAGATCTTTCATCTCCCTGGTTAGCTGTATTCCTAGGTATCTTATTCCTTTTGTGACTATTGTGGATAGGATTACATTCTTGATTTGTCTGCCAGCTTTGACATTATTAATGTATAGAAATGTTACTAATTTTTGTATAATACATTGATTTTGTATCATGAAACTTTGCTGAAGTTGTTTATCAGAGCTAGGAGTTTTTGGGAAGAGATTATTGGCTTTTCTAAGTATGAATCATTATCATCTGTGAAAAGAAATAGTTTGACTACCTCTCTTTCTATTTGGATGCCTTTTATTTCTTTCTCTTGCCTGATTGCTCTGGGTAGAACATCCAGTAGTATGTTGAATAGGAGTGGTGAGAAAGGACATCCTTGTCTTGTTCTGGTTCTCAAGGAGAATTCTTCCAACATTTTCATGTTCAGAATGGGGTTGGCTGTGAGTATGTCATAGATAGCTCTTACTGTTTTGAGATGTTTCTTTGATGCCTAGTTTGTCATGAAGTGATGTTGAATTTTACTGAACGCCTTTTCTGTGTTTATTGAGAAGATCATGTGGTTTTGTTTTTAGTTCTGTTTATGTGATGATTCATTTATTGATTTGTGTATGTTGAAACAGCCTTGTATCCCAGGAATAAGGCCTATGTGATCATGGTGGATTAGTTATTTGATGTACTGTTGGATTCTCTTGGCTATTATTTTGCTAATAATTTTTTTCATCTATGTTCATCAGGGATATTGGCCTGAAATTCTATTTTTTTTATTGTGTCTTTGCCAGGTTTTATGTATCCCAATGATGCTGGCCTCATAGAATGAGTTAGAGGAGTTCCTCCTTGATTTTTTTGAATAGTTACAGTAGGACTCATAACAGCTCTTCTTTATATGTCTATTGAAATTTATCTCTGAATCCATCTGGGTCCATGGCTTTTTCTTCTTAATAGGTTTTTAAAAATTACCTATTCTTTTTGGAAGACATTATTGGCCTGTTCAGCATTTCAATTTCTTAATTCAATCTTAGGAGGATGTATGTTTCCAGGAATGTATCAGTTTCTTCTAGGTTTTAGGGTTTGTGTGCAAATAGGTTGTTATAATAGTCTTTGAGGGTTTTTTTTTTTATTATTTCTGTGGAGTTGGTGGTAATGTCCCCCTTAGTATCGTGTATATTTGGATCTTCTCTCTTTTTTCCCTTTATTATTCTAGCTAGTGGTGTATCAATCTTATATGTTCTATCAGAGAACCAACTTCTGGTTTATTTGATTTTTTGCATGATTTTTTTTCTCATCTCCATTTTGTTCAGTTCAACTCTGGTTTTGGTTATTTCATTTATTTTGGTAGCTTTGGGATTTGTTTGCTCTTGTTTTTCTAATTCCCCTAGCTGTGATTTTAGGTTGTTAATTTGAGATATAACTTTTTGGTGTGTGTGTTTAATGCTGTAAACATTCCTTGTAACATTGCTTTAGCTGTATCCTAGAGATTCTGGTAGGTATTATCTCTGTTTTCATTTATTTCAAAGAATTTCTTGATTTCTGCCTTAATTTCATTGTTTACCCAAAAGTCATTCAAGAGCAGATTGTTAAATTTCCATATAATTATATAATTTTGAGATATCTTCTTGTTTGTATTTTTATTGACACTATGGTCCAAAAATGTGGTTGGTATGATTATGTTTTTTTTTTTTTAATTTCTTGAGAATTATTTTATGGCCCAGTGTGTGATTGATTTTAGAGCATATGCCATGTGCAATTAAGAAGAGTGTATATTCCATTGTGGTTGGTGAACAGTTGTGTAGATGTCTGTTAGCTCCCTTTGGTCAAGTATTAAGTTTAGGTCCTGAATATTTTTATTAGTTTTCTGCCTGAATAATCTGTCCAATACTTTTAGTGAGGTGTTGAAGACTTCTGCTATTTTTGTGTGTTTATCTAAGTCTCTTTATGGGTCTCTAAGAATTTATTTTATAAATCTGGGTTCTCCAGTGTTGGGCGCATATATATTTAGGATAGTTAAGTCATCTTGTTAAACTGAACCCTTTATTATTATGTAATGCCCTTCTTTTTCTTTTTTGATCATTATTGGTTTAAAGTTTGCTTTGTCTAAAGTAAGAATAGCACCCCTGTTCTTTTTTGTTTTCCATTTTCTTGGTAGATCTTTCTTTATCCCTTTACTTTGAGCCTGTGGGTGTCATTGCATGTTGATGGGTCTCCGGAAGACACCATACAGTTGGGTCTTACTTCTTAATCCATGTTGCTACTCTGTGCCTTTTAATTGGGGCATTTACCCCATTTACATTCAAGGTTAATATTAATATGTGCAGATTTTATCCTGTCATCATGTTTTTAGGTGGCTATTATGCAGATGTCATTGTGTACTTGCTTTAATTGTCCATGTACTTAAGTGTGTTTATGTGGTGGCCAGTAAAAGTCTTATTTCCATGTTTATACCCCCTCAAAGACCTTTTATAAGACAAGTCTGGTAGTGAAAATTTCCTTAGCATTTTCTTACCTGAAAAGGATTTTATTTAGCCTTCACTTACGAAACTTGGTATGGCTGGATATGAAATTCTTATGTAGAATTTCTTCTCTTTACGAATTGCTGAATATAGGCCCCCAATCTTATCTGGCGTATAGGATTTCTGCTGAAGGGTCTGATATTAGCCTGATGGAGTTTCCTTTGTCAGTGACCTGCCACTTCTCTCTAGCTGCCTTTAATATTTCTTCTTTCATATTGACCTTAGTCAATTTAATGAATATATGTCTTGGCGGTGGTTGTCTTGTATAGTACCTCACAGGGGTTTTCTGAATTTCCTGGCATTTGAATGTTGACCTCTCCAACAAGGTTGGGAAAATTTTCAGGGATAATATACTCAAATATGTTTTGTATGTTTCTAGCTCTTTCTCCCTCTTTCAGGGACACTAATAAGTCATAGGTTTGGTCTCTAAATAATCTCACATTTCTCAGAGGCTTTATTCATTTTTAAAAATTTGTTTTTACTTTTCTCTGAGTTAATTTGAACAACGAATCTTTCAACTCTGAGAGTCTTTCCTCAGCTTGGTCTATATTTCTAGTAATACTTCCGATTGTGTTATGAAATCTTGTAGTGAGTTTTTTACTTCTATAAGATCAATTTGGCTCTTTCTTAAAATGGATATTTTATTTTGCTGATAATGAATTAGTAAAATGAAATCACTTTACTGTATCCCTTAAATTCCTTGTGTTGGGATTCAACTTTTTATTGAATCTTGATAATGTGTATTGACATCTAGAATCTGAATTCTGTCTCTCTTCTTTCAGCCATTTCACTCTGATTAAGAACCACTTCTGGGTAGCTAGTGCAATCATTTGGAGGTAAGAAGACCCTCTGCCTTTTAGGGTTGTTAGGGTTCTTGCACTGGTTCTTTCTCATCTGTGTGGGCTGATGTTCCTTTAAGTGTGGTGTAATTTGGGTATACTCAGTTGGCTTCATTTCTGGATGTTTTCAGAGGGCTGAGACTTTGTGCAGATGCTTTATTTGTAGCTGAATTATTGCCCTTGTTTTCATTTAGGAGTAAATTAGCAAGGTATTTTTGGTGTTGTAGTTTGGGCTTGCAATCTAGTAGATGGTGCTTAAGCATAATGGCCAGTAAGTAGGCTCTTACTCAGCTGCATGGCTCCTTTGTATTTCTTCCTGTTTGCAGCTGTGCTGTCTCAGTGCTCTGAGAATGTCAGCTCCTCTTTTAATCAAATGCTAGCCAAAGATCTCAGCTTGTCACTCCAGCCTGTGCACCACAGCCCTAGCATAAGCACAGACATTTTGTTCCCTCCTCAGCTTGGGGGTAGAAGGGGTGGGGACCCTGACAGTAACAATGGCTGAGGGCTTGTCACTTATCTCTGGGAGCTCCATCCCATAGTAATGCAGAGCCACTGCCAATCAGGATGATCAGTTTGGGGTGGGGTAGCTGCCATAAGGGCCCAAGCCAGGGGGCACTGCCTGGTGAATAGTGGGGAGAGGGGCTTGCAGGGAAGACAGTGAGGCCTCTTCTCCGTAGGGCAGCTGTGGCATGCTGGAGGTACAAGTAAAGCACTCAGGGTCTTCATTCCTTCTCCAGCCTGGTGGCAAAAAGAGCAGGCACCATTGCAGTGGCAGTGATAGAGGAGCTCTCAGTTGCCTCTGGCAATTCCAGCTTGGAGTGACACAGAGCTGCCGCCAATGGGAATGTTCAGCTGGGTTTGGGATGACTTTGCTGTGGGCCCAAAGTGGAGGCCCTCCCTGGTCAAGAGCAGGGGGGTGGGGGATCAAAGGGAGGAGAGACTGGGCTTCTCTTTGTATGGCAGCTGTGATGTGCTGGAGGTGCAAATAAAATGAGCAGGGTCTTTGTTCTTTCCCCAGGCCAAGAGTAACAAGGACAGTACTGCTGGAGCAGAAATGACAGAGGGTCTGTTGACTGTCTCTGGGAATTCCACCCCAGAGTAATGCAGAGCCACCATCAACCAAAGTGTTCAGGCGTCAGTAGGGTGGCTGTACCAGGGGCCCAGGTCAGGAGGCCCTGCCCAGTGAGAA
The DNA here is from genome assembly GCF_009828535.3 of Hylobates moloch. Lineage (NCBI taxonomy): Eukaryota > Metazoa > Chordata > Mammalia > Primates > Hylobatidae > Hylobates > Hylobates moloch. Next base: position 54,614,771 of record NW_026652292.1, on the reverse strand, counting down.
GTAGCAGGGGCAGGGATTCACATGGGAAATTGTCTGGCTGCTTTTCTATAAGGCAGCTGTGGAATGCTGGAGGTCTGCAACAGTCCTTGAGCTCTTTGCTCCCTCCCTAGCCTGAGGGCAGTAGGGGCAGGGGTTATGGCAGCAGCAGAAGCTGTGGGCATGTCAATTACCTCTGGGAGCTTCATCCTAGAGAAATGCAGAACTGTGACCAGCTTGAGTGCTAAAAGGGGGTGGGGAAACTGTGCTGGAGTCCCAGACCAGTGGTTTTTTTCTGGCAAGGTGCAATGGACGCAAGGACTGTAGTCCATCCACTCTTCAGCACTGTGGATGAGGCCCCTATTCTGGGGGCACACAATATAGCCTGTCCTTCCTTTTGGCAGAGCTGTGACAGCTGGTGCTGAGGTGCTCAGGAATCCAAGGCCTCTGGGGCTCTATGTGGCCCTGAGTGGTGGCTCTGCCCATACTCCATGCAACTCTTCCTGTCAATGTGGAGGCTCCAGTGAAGGGGTGGTTAGTGGAGATCTTCTGTGGCCAGGGCTGCAAAGATCCATGGCAGAAGTTTGGGTCCTTGGGAGCTCTCACTTACTCAAACTTTCCCAGCAGTGGGGAGCCTCCCTTGACTCTGTGCCAGTCCAAGTGGGTGGCTGTCCTGCCTTGCTCCTCTCTGCTCTCTGTGGGTTGTCATTGCTTGCTTGCTGAATCCCATCATGCCCCCCTCAACAATTCATTTGAAGAGCTAGTGTTTATTCAATACTCTATCTCCTCTCCATGAGAACAGTGCAAACTAGCTGCTTCTAGTCATCCATCTGGTGGGAGTGTCTGGATATTTTAACAATATTAATAATTTCAATCCATGAGCATGGGATATCTTCCCATTTTTGTGTCTTCTTCAATTTATTTCATCCACATTTTATAGTTTACATTGTAGAGATGTTTTACTTATTCAGTCAAGTTTATTCCTAGGTATTTATTTTGTAGTTATTGTAAGTTGGATAGCTTCTTGATTTTTTTTCAGATAGTTTGCTGTTGGTGTATAGAAAAGATACTGACTTTTGTATATTGATTTTGTATCCCATAATGTTACTGAATTTATAAGTTCTAATAGTTTTTTTAGTTGAGTCTTTAGGTTTTTCTAAATATAGGATCATGTCATCTGCAACAATAATAATTTACCTTTTTCTTTCCAGATTGGATAACATTTATTCCTTTATCTTTTCAAATTGCTCTGGTTAGGACTTCCAGTACTATGTTAAATAACAGAGATAAAGTAAGCATCCTTGTCTACTTTCTGTTGTCTAATAGCTGTTCCAGATACTAGAGGAAAGGCCTTCTATTTTTCCTCATTCAGTATGATATTAGTTGTGAGTTTGTCATATACGGCCTATATTGCTTTGAACTATATGCCTTCTATACCCAGAGTTTTGAGAATTTTTATCATGATGGATGCTAAATTTTATTAAATGCTTTCTTAAAAATATATTTAAATAAGCATAAGACTTATTTTCTTGATTTTGTTAATATGATATGTTTATTTGTGTATGTTGAACCACCTTTCTTTGTATCCTTGAGATACATCCTACTTGATCGTGATTGATAAACTTTTTAATGTAATGTTGAATTCAGTTTGCTAGTATTTTGTTGAGGATTTTTCCTCTATGTTTTTAAGGGATATTGGCCTGATGTTTTCTCCTTTTTTTGTGTGCTTGCCTGATTTTGTTATAATGGTAATTCTGGCTTCATAAAATGAGTTTGGAAGTAACCCTTCCTTTTCAATATTTTGAAACAGTTTGAGTAGAATCTAGTATTAGTTCTTCTTTTAATGTTTCATAGAGTTCAGTAGTAAGCCAATCACGTTCTGGGCTTTTCGTTGCTAGCATATATTTTGTTGCTGCTTCGATCTCATTACTTGTTGTTGGTCTGTACAGGTTTATTTTTTATGTGATTTTTATATACAGAAAACTCAACCGTGTACATTTAACCTAGTTTAATGGCAAGTTATTTATCCTTTACCTTTTCCAGCTTGGCAATGTGAGCCACAGATTTTGGACCCAGGACATTCACTCCCCAGTGACAGCAGATCTTATCATATCTGCCATTGTAATTGTTCATATTCTGTCTTCAAGCTCATTTTTTTCCTCTCTCTGATTAATTCTGCTATTGAAATTTTCTAATGAGTTTTTCAATTTAACTATTGTATTATTTATTTCTTAACTTTTTAAAAGTTGTTTCTATTTGTCAAATGTATTATTTTGTTCTTGAATTGTGTTTCAAATTTTCTTTTGTTTTCTGTTCATTTTTTTTTGCAATTCGCTTAAATTCATTAAGGGGATTATTCTGAGTTATCTCTCTGACATTTTACAGATTTTCATTTCTTCTGGGTCCATTGCTGGAGCTTCATTGGTTTATTTTGGTGGTGTCCTATGGCCCTGGATTTTTTCAGTGTTTGCATTTTTGCATTGATTCTTGTGCATTTGAGGAGACAGACATCTCTTCCAGATTTTTTAGGTGTTCTTTTGGGATGTTAGACCTTTAATAGTTAATATTGAGATTTAAATGCTGACTTGTTGTTTCTTTTAATTCTGGGAAGACTTACTGTGAACAGTGGAACTAAAATGCTGCATTGGAACTTACTGCCCTGCCATTGTTTTCTGATTCAGGGTGACTTAAGCAGGCACTGTATTTTAATACTGACCTTTCAGCTTATTCTTGGTCAGTAGAAGGCTTCCCACAAACATCTGGTCTTTGTGGAAAATCTGGCCAGGGATTTGGGTCTTGCCATGGATTGTGCTTCCTGACACACTACAGAACTGGCCAATCTCTTCAATGTGATATCGCCACTGATCAGAGTGCAGAGTAGCTGCCGAGATTCACATGCCTATTGCTGTGATTAGTACCTGCTCTTTGTCTTGCATTCACTCCAGTTGGTTCAGTCCTCCTGACACTCTCAGTGATTCCCATAGAATAGGACCAGAGTGGGCTTCCCACAAAAATTCTAAGATCAATGGGAAGATTAAACATCCACTTCCAATTCCCTCCTGCCATCTCAAAAACATGGGTCTAGTTAAATTATGTGTAAGGGGCATTAGGCTGGCCTGGGGAAAGGGTGGCACAGTTTCAAATGAACATTTGTGTGACTAGTCATGGCTTGTTTTAATGCTCTGAGCACAGGGATTTCTTTGCTTCTCCCTTGAGCTCTAGTGAATTGTAGGTGGTATTCTTGTCTTTGTACAGTTTCCGTTATATTTTTTTATGGGGGAGTGATGCTTAGAGATCTTCTTTTCCACCATTTTGTTGACATCACTCCACAAACCTACATCTGTTTATTTGTTCTTTTATATCAGTATGAAATAATGAATATGTTCTATATTTTTGGTTATAATCTAATATTTAATTTTGTTGTTCTGTTTTCTAACTTTGTTCAATGGAAATTTTTGCAATTAGCCTCAGTGTCCCTTTGACAAAGCACTATCAGTGTGTGTGTGTGCATGTGTGTGTGTGTGTGTGTGTAGCAAATCATTACTTTCCAGCACTACAGGATGTGCCAGGCTCTCTTGTATATTTCTTGACCCAGTCTTAGAATCAATCATTTATATAGAAAGCCACAGTTCCTTGTATTATACAATGATATTAAGAGACAAGATCTGACTGCCATCTGTGCTTACAGCTACTGGGATATCCTTGCTTCTAAGCATTGTCAGCTGACAGAGAAAGGAATATTATGTGTGACAGAGAAAGGAATACTAAACTTGGTATATACAAAAAAACTATACATATTTTTACATGTATCTGTATTTATATTAAGCTACACGTAAGTTCATATTGATGACCTAAATTCTAATCTATTACCACAAGGAACATTCTATCTTTCTCCTCTTGTTTATTTGCAATCTTCAACTCCAAAAGAGAAAAATCTGGCTCTCTCCATTTACCATCCATTTACTGATTTGTTCAATATATATTGTAGTGTTATGACTATTCATGCACACTGCCATAGAAAAAAATATCAACTAGAATACAGAGGTCATGTCTAATTTTTTTTTCTAAATGTTGTAGTCTTCGCTCATTTCCCAAGTTACTCAGGCCAACACCCTGCCCCACACCACTTCATTAAGGTTATTTCATGAAATTTTAATAGAATTAGATAGTGTTTTCACATTCTTCATTTTATCCTGGATCCTCTTATTGCAAATGTTTTTCCTTTTTAAAAATATTTTATATATTGAAATTCAAACCAGAGTTTCACTCTTTATGCTCCAATTCTATGAATTTTAATAAATGCATTGTGTCCTGTATCCACACTTTCAGTATCACAGATAATAATTCACAACCCCCGACATTTTCATTTTTTTCAACTGCTTATCTTTTCTTCCAACTGAAAACCTGGTATACATTGAGCTGTCTGGTCATTTAACTATATTAAGTCTTCTGATCCATGAGCATGGGATGTTTTTCCATTTGTTTGAGTTAACTAAAATTTATTTCGTCCATATTCTACAGTTTTTTCTTATACGGATCTTTCACTTCCTTGTTAGGATTTTTTTTTGTAGCTATTGTAAATGGAATTCATTTCTTGATTTAATTCTCAACTTGATCATTATTAATGTATGGAAATGCTACTGATTTGTGTACATTGTTTTTTGTATCCTGGAATTGAATGCATTTCGCAAATTTAAGAATTTTCTGGAGAAGTCTTTAGGGTTTTCTAAGTATAAGATTATTTTATTAGCAAACATAATTTGACTTCCTCTTTTCCAATATGGATGCCTTTTATTGCCTTTTCTTGACTGATTACTCTGGCTAGGACTTCCATTACTATTTTGAATAGGAATGGTGAAAGTGGACATCCTTGTCTTCTACCAATTCTTGTAAGGATTGCTTTAATTTTTCCCCTTCCAGTATGATGTCAGCTGTGGGTTTGTTGTATATAGCCTTCATTATTTTGAGGTATATTCTTTTTATACCTAGTTTTTGGGGGTTTTTGTTATGAAAGAATGCTCAGTTTTATCAAATGCTATTTCTGTATCTATTGAAATAATCATATGGTTTTTAACCTTAATTCTGGTAATGTGATAAATCATATTTTTAATTCGTATATGTTAAATCATCCTTGCATTCCTGGGAAAAAAATTCCTACTTGATCATGGTGTATTATCTTTTTATTATGCTGTTGGATTTGGTTTGTTAGTACTTGTAGACAAATTTTGCATCTATTTTCAATAGGGATATTGTTCTATAGTTTCCTTTCTTTGTTACTTCCTTGCCTAACTTTGTTATCCAGACAATTCATTCTGTGAGGTCTTCATAGAATGAACTATGGAGGTATACTTCCTCCTCAACTATTTGCAAAATTTCAGGAGGATTGCTACCCATTCCTTTTTATACATTTGATAGAATTTGGCTTTGAATCTCTGTGGTCCTGGTCTTTTCTTTTTTTAGAAAATTTTGTAGTATTGATTTACTCTCACTATTCATTAATGCTCTACTCAGAATTTCTCTTTCTTCCTGGTTCAATTTTGAGAGGTTGTTTTCCAGGAATTGACTCATTTCCTCTTGATTTTCTAGTTTGTGAGCATACAGTTCACAGCATTTCACAGTAGCCTGATAATCTTTTGTATTTCTTTGGTATCAGTTGTACTGTCTTCTTTTTCATTTCTGATTATGTTTATTTGGATCTTCTTACTTCTTCATTAGTCCAACTGGCAACTAATCAATTTTCTTTCTCTTTCTAAAAACTAGCTTATTATTTTCTCTATCCATTGTAGTGTGTGTGTGTGTTTGTGTGTGTGTGTGTGTTTCTCAATTTCATTTAGTTCTGCCCTAATCTTTGTTATATCTTTTCTTTAGCCAACTTTGGGTTTACTTTTTCCTTGTTCTTTGAATTGTGATGTGAAGTTGTTAATTTGTAATATTTCTTTTTTATTTGGGCATTTAACAATGTGAACTTCCCCCCAGCATTGTTTTTGCTGTATCAAAAAAAAGGTTTTTGTATGTTGCATTATGATCTTCATTCATTTCAAAATTTAAAATTTTCATCTTACTTTTGTTGCTTTAAAGATTGTTCCACATCATGTTGTTTAATTTTCAAGTTTTTGAACAGCTTCAATAGTTCCTTTTGGTGTTAATATCTAGTTTTATTCTGTGGTGTGAGAAGATACTTGATATAATTTTATTTTAAAAAAATTTATTGAGACTTGTTTTGTGGCCTAACATAAGCTGTATCTTGGAGAAGGTTCCATGTCCTGATGAGAAGAATGTATATTCTGTGGTTGTTGGATAGAATGTTCTGTTAATGTCTGTTAGGTCCATTTATTCTAAAGTCTGATTTAATTCCAGTTTTTCTTTGTTTATTTTCTGTCTCAATGTTCTGTCTAGTGCTGTGAGATAGGAATCAAAGCCCCCATTATTATTGTATGGCTATTCATATTTTCCTTTAGCTCTAGTAATATTTGCTTTATGAATCTGGGTGCTCTGATGTTGGGTGCATGTATTAGAATATTTATAATTGTTATATTCTCTTGTCGTATTGATCCATTTATCATTACAAAATGATCTTCTTTGTCATTTTTTACTGTCATTGATTTGATATCTTTATCCGATGTAAGTACATACTCCAGCTTGCTTCTATTTTTCATTTGTGTGAAATATCTTTTCTCACCCCTTTACCTGCAATGAGCATTGCAGGTAAAAATGCATTCAATAAGCATTTTTACCAGATAAATGAGTTTCTTGTAAGCAGAATATAATGACTTCATGTTTTAAAAATTCATTCCACCAAATTGTATCTTTTATGTGAACCATTTAGTACATTTATATCCAAGGTTAATATTAACATATGAGGTTTTATTTCTGTTATAATGTTGATTTTTGTCTAGTTTTGTGATTTTTTTTTATCTTTTTTCCTCTGTTTATCTTTTTTGTTTGGTGAAATTCTGTCATATTGCCGTTGAATTTTTTCCCTTCCTCCTTTGTATAATTGTTTCATGAGCTCTGTGTGTTTCTTACTTTCATGTGTTATTATGATAGTGAATACCAATTTTCATTTTCATGTTTAGAATTCTTTTGAGCTTTTTTTTTTTTTTGCAATGTTGCAATCTCGGCTCACTGCAACCTCCTCCTCCCAAGTTCAAGCAATTAACCTGCCTCAACCTCAGGAGTAGCTGGGACTACAGGCATATGCCACTATGCCTGGCTAATTTTTTGTATTTTTAGTACAGATGGGGTTTCACCTTGTTAGCCAGGATGGTCTTGATCTCCTGACCTCGTGATCCACCTGCCTTAGCCTCCCAAACAGCTGGGATTACAGGCATGAGCCACCACACCTGGCCATTGAGCATTTCTTATAGGACCATTCTAGTAGTGATGAATTTACTCACTTGTTTGAAAGTGAGAAAAAAATTGCTTGCCTGGGAAAAATTTTATTTCTTCTTTATTATGAAGCTTATTTAGGCAGGATATAAAATTTATGGTTGGCAGTTTTTTTTTAAAATAGGATCCCAATTGCCTCTGGGTTGTAAGATTTCTGCTAAGAAGTGTACTGTTGGTCTGATGAGGTTTCTTCAATAGGTGACTTGACACTTTTGCCGATTTTGGATTTTTTGTTCCTTCATATTGACTTCAGACAGTCTTATGAGTATATGCCGTGGTGTAGTCTGTCCTGCAATGTATTGACGGGATGTCTAAAGGTTTTGCGAGACTAGGAAATTTTTCTGTTGTTTTCTTAAATAGATTTTCTAGAATTTACTTTTTCTCTTTCCTTAAAAAAACTGATGATTTGTGTGTTCAATTTATTCGATACTTTACTTCTTAAAGATTTGTTCATTCTTTATTATTATTATTTTCTTTATTTTTATATGATTGATTAAATCAAAAGACCCATCTTCGGGTTCTGAGATTCATTCTTTTGTGTGGTATAGTCTATTTTTGAAGCTTACAAATGTTTGTTGTAATTCTCTCAATGCATTTATTTCCAGAAGTTCTGTTTTGTTTTTGTTTTTAAATATATTTATCTTCCTGGTGAATTTCTTATTCATATCTTCAATCATTTTCTGATTTATTTGTATAGGTTTTAGATTTCTCTTGCATCTCATCGAGCTTCTTTAAAATCAATATTTCAAATACTTTCTGTGAAATATTGGAAACTTTTTTTTGGTTTATTTTTTGGTAAGGATTCATTGCTAGAGAATTGCTTTGTTTTGGGGAGGAGGATGTCATAACACCTTGCTTTTTCACACTTCCAGTATTTTTACACTGATTTATTCCCATCTGAAGAAACTTGATGTTTTTTACTTTTGAATTTACTTTCCTTGGGGCAGGAGTTTTTTTGCTTTAGAATGTGATTGTGATGTATATTGAGTAGGACCATTTGGCTTTGCTTCTGGGTGCATTCAGTGGCAAAGACTATATGATTCCATTGATCATAAATAGCCTTAGTGTGGTGGCTTTCTCAAATGCCAGTTGTAGTGGCATGCTGAGTCAGTAAGCAGGCTCATGACCTCTTGAGAAACTGAGGTGGCATGGGTGATGGTGGTAGCAGAGATTGTGAGAAGCTTCTCTTCAAGTGTTGTGCATTTGTGTCAGCAGTCATTGTAATGAGCTGTGCAAATCAACCTCCAGAATAGTAGGTGGCACAAGTGAGAGCCATCTGCAGTGGTGGCAGTAGGGTTTACTCTTAGCCTTTGTTCACTAGGGGTTAACTAGGGGAGTTACTTGGGTGCCCCAGGTGATGGGTTGGACAATGGAATGCTCAGTGGTCCTGCTTCTGTGCTCTGCCTCTGAGGAGGGGGCAGAAATGACCCAGGCAGGGTTGGACCAGGCAATCCTGCACTTGGACCCCACGATGATGGGCACAAAGGCTGGCCCTGACTGGAGTCAGGGAGCAGTCCTCAGTCCTTGGGAGAAATGCCCCTGCAATGAGTGAAGTAACTGCATCTGTGCTTAAGTCACAGTACTAGGAAAGAGGGGCAGTCCTAGCTCCACAGCCAGGAGAGGCAGGAGTAAGCAGGAGCGAGACCTGCTCTGTTCTTATGCTCAAACCTTGCAGGAGTCCCCATGGGACAACTCTGGCAGCTTTTTGGGACTGTTAGACAATTCACATGCAGAGTGCCTTCGATCTGTTAAACTGCCTCAGGCTGCAGAACTTGCCAGCTGGGTCAAAACCATGCCTCTAAGACAAATCCCCTCATGATCTGGTCCTATGAATGGGGGTTGCTAAACTATAACACTCATGGCTGGAGACAAAACCACACTCAACTCTCAGTTCTGGCCATAGGTTCCCTCCTTTTCCTGAGACCGGAATGACAATTCCTGATCTGACACTTTCTAAACCAGTGGCTGTTACCTCCACTGGCTGTTACCTCCACTGGCTGGCAAGTTTCCAGACAGCCTGCTGTGAGCTAGCATCAGAAATGGCTTCTTTCTATTTGTCTCCAGGAATGAAAATACTAATGGAACATTTCCCAGTATCATTCTTTCTCACAGTCTCCTGGCTCCTTCCCATGTTAGATCCAAGGCTTGGGATGGTCAAGAGGCTCCCCTGTGGTCTGGCTTGCATGATTCCCCAGTGAGAATGTGTATCACAGACACTACCCTCACCCAAAAAAACACACACTTGAGATTCACTAATTTTCAGCTGGACAAAATAAATGTGGTTTGCTGTCTGCATTCTTTTTCTCAATATCTGAAGTTTTCCTTTGCTTTTCTGTTGAACTCCCACATTCTTTCTTGAGTGAAAATTCACAACATTCATCTCTACACACTATTTTGCTATTTCCAAGTGGTTAAGTTATGCTGGCAATGCCTCTATTCAACAATCTTGGAAGGAAAAAAAGCACAAACTATACTTTTTTTATACTTAAGACTCATCTAGTTTTTCATAAGTTCCTACCAAATTTATTTTAATCACAAAATAATATTAAACTGTATTGATATACCACAGGTTTATTCATTCACCTATTGAAGGACATTTTGTTTGCTTTTAGTTTTGTGTGATTATGTATAAAGCTACTATAAACATACATGTGCAAGTTTTTATGTAGATAAAAGTATTCATGTCACTTAGTTACATATCTAGAAATCCAATTGCTAGACTGTTAGTTAGCATTATAAGATCTGCTAAACTGTTATTGAAGGGGCTGTACCATTTTGCATTCTCACCAGCAATGAATGAGATTTCCTGTTGCTTTTCATCCTGTTTGGTATTGTCGATTTTTTTGGTGTGTGTTTGCTTTTCTTTTCTTTTTTTTTTGCCATTCTAATGTGCTGTTATACTATTTGAATTTGCAATTCTCTAATGACAAATGACCATCTTCTCACATGTTTATTTGCTATCTTTACATCCAAGGTATTTGTTCAGATTTTTCTTTTTAAAATGATTTTTTTTGTATTGTTGAGTTTTGAGTGTTCTTTGTATATTTGAACACAAGTTTTTTATTATAGGTGTTTTCCAATTATTTTCTAACAGTTGGTGGTCTGTATTTTCATTTTCTTAATAGTATCTTTTGCAGAATAGAAATTTTTAATTTTAACCAAGTTCAGCTTATCAGCTTTTCCTTCATAGATCATGAGTTTATTGTTTTATTTTAAAAATTTCCAAACTGAAGATCTCCTAGTTTTTCTTCTAGACATTTTATAATTTTGCTTCTGTATTTAAGATCTATGATACATTTTGAGTTTTTATGAAAGAATTAGTGCCTGCTTGTAGGTTCATTTCTGTGCATAGAAATTTCTAATCTTTGCAATATTATTAGTTAAAAAGTATTTCTTCTACATTGAATTAATTTGCTCTTTGTCAGTGATCAGTTGGCTATATTTGTATGGGTCTGTTTCTGAACTCTATTCTATTCTGTTAATCTATGTATCTTTTCTTTTGGCAATACTACAAGGTCTTCATTAGCTCTATTAAAATAGATCTTGATATTGCTACTGTATGTTCTTAAATTTTTTCTTCTTCTGTACTATTTTGTTGGTAATTTTAAGTCTTGCTTATCGCTATAAAGTTTAGAATCAGGTGGGTAATATCTAAAACAGCTTTCTGTGATTTTGAATGGGATCTATAAAGTTGTGAAGAATTGGCAGCTTCACAATATTGAATTCTCCAATTCATAAACGTAACATATTTATTTATTTTTCTTTTCTGTAACATTTTCATCAGAGTTCTGTAGTTTTCTGTGTATAAGCTGTGTATGTGTTTTGCTAAATTTATACTTATGTATTTCTTTTTTGGTACTATTATAAATGGTATCTTTTTTATAATTTCACATTCCAATTTTTCATTGTTAGTATATAGGAAAGCAATTGAGTTTCTATATTGTCTTTGTATCTTGTGATGTTTTCATATTCACTTTAATTCCAGGAAATTTTTCTTTTTGTAGGATCTTTAAGATTTTCTACAAAGATAATCATGTCATCATGTCACTAAAAAAGCATTATTATTACCTTCTTAACTGCATAGCTTTTATTTTCCTTGTCTAATTGCAGTAGCTAGGACTTTCAATCTAGTGTCGAATAGATGTGCTGAGAGAAGACATCCTTACTTTGTTTCTTATCTTATGGGGAAAGCATCTAATTCTGTGTGTTACTGATTATAGGTTTTTTGGTAGATGTTCTTTATCAAGTTGGTAATGTTAATTTATATTCCCAATTTGCTGTGTATTTTTTATTGCAAATTAACGTTAGGTTCTTTATCAAGTTGGTAATATTCATCTATATTCTCAATTTGCTGTGAATTTTTTAAATTGTAAATTAATATTGGGTTTTTTGAAGTTCTTTCTCCATCAAATAACATGATCACATGATTTTTCTTCTTCAGCTCGTTCACATGTTGAGTCACATTGTTTGATTTTCAGTGATGAATCAGTCTTAAATAGCTGAAACAAATCACACTTGTTTGTCATAAATAATTCTTTTCATATATTGTGGTTTCAATTGGGTACTATTTTTTGGGACATTTGAGTCTACATTCATGGAAGATATTAGTATGTAGTTTCCTTCTTTTTAATAAATTCATTACACTTTAGCAATATATAATATTGGCCCTATATAATGAGTTAGAAAACATGTTTCCTGTGTGTGTTGCCTGGAAGAGGTTGAGAATAATTGATTTTTTTTTCTTAAATAACTGCTAAAATTTTCCAGTAAAACAATATGGGCTGCTTTGTATTTTTGTAAGGTTAATTAGTGATACAACGTATTTGATACTTATAGAACTGTTTTCTACTTCCCCTTGTAGGAGTTTTAATACTTCATATCTTTCAATAAATTGGTAAATATCATCTAACATCAAATTTGTGAGAATAGCCCTGTTCAATGAACACCTGGACTATCCTTTAATGACGTCTACATCAGTGGTAATGATTACTCTTTTATTTCTGATATTGATAATGTATGATCACTTTCTGTTAGCTTTACTAATGGTTTATCAATTTGATTGATATTTTAAAGTTTTCAGCTTTTTATTTTATTGATAATTTCCATTTTTTTCTATTTTCAATATTACTGACTTTTGCTCTAATTATTATGTTTTATTAATTTAGTTGTGTTAGGACTAAATCACTCTTTTCCTAATTTCCTAAGGCAGAAGCTTAGGCTATAGATTTTTGATCTCTCCTTTTATGCTAATATGTCTTTAATGTTATAAATCTCTCTTTAATTATTGCTTTTGGTATATCTCATACATTTTATAAGTTGTAATTTCATTTATATTTAGTTCTACATTTTTTAAATTTCTCTTGAGATTTCTTTATTGTCATATATGCTATTTGAAAATATGTTGTACATGCTGTAAATAGTTGGGGATTTCTTAGCTATCATTTAGATACAGATTTATAGTTTAATTCCATTATGGTCTGAGAACATGCATTGTATGATTTCTAAACATTTAAATTATAAAGGTATGTTTTATTTCCCAGAAGGTAGACTCTCTATGTAAATAAAACACAGGAGCTTAAGAAGAACAGTCTGTTTTTGAATGGGATGTGCTGTGAATGTCAGTTAGATTGAGTTGATTGATATTGTTCTTGATGTCAAATGTCTTTACTAATTTTCCATCTGCTTGTTCTGTCAATTAATGATAAAAGTATACTTGAGTCTCTGTCATAGTCTTTTCAGACTGCTGTGATAAAATACTATATACTGGGTAGTTTATAAACAAAGAAGTCTGTTTTTCACAGTTCTGAATGCTGAAAAGCTCAAGATCAAGATACTGGCAGTTTTGGTGTCTGATGAGTTTCTACTTTCCAATTCTTAGATAGCATCTCATCACTGTTTCTTTGCATGATGAAAGGGATGAGGAGGTTTTGTTTGGGCCTCTTTTATAAGAGGCTAATCTCATTTATGAGAGTTTTACCCTCATGACCTGTTATGGTTAATACTGAGTGTTAACTTGATTGGGTTGAAGGATGCAAAGCATTGATCTTGGGTGTGTCTGAAGGTGTTGTCAAAGGAGATTAACATTTGAGTCAGTGGGTTGGGAAAGGCAGACTTACCCTTAATCTGCGGGGGCACCATCTGATCAGTTGCCAGTGTGGTTAGACTATAAAGCAGGCAGAAAAAAAAAAAAAAATGTGAAAAGACTAGACTGGCCTAGCCTCCCAGCCTACATCTTTCTCCCATGCTGGATGCTTCCTACCCTCGAACATGAAACTCCAAGTTCTTCAGTTCTGGGACTCAGACTGGCTCTCCTTGCTCTTCAGCTTTCAGATGGCCTATTGTGGGACCTTGTGATTGTGATCATGCCACTGTGCCCCAGCCTGGGCAACAAAGTAAGAACAAGTCTCAAAAGGAACTGAAAAGTAGTGTGGCTATATTTTTCTTTTTTCCTTTTGCATTTACTGTGCTGCCAGCAAATTCATTTATCCACAAAGTCATTAAGGGAGTTAATACCTAATAAACTCCTCCTTTTATATCTAAAAACTTCCCTTTTTATATATGTGTTTATATATATATATATATATATATATAGAGAGAGAGAGAGAGAGAGAGAGAGAGAGTCAGGGTTTTCTAGAGGGAGAGAACTAATAGGCTATATATATATATATATGTGTGTATATATATAAACTCCCTTTTATATATATGTGTGTGTGTGTGTGTGTGTGTGTGCGCGTGTATACACACACATATATATATAGCCTACTAGTTCTATCCCTCTAGAGAACCCTGACTAATACATGACCTTATCACTGTCCCAAAGGCCCCACCTCCTAATATTATCATCTTTCATATACCTTTAGAATTATTATGTTTTCTTGGAGAATTGGTCCCTTTAGCACTATGCAATGCCACTCTAACACTTGGAATTTCGTTGCACTATATTTTCTTTGTTGGAAATTAAATAGTTACACTAGCTTTCTTTTATTAGTGCCAGCATGATGTAACTCTCCATTTATATACTTTTAATCTATGTATATATCTATAG